>NC_064920.1:861770617-862079010 GCF_023897955.1 Schistocerca gregaria
ACGCTGGCCGCCAATTATTCGGCAGCATAGCAAACACTGTGAGTTTTCACCAAAGGCTACAAAAAAAGAATTGCAGTTCCCAGTCATTTTTAAACGACTGATAACATAGACCTCCCGTCCTTTGCTTTTTCACAGTAGCTGCCATTTCTCCGTACTTCTCTGTTAAGGTTGCGGTTACCAGGGGTAAACGAGACTGGGTATGTTGCGCTCTTGCTTGTGCCACATAAACAGGGAAGTGGAGCCGCCGCCGTTCATTTAGGACACATGTCTAATGACAGATGTCGCTATCGCTCGCTGTCGCACACGTGCGCACATGTGATCACATGTGCAGCACTTCCCCATGTCTGCACACTGTACAGCGTTTGGCCGGCCCTGGTCTATGTCTTTTGATTTGGAAAACATATTTGCAGCGAAGAAAGCATACGCCCATCGAGTCACCCATTTTACTCACCTTTCGCACTATAATAGCAGGTACTTAGATGTACAAAAAAAAGAAGCTGTTATAGTATGATGAGCTTCTTAAGGGGTCCTATAAAGCGAGATGCAAAGTTTTACGAACCTGGTGAGTACCATAGAGCGATGCCGTTAGATCAGCCGGCTAAGAGCTAGTTTACCTGTTCTTTTAGCTCACGAGGGAACAGTAATTGACTAATGGACACAATTTTTAACTGAGTCTTTGGCTGCTATAACCTCTCAACACACTACAAAATGCACACATTGATCATAACAAAACAACTGAACACCTACTAACATCACACACAACACAATGTATAACATGATAATCAGAAGCTCCCTTTAATTTTCAGGTAAACATATGAATTCTAAATACATTTCAACAAATAAACAATATATAGTAAAAATATTTGTATTTTACACTGAAGGGACTATGAACAAAATCATTTCAGTACTTCCCTGAAAAGAATTTGTGGCCGGCCGCGGTGGTCTCGCGGTTAAGGTGCTCAGTCCGGAACCCCGCGACTGCTACGGTCGCAGGTTCGAATCCTGCCTCGGGCATGGATGTGTGTGATGTCCTCAGGTTAGTTAGGTTTAAGTAGTTCTAAGTTCTAGGGGACTGATGACCAAAGATGTTAAGTCCCAGAGCCATTTGAACCATTTTTTTTAAGAGAATTTCATGAGATCGTTAAATATTCTGACAAACGCACAAACATGCAAATTTGGAACCTGCATGCATTTCAACAAGCATAACTATGTACAAACACACACACACATTCTGGAGAGAGCTGTACACATATTTCAATATATGAGGAGTCAAAATGAGATGCAGCTGCAAATATGACATCACACTCCATTAAAACTGTCAGATTCTGTATCAAATAAAGTGAATAAGGCAACTCACTTTGCAGGTAAGTCACTTCAAATATTGATAAAAATTAATATAATTTAACAGATTTTACAATTATTAACTGCAGCCAGCTTCTGTTTTCTGAACAGTATGTACATGCTGCAATGCAGTTTCTAATAACTGCTCACTAGTTGTCTTACAAGTCTCTTCTCTGGACTGTACAAGTACCGTGTTACCTACAACCTTTAAAAGAAGCCTTGTCAATGATGACGCACAAGGATGGAAAATATGGTGAGTCATTGTGATGCCCTTTCTCCTCAGAGCCTCAGCCACGGCCCACAATAATTTCTGAAAAGTTAAAGACGCTGGTTCATACAAAAACTTTCAAACATTTAATAATTTAAATATCATATTAGAGCTGTTCATGCGTGTGGGGGAATTACCTTCTTTTACGTGCCACCTATTCTATTCTTTGATGCTGCTTGACTTGAAGAAAGTGGCTGTGTAAGTACTTGGCTTTTATGGTTTCCATTGACATAAGACGAATTCGACTTTTTTTCTGTCAGCTGACTGATGAGTGTCGGTTAAATTCTGCATTATGAGATAAGGAATGCCCCACTGGCTGAGAGGCATCAAAGACCAGTCTACGTGAAATCTTTCTTGGATGAGATTGTGAATCAGACATCACTCTCTTTCCATTTATATTGAAATTTTCATTAAGATTGCGACTTCTGTTTTCTGCAAGCTTTGTCATCCCAAGCATCTGTTTTCGTATTATTGGATTCTGTTCTGGATTTTAAATAAGAAGAAACTTTCTTGTCATCACTGGGCTCTGGAAGAGTGCTCTCTTTGAACTTTTTAACCTGCTATCATCTTCTCCTATACAGATTGTGTTTCTATGGAGTCGGCGATTACTAATTTTATGTTTCTGTTGTTTCTCTGTTTTCCTATAATACAAAACAGTCAAATCAGGAACTAGTCACACATACACACACACACACACACACACACACACACACACACACACACACACACACACACACACACACACACACACACACACGCAAGCGCGCGCGCGCGCGCGCGCGCGCAGTTACTCGCAGTTACTCGCTTCTCCCACCTTGCCGCTGTGTGTTACACGGAATTATAAACAAGTCTATATCCGTGTGTGAAAGCTCCGAGGATGTTACACGAATGCTGCTGATTTGTAGCAGAAGGATTCACTTACACTTGTGTTTCCAAGCGGTGAAGACAACTGCAACTGTGCATTTCGTAGCTCTCGCTGCGTGCCGACTAATTGCTACCGAGATGAAAGAAGGCAGAATAAGCCAACTTCGTGAAAACAGCACATGAGTTAACCAAACAGCATGAAGCCGTTTGTCATAAGAAGTATGGATTATCACAACAGAAACGACCATTATATAGCATTAAACGAAATATGGTGTAAGTTAACGCTCTGCTCACACGGTAGGGCAGAGAATCACCCTCCCGCCCTATCTGGCTTAATGCGTAGGCGCGATGTAGCTCAGGTCTTGTCCCCAGCTTGTGTATCCTTCTAGCCCGTCACACCGTACCGGAGGTGTCGCCTGCTCTGTGGTAGGTACTACTGCGGTGGCACTCCACCCGACTCTGTTGTCAATGTCTTTCCAGTTAGCGTTGTGGGCAGAGGGTTGGAAGTAGGCCGCAGATGGCGGGGGAGCATATTAAAAAGAAAACAAAATATTTGTGTTCGCAGTACTGCTAAGGAAGGTATGATACTGAAACCTCTAAGAGAAGTACTGTCAATGAGAATGTTCACTTCCTGAAAGTACAATTTTTTGAGAGATTTAGATTCACCAGTCGCTTGGAATCTTAGAGTAGCCGATAACTTCTCAAAAGATGTAATTACTTTTCTCATCACATTGGCTTTCTTTGTTAGTCTATACTGGAAAAAAATTTTTAAGAATCGTTGATAATCCGCACTAGTCCTCAACTAACTCTGGACGGGTATTCTTCCTCTAAGAAAAGTAACTTCGGAGAAATTTGAAGGGTCCGCTCTCGACCCGCCTGCTCACACATTTTTACGCCTATAAAGACCGTTATGTTTTCGTGTTATTCACTGCCACAGAATAAAATGCAGAGAAAGCAATAAGTACTGATTTCCTGTTAGCATGCGACGCCAGGGTAGTTTCCATTCTGTGCATGCTGAATTGATGTTCGCTTTGTGCCGCATCCGACCACACACGACTCTCCCGCTCAGTTCAATGTAAGCTTTGCTGCGTACTTCAAGGAACGTGTAGATAGACATTAGGTCACCAGGCTAGCAATTGTTTCAAAATTCGATCCAGTTTCGCCACTGATTTGTTTTTATAATCTATCAAATGGTTCAAATGGCACTGAGCACTGTGCGACTTAACGTCTAAGGTCATCAGTCGCCTAGAACTTAGTACTAATTAAACATAACTAACCTAAGGACATCACACACATCCATACCCGAGGCAGAATTCGAACCTGCGACCGGAGCGGTCGCTCGGCTACAGACTGTAGCGCCTAGAACCGCACGGCCACTCCGGCCGGCATATAAGAATCGGCAATAATGATAACGATAATCATAGTTGGACATTTGAGGCAATGTGTGATCGAAGTTCAATAAGACTTATAAATAAATGAACAATTATATACGAGAGATATATGTAAATATCGCAGTAACATCATACTTGCTTCGAATAATGTATCACATTTGGAGCATTAATAGAAAGCAGCTACGTTCCAGATTTGTGGAATGGGCAGAGCGAAGCTTTCTTTCAAACCTGGTGCGTTTCAGACCTCTTCTTTTTGATATCAGAACTGATCTAGTTGTTAGCCACCAGTTCGTAACTGCCCAAGACGCACGTTCCTTACTATAGACAGCATGAATATGTTACTACAGACAGAGTAGGTATGTTTACTGTGCTTTCAAAATGGAGCCGTTACAAGGGCATTCAACGGCGGTTGAAGAATCTCCTTAGGACTTTTTTGTGGAAGAGTACTTAGGCAGTTCGACGGCTGATGCTCTCCTGTGGTATTGTTAAACAATGGATCTCGATTTCTCGGACATGTTTAACAGTCGCGTCACTTTAGAGCTGTGTTTGTTGCTTATAAGACCATACTACAGTTGTGCGCAATATGAGCATATTTGGTAACCATTAGGTATATAACTCCCTAGTAATTTGCAAACAATATACGTAGTGCCATTTGGGAAGCTCAGTTCCATTTTAAAAAAGGTGTGCTAGAAGTATTTCTATTTATTTATGCATTTATTTTATTGAAAACTGTTAGTTCCCACAGCCCCCCTCCCACCTCACACCACACATTTTCTTTCCAGTAAATATTACACTGTGATTAGGAAATATGATGATACAAAAAAGTAATTAAAATAATTATAGCGTGGAAACCATTAACTGGATAATTTCTGACATACTAACTACGTGATGCGGGCGTTGCTCCTGTCAAATAAGTGTAATGATATTCCTATAGCAATCCTTTGCACCCCTGCAAAAGCTATGAATATCTAGGGTAGCACAAGAGATAACGAAATGAAAAGCAATGGAGGCGAAACAAAAAATCATTGCAACAAGGGAAGCTTGGAGTGTGCTGGCAAGGAACGGTGATGTTGGTTCGCTTTTTGTCAGATGGAGAACGTACTCAGAGAGAAGCTACTCAAATTGTAACACGGAAGCTTCCATCTCCTTTAAATTACAGCGTCGTTTTCGGACAGACACAAATTGTTGGCTAATTTGTTCCACTTATGACTGGCTAAAACGGAGGACAAGCAGGTAAATTTAGACATAATAGTTACAGGCAGGACTCTGAAAATTACGGATTGTGTTTTTTAGTTGCGAAATGACAATGGGTACTAATAGGTTGTAATTATTGGAATTTGCTCTAGTAATGGCTCATGTTGGTAAAACACTTCAAGCTTATTACATTTATTAATAACAAGATACTTGCATTTAAGTACTGCATTTCAGCATTAATAATAAACAAAGAGATCAGGTGCTTGAGCTCTGAGAATGTAAATAGAGCTCTTTGTAACGTTTTATTTGCGAGGCCCGTTGTCTAGGGTTGGCGTCTTTGATAAGTAATCAAAACGTGCTGGTTCCCGGGTTCGAAACCCGACACCGCTTAAAGATGGACTAATGATCAGCATTGGCGGCCGAATAATTCTGGCATAAGAGGCCACCCTCATTCTGCCAATGACCTTGTCAAAGAGGGCGGAAGAGCGGATAGAGGATCAGGGCTTCCTCTTGTCCTTGGGGTGATTCAAATGGCTCTGACACTATGGGATTTCTGAGGTCATTAGTCCTCTAGAACTTAGAACTACTTAAACCTAACTAACCTAAGGACATCACATCTACATCTACATTCATACTCCGCAAGCCACCCAACGGTGTGTGGCGGAGGGCACTTTACGTGCCACTGTCATTACCTCCCTTTTCTGTTCCAGTCGCGTATGGTTCGCGGGAAGAATGACTGTCTGAAAGCCTCCGTGCGCGCTCAAATCTCTCTAATTTTACATTCGTGATCTCCACGGGAGGTATAAATAGGGGGAAGCAGTATATTCGATACCTCATCCAGAAACGCACCCTCTCGAAACCTGGCGAGCAAGCTACACCGCGATGCAGAGCGCCTCTCTTGCAGAGTCTGCCACTTGAGTTTGCTAAACATCTCCGTAACGCTATCACGGTTACCAAATAACCCTGTGACGAAACGCGCCGCTCTTCTTTGGATCTTCTCTATCTCCTCCGTCAACCCGATGTGGTACGGATCCCACACTGATGAGCACACACATCTAAGCCCGAGGCAGGATTCGAACCTGCGACCGTAGCGGTTGCGCGGTTCCAGACTGTAGCTCCTAGAACCGCTCGGCCCGTTGGGGTGGAAAACGGCCCGTAAAGACGAACGAATCAGCAGCGACCAACGGCATGAGGATGCAGAAGGCAATCCAAGCCACTGCATTAAACACACGTAACAGGTATCTACAGAGCATCCGGCCTCTAATTGAAAAGTGTCATGATAATCTCTCCATTTGTAAAAGATCCCGGAATAGTTACCTATTCGGATGTCTGGAAGGGCGTTGCCAAAAGGGACGTGGTCATAAGGGAAAGATTGAATAACCAAGGGAAGGATAATATTGTACGATTCGGAGCGTGGAATGTCGAAAAATTGAATGTTGTATGGGCGCTAGAAAATCTGAAAATAGAAATGCAGCGGCTCAATGTTGATATAGATGGGATCGGTGAAGTGAAATAGAAAGAAGACAAACATTTCTGGTCAGATTAGTATAGGGTAGTATCAGTAGCAGCAGAAAATGATATAACGGGAGTAGGATTGGTTGTGAATCGGAAGCTAGGGCAGAGCGTATGTTACTGAGAACAGTTCAGTGATATGGTAGTTTCTATCAGAACCAACAGCAAACCGTCACCGACAGCGATAGTTCAGGTATACATGCCGACGTCACAAGCTGAACACGAAGAGATAGAGATAGTATATTAGGATATTGAAAGGGTAATAGAGTACGTAGAGGGAGACGAAAATCTAAGTCATGGAACACTGGAATGCAATTGTAGGTGAAGGAGTAGAACAAGAAGTTACGGAAGAATATGCGCTTGGGACAAGGAATGAGAGAGGAGGAAGACTAAATGAGTTCTGTAACAAGTTTCAGCTTGTAATAGCGAATTCCTTGTTCAAGAATCTCAAGAGGAGGAGATATACTTGGAAAAGGCTGGGTGATACGCGAAGATTTCAGTTAGATTACATCATGGTCAGGCAGAGATTCCGAAATCAGATACTGGATTGTAAGGTGTACCCAGGAGCAGATATAGACTCAGATCACAATATAGCAGTGATGAAGAGTAAACTAAAGTCTAATACATTAGTCGTGGAGAGTCAACACGTATATAAGTGGGATACGGAAATACTAAGGAATGATGAGATACGGTTGAAGTTCTCTAATGCTACAGACACAGCAATAAGGAATAGCTCAGTAGGCAGTACAGTTGAAGAGGAATGGACATCTCTAAAAAGGACCATCAAAGAAGTTGGGATGAAAACATAGTTACAAAGAAGGTAACTGCCAAGAAACCATAGGTAACAGAAGAAATACTTCAATTGATCGATGAAAGGAGGAAGTACAAAAATTTTCCTGAAAACTCAGGAACACAGAAAGACAAGTCGCTGAGAAATGAAATAAATGCGAAGTGCAGGGAAGCTAAGACGAAATGGCTGAAGGAAAAATGTGAAGCCATCGAAAAAGAAATGATTATCGGAAGGATAGACTCAGCATAAAGGAAATTTGAAACAGCCTTCGATGACATTAAAAGCAAAGGTGATGACATTAAGAATGCAACGGAATACCACTGTTAGAGGAGAGAGCGGATAGATGGAAAGAATACATTGGAAGCCTCTATGAGGAGGAAGATTTGGCTGATGTGATAGAAGAAGAAACAGGAGTCGATATAGAAAAGATAGGAGCTCCAGTATTAGAATTTAAAAGTGCTTTGGAAGACTTAAAGTCAAATAAGGCAAAAGGAATAGATAACATATTATCGGAATTTCTAAAATCATTGGGGGAATTGGCAACAAAACGACTATTCACATTGGTGTGTAGAATGTATGAGTCTGGCGACATAACCATCAGATTTTCGGAAAAACATCATCCACACAATTCCGAAGACGGCAAGAGCTGACAAGTGTGAGAATTATCGCACAATCAGATAAACAGCTCATGCATGCAAGCTGCTTACAAGAATAATGTACAGAAGAATGGAAAAGAAAAATTGAGGATGCGCTAGATGACTATCAGTTTCGCTTTGAGAAAGATAAAGGCACGAGAGAGGCAATTCTCAAGTTGCAGTTAATAATGGAAGGAAAACTAAAGAAAAATCAACACACGTTCATAGGATTTGTCGACCTGAAAAAAGCGTTCGACAATGTAAAATGGAGCGAGATGTTCGAATTGTGAAAAAGTAGGGGTAAGCTATAGGGAGAGATGGTCATATACAATATGTACAAGAGCGAAGAGGGAATAATAAGAGTGGAAGACCAAGAACGAAGTGCTCCTATTAAAAGGGGTGTAAGACAAGGATGTAGCCTTTCACCTCTACTGTTTAATCTGTACATCAAGGAAGCAATGATGAAAATAAAAGTAAGGTTCAGGAGTGGAATTAAAATCCAAGATGAAAGGATATCAATGATCATCTTGAGTGAAAGTGAAGAAGAATTACATGATGTGCTGAACGGAATGAACAATCTAATGAGTACAGATTATGGACTGAGACTAAATCGAAGGAAGACGAAGGTAATGAAAAGTAGTAGGAATGAGAACAGCGAGACACTTAAAACATCAGGATTGATGGTCACGAAGGAGATGAAGTTAAGGATTTCTGCTACCGGCAGTAAAATAACCAATGATGGACGGAGCAAGGAGGACATGAAAAGCAGACTAGAAATGGCAAAAAGGCCATTCCTGGCAAAAAGAAATCTACTAATATCAAATATCATCCTTAAATTGAGGAAGAAATTTCAGAGAATGTATGTCTGGAGTTCAACATTGTATGTTAGGGAACTATGGACTGTGGGAAAACCGAGACAGAAGAGAATCGAAGCATTTGAGATGTATTGCTACAGACGAATATTGGAAATTAGGTGGACTGATAAGGTAAGGAACGAGGAGGTTCTGCGCAGAATCGGTGAGGAAAAGAATATATGTAGATAACACTGACAAGGAGAAGGGACAGGATGACAGGACATCTGTTAAAACATCAGAAAATGACGTCCATGGTACTAGAGGGAGCTCTAGAGTGCAAAAGCTGTAGAGGAAGACAGAGATTGGAATACATCCAGCAAATAAACGAGGCCGTAGATTGCAAGTTCTACTCTGAGATGAACAGGTTAGCACAGGACAGGAATTCGTGACGGGCCTCATTAAACCAGTCAGAAGACCGGTGAAAAAAAAAAAAAAGAAAGACAAAGTGTACAGTGACAACCCCAAACCATTGCTAAGCTGAAAACGGCTATTCAGGTCATCGACAGCATTGATGTTACGACACTTCAGCGCGTCATACAGTTTCGCTATTCGTCTGCGTCACATCACCGTCAATTTTGGCAGGCATGTCGAACATGTCGTAACCTAAATCCAATTATCTATAGTGATGTTTACATGTTGAATAAAGTGTGTGCACGACGTGATTTGTAAATAATTACGTTTTTCCTTATAAATCAATAATTGTCACCCTATATATAACATATTCTGCAATTACTGGACACGTGGTTATTACCGTTGTGAGCATTAAAGCTTGCCACATAGTGGCGAAATAGCCGAAACCAGTTACAGCAAAATGACGTTTTCCTCCTGTGATTTTAGAGGTTTCGTAAAAATATTATTCATCCCTGCTTGCTTTCAAGTTTTCCAAAGAAGTGAGAAACTCTAACTCCGTGTCTTCAAAATTTACATCTATTCTTCTACCACATTACCAGACTGCTTCTCTCGCTTGTAGAGCCTCGCAAAGTACTTTTAATTCTTGCATCTTTGAGTCAACACCGACAACTCTACAGCTGCAGACCACGTGTGGCATAGCATATCATCAGTCATTAGATTCTCTTGAAGACATATTTTCATTGGCACTACTTGACAACATTATATCACGGCAATGTATGCACGTACTTGAATTGAAACACTGGAAATAACACCCTCGAAACACAAACATTCACGTGCTCTCGGTGACTACGTGATTGACAGCTCACGTATCTCCGAACAGAGGGGAAAATTCCGCCTTTATTTTAAAAAGAAAAGAAGTCAGTGGCTTACGAATTTTTCAAAATATATATAATACAGCACTCAGTGACAAATTTGACCGAAATATGTAGGTTTCTGTTCTTCTTATACAAATACACTACTGGCCATTAAAATTGCTACACCACGAAGATGACCTGCTACAGACATGAAATTTAACCGACAGGAAGAATATGCTGTGATATGCAAATATTAGCTTTTCAGAGCATTCACACAAGGCTGGCGCCCGTGGCGGCACCTACAACGTGCAGACATGAGGAAAGTTTCCAAACGATTTCTCATACACAAACAACAGTTGACCGGCGTTGCCTGGTGAAACGTTGTTGTGACGCCTCGTGTAAAAAGGAGAAATGGGTACCATCACGTTTCCGACTTTGATAAAGGACGGATTGTAGCCTATCGCGATTGCGGTTTATCGTATCGCGGCATTGCTGCTCGCGTTGGGCGAGATCCAATGACTGTTAGCAGAACGTGGAATCGGTGGGTTCAGGAGGGTAATTCGGAATGCCGTGCTCGATCCCAACGGCCTCGTATCAGCAGTCGAGATGACAGGCACCTTATCCGCATGGCTGTAACGGATCGTGCAGCCACATCTCGATCCCTGAGTCAACAGATGGGGACGTTTGCATGACAGCAACCATCTGCAAGAACAGTTCGACGACGTTTGCAGCAGCATGGACTATCAGCTCGGAGACCATGGCTGCGGTTACCTTTGCCGCTGCATCACAGACAGAAGCGCGTGCGATGGTGTACTCAACGACGGACCTGGTGTTTGGCGACATCGCGATGAACGCACATTGGAAACGGGTATTCGTGATCGCCATACTGGCGTATCACCCGGCGTAATGGTATGGGGTGCCTTTGGTTACACGTCTCGGTCACCTCTTGTTCGCATTGACGGCACTTTGAACAATGGACGTTACATTTCAGATGTGTTACTACCCGTGGCTCTACTCTTCATTCGATCCCTACGAAACCCTACATTTCAGCAGGATAATGCACGACCGCATGTTGCAGGTCCTGTGCGGGCCTTTCTGGACACAGAAAATGTTCGACTGCTGCCCTGGCCAGCACATTCTCCAGATCTCTCACCAATTGAAAACATCTGGTCAATGGTGGCCGAGGAACTGGCTCGTCACAATACGCCAGTCACTACTCTTGATGAACTGTGGTATCGTGTTGAGGCTGCATGGGCAACTGTACCTGTACACGCCATCCAAGCTCTGTTTGACTCAATGCCCCGGCGTATCAAGGCCGTTATTACGGCCAGAGGCGGTTTCTCTGGGTAGTGATTTCTCAGGATCTATGCACCCAAATTGGGTGAAAATGTAATCACATGTCAGTTCAAGTGGAATATATTAGTCACATGAATACCCGCTTATCATTTGCATTTCTTCTTGGTGTATCAATTTTATTTTCCAGTAGTGTATATGTATAATTATTGTATGTGAATATACAGGGGGTACACTGATCGTGAACGGGTCAAATATCTCACGAAATAAGCATCAAACGAAAAAACTACAAAGAACGAAACTCGTCCAGCTTGAAGGGGGAAACCAGATGGCGCTATATTTGGCCCTCTAGATGGCGCTGGCATAGGTCAAACGGATATGAACTGCATTTTTTCAAATAGGAACCCCCATTTTTTATTACATATTCGTGTAGTACTTAAAGAAATATGAATGTTTTAGTTGGAGCACTTTTTTCGCTTTGTGATAGATGGCGCTGTAATAGCCACAAATATACGGCTAACAATTTTAGACGATCATTTGGTAACAGGTAGGTTTTTCAAATTAAAATACAGAACGTAGGTACGTTTGAAAATTTATTTCGGTTGTTCCACTCTGATACATGTACCTTTGTGAACTTATCATTTCTGAGACCACGCTGTGACAGCGTGATTACCTGTAAACACCACATTAATGAAATAAGTGCTCAAAATGATGTCCGTCAATCTCAATGCATTTGGCAATACGTGTAACGACATTCCTCTCAACAGCGAGTAGTTCGCCTTCCGTAATGTTCACACATGCATTTGTTTTTGACAATGTGCTGACGCAAGTCAGGCTTTGTCGGTGGATCACGATAGCAAATATCCTTCAACTTTCCCCACAGAAAGAAATCTGGGGACGTCAGATCCGGTGAACATGCAGTCCATGGTATGGTGCTTCGACGACCAATCCAGCTCTCATGAAATATGCTATTCAATACCGCTTCAACCACATGCGAGCTATGTGCCGGACTTACATCATGTCGGAAGTACATCGCCATTCTGCCATGTAGTGAAACATCTTGTAGTAACATCAGTAGAACATTACGTAGGAAATACACATACATTGCAGCATTTAGATTCTGATGTTCCACTTGTCGCAGCCATCGTGGATTCTCCGTTGCCCAGTAGTGCATATTATGCCGGTTTACGTTACCGCTGTTAGTGAATGACGCTTCGTAGCTAAATAGAACGCGTGCAAAAAATCTGTCATCGTCCCGTAATTTCTCTTGTGCCCAGTGTCAGAACTGTACACGCCGTTCAAAGTCGTCGCCATGATATTCCTGGTGCATAGAAATATGGTACGGGTGCAATCGATGTTGATGTAGCATTCTCAACACCGACGTTTTTGAGATTCCCGATTCTCGCGCAGTTTGTCTGCTACTGATGTGCGGATTAACCGTGAGAGCAGCTAAAACACCTACTTGGGCATCATCATTTGTTGTAGGTCGTGGTTGATGTTTCACATGTGGCTGAACACTTCCTGTTTGCTAAAATAACGTAAATATCCGGCGAACGGTCCGGACACTTGGATAATGCTGTCCTGGATAGCGAGCAGCACACATAGCACACGCCTGTTGGGGATTTTGATCACAATAGCCAAACACCATCACGATATCGACCTTTTCTGCAATTGCTAAACGGTCCATTTTAAAACGGGTAATGTATCACGAAGCAAATACCGTCGGCACCGGCGGAATGTAACGTGATACCACGTTTGTGACTATTACAGCGCCATCCATCACAAAGCGAAAAATGTGGTCCAACTAAGACATTCATATTTCTTTACGTACTACACGAATATGTAATAAAAATGGGGGTTCCTATTTAAAGAAACGCAGTTGGTATCCAATTCACCTATGGCAGCGCCATCTAGCGGGCCAACCATAGCGCCAACTGGTTTCCCCCTTCAAGCTAGACGAGTTTCGTTCTTTGTAGTTTTTTCGTGTAATGCTTATTTCGTGAGATATTTGGCCCGGTCACTATCAATGGACCACCCTGTATATATGTGTAACTATTGTTTGTATTAACTAACGTAACTTAATTTTTTGTGTAAGTGGCTTCAACTACCCTTCAGAATTCGGTTCAATTCTTTTACTGAAACAGATTTTTATTACGATGAATATTTCGTAAAGTCACAGCCCATTAACTTCTGAAGTTTGGTACAGTTCTCGCGGTTCACTTTCCCTTGTCGAAACGTAAAATAATAAGACGTTTGTCTTCATAGTACAGCAAAGATGAAATTGTTCTACTGTAAGCTTTGTGACTACGGTCTCCGGTTTGAGAAAATACGATTTTTAGTTATAATATTTTATACGGTGTCATAGAAACACTAGCGTTCCTCCGTATAGAACTGAGCAGTGTGGAAGAAATATGTGGGACTTACACGTGTGCCTACCGGGTAAGTGCACGATGCAGGCTGTTCGCTAGTCTATTTGGTCGAGTTTCTGTCGCTAGGCTTTAAACTTAGCTCTAGCGTAAACATTACTGTGGAGGAGAGTGGAAAGGAGTGAAACGTAATGCTATCAGTGAGGCTAGAACACATAATGAGTGCAGGAATGGCCTCGTAACTTTCACGTGAAGTGGACTAAACTGTAAAAACAACAAACAGTACACTAAATGGTCCTCTCACAGCTTGACAGTTTTCAGAATTACATCATATGGCACGTGCGTTTCGTTCTGTCAGCTGACCCGTGAGTTGTGGGATTACTGATTTATGTCATTGTACAGAAATTAAAGGAAAAAAATAATGATATATACGTTAGCGTTACCTTCACTGTTAAATTAAGAAATACTTACAGCTGAAACACACATTAGTTAGTAGTGGCACAGATGACGCAACCCACAGTTCTAATTCATACACAGTTCCCGTTCATCAGACACGGATTCGAAAGTTAAATTTGTTACTGAGGTTCTTCACTGTCGTAATGCAAGACGTAATGTTAGGAATAACGTAGTTTTGTAACACGTTCAGCACAATATCGGGCTAGCGGTTCTAGGCGCTTCAGTCTGGAAACGCGTGACTGCTACGGTCGCAGGTTTGAATCCTGCTTCGGGCATGGATGTGTGTACTGTCCTTAGGTTAGTTAGGTTTGAGTAGTTCTAAGTTCTAGGGGTCTGATGACCTCAGCAGTTAAGTCCCATAGTGCTCAGAGCCATTTGAACCTTTTTTGAAGCATAATATCATTATTTCCAGGAATATGCTACTTGTATTTTTCACGTCGATCGTGTCCTAAGTTTTTCTTGTGGTATTTATCAATTCTTTCACCTTTGGCAACGTTTATCGAAATTCTTCGGGGGGTCTACGTAAGCTGTTGGTTGAGTCTACTAGTGATTCTATAGAAGGGTCGCCAGATGCCCGAGCATCAGTGATTAATACAAAAATAAAGTTTTTAAGTAAACACACCGCCATTTGACTGTATTGTTGTTTATTTAATTACATATCCTTGAGTCATAAACTATTGCCCAAGGACATTTGTTCATCTTTTATATACCAAAGTAAACCTGTTTTTATTACATATGACTGGTCATTTTACAAGATGATGATTTTACATCTGGAATTTCGTAGGGTGCCAATATTTTCTCTAATTTATGGCCAATATTATGCTTGAACCTACAATATATGCTAATGACATAAATTCAGTCACTTGAAAATGACATAAAAGGCCGAAATCTGGGTAGTAATCAAGTAAACAACAGTACAGCCAAATGGCAGTATATTCATTTACAAATTATTTTATGACTGTTTCTCAGCAACGTCAAAAACTGTTTATAAAAGTAGAGAAATACATTCGATAGCCTGTAGGCTGGTCGGAAGCTGTCTGTTAATTAAAAGAATGTTTTCACCATCGATTTGTCATGACATTAGTACGTCTGATGTCCTTCATTAATCTGTATTCAAGAGACATGTAGTTAACTAACTACCAAAATGATGCCAAGTGGAACTGACATTTACTTCGCAAAGGTCTAGACACCTGAGTAAAGGTAAACGTGACGAACGTCTTTGATCAAAATAACAAGAAACACATGAAGTATTAAACTGTCTAAGTTACAAGTAAAACGAATGTGATGGGTCTGCAACGTACTTCGAAACATGACATAAGGGAGGTGTTACTTCCAAAGATCGCGACTGAATCGACTTTAATCGATACAGCGGTAATAACTTCTTTACTTATCATATTCGGCAGAGTTTGGAGATGCAGTGGAATTAATACGTCTACTGGGCAAGTTGACGAACAAGTCTAGGTAACTCAAGATTCATTGCAATGAACATTGAGTGCTGCATTGCTTAAGAATGCAATGATAATATTAAGAATAATGACTGCGACTGTAAATCGACTATAATTTCATTCCGAGGTTCTTAAACTTCATACGATGCTCATCTCAGTTAAATCGTGACGCTGTAGTGAGAACAATTACCATCCTGTGCAGTCTCGGATCTCGAACGAACGTCAACTGCTCTCCATCTATCTCAAAACCAATCCTCCACCGCTCTTTTAAATAGCGTTCCCTCTCCACAAGTCTCCAAAACAGCATGCCTTCCGTACTTTTTGTTGTGTTTCATCAAAAATAGTTCCACTAGAATCCCATATCGGCCAGCCAAATTCGTGATCATTAGCTGTCCTATGAGGCTCAGGAAGATGTACGTCATTCATCAGCGCCCAATGAGAGCTATTGTCTCAGCGTTAGGCCATGCATCGTGATCAAATGTTCGTGTCTTCTGGTACTACTCAGAGTATTTTGGACGGCATCTTCACTAAACGACAAAAGTTCTCACGATTCTTTTAATTAACATATCGTCTACTCTCGGCTGGTTCCAGCAAGTTGATCGTGGGCGTAACCCATTGCCAAATTGTAAACTGCCTTCTCGCGACAGGTGCCAGGACGTCTGCAGAAGGTGTTAACTACACAATCAAGTGGAAGGCTGTCTACCAATGTTCGTTCCGCCACCTCAAGCCACGACAGACTCAGGGCCTGTTTGAAAAGAACTAGTAAGCGTCCTCCTAAGGAAGAGTGTCGTGTATACATTACGAGAGGGTGTCCATTGTCTGAGGGACCCAAAAGGCTATTCTGCCCTTAGATACATACGACTGAAGTAAGAATTCGTTCTAGCGAAACCACAACATCAGACGAAAAATACTGTAACCCAGTAAACTGTGACGTACTGCTTAGCCAGTTAAGAGGAGTGTCGAATTATCTATTTAGATACTATAACCAAGATGATTGTAATTACTTCTGCTCCTCTTATGTTCACACTAAAAATACTTTTGGAAACTAATCTTAAACGACTTTTAATAACAGCAGGCCGAAGTTCCGCTCAAGATGCAAGTAGAGAGATAGATGGATAGAGTGAGAAAGAGAGAGACAGAGAGGGAGAGAGAGGGAGAGAGATATGCTTACATCTTCATTCATTCCCTTTATTAATCAATTTACTTCCTCATCATTCGTTGTCCGATCTGATTTTCATGTTAGGTGGATTAGGAAAGGAGTTAGGAGTGCGGACCCATTTATTAAAGATGCAAACTTCAAGAATACAATGGCACGCTTCTTTCTGAGAGATTGGTTACTTTCGCAAACATTTAGCAAGTGGCAAATGCAACTGAAGAGTTTTGAAAGGAAAAGAGATATAGAGGGATCTGACAGATATCTCTCATTGTTAGTATGAAAAATCCCGAGCTTCACTGTCGTTTGAAGTCCACGTTAAATTGTAAGTCCCCGTATAACACACAATAGTCTGCTCATAGGCCAGAGGGAGGCAAGTGCGTACCACGTCCAGATAAGACTGTGAAAGTGAAAGAGCTTCGGTGTTCCAACCAACCTTTGGATTGTTGACAGCTTGGCGTTTTGTCGTGACAGAGGTTCACCTAAATTACCTGAACTACCTGTTAGGTTAAGATTTCAGTTGAATAACAGTTTTTCTTTAATTTTAACTGAATAACAGCTTCAAAGAATAACATGTTGACTGCTGCCAGAGCACTTGATCTCATCAGCGACGTCACAGAATCGAGGCTCGGATATTTAAGGACCATGTTATCTGTACATCGTAAGGAAACGTAAGGAATGATAATATTTTATACAATTACTTACGTTCTCAATCACGTAACTTGCGATCTGTCTGCGAGAATCTGTATGTTTCAGGGCTAAGAGAAGTCTCACAGTAGCATCTTAATTAACTTGCGTCCAGTTATCGCTGTTTGCTACTAGAGCCTATTTAAAGTACACCTCGAAAGTTGTTAGTACTGGGAACGGTATTAGACTTACTCGAAAATTTTTGCATTTTCCTGGTATCGAGAAGGCTGTTTTAAAATTACAGTACACGGTAACAACTATTCAAGATAGCCCTTCTGAATAATTGTCAAGCAGCCCCGTCTAAGGCGTCTCGTCAAGGTCCGGAAGGTCCGGGCGGCTCCCCCCCCCCCCCCCCCCCCCCCTCCCGGTCGGAGATTCGAGTCCTCTCTCGGGCATGGGTGTGTGTGTTGTCCTTAGTCTAAGTTAGTTTAAGTTAGATTAAGTAGTGTGTAAGCTAAGGGACTGATGACTTCAGGAGTTTGTTCCCATAAGACCTTACCACAAATTTACAATTTTTCCAAATAATTGTCACCATGTACTATAATCTTAAACCGGTCTTTTTGGTGACAACGAGCTTCAGTATTGGAAACAGTATCAGACCTACTCGAAAATCGTTGCATCTCCTTGGCACCGAGAAGGCCATGTTAAGATTGCAGTACTTAGTGACATTTACTCGAAAGGGTTGTTTTTCCTTTCGTTACTTGAGCCAGTGTAGACAGAAAACTATTTATACATGAAATGTATTCGCAGTTGTGAAAAGGGACAATCGTCAGCTGTATAATGGAACGATGACAATGAAAATTTGTGCCGAACCACAACTTGAACCCAGATTTCCCGCTTTACGCGAGCTGTCGCCTTAACCGCTTTGGTTGTCCTTGCACGACTCAAGGGCAGACTCAAACTTCCATGTGTGGTCGTTCTTGCGTCACGAACTACACTGTTACGTATTACGTAATTCCCGTAGAGGTGGAGGGGAGGGGGACATTTCAATTCAAAGTTGCGGCTTGGTATCGGCGGATAAATTCGATTTTGCAGTGTCTGTGTTATTAAGAAGAACGATGCAGTGTTCCTTCGGACATGTCTTCCTAACAACCCAGACACTGCAATATCGTATCAGATAACTGTTTACCATATGGGTACACAACTTTAGGGAAATGATGTTCACACTGCGCCCTGCAGTATCTGCTTTGCTGGTGGTGATGGTGTCATGACTTCCCGTTAGGCACTTGTACTGGTACGACGACATTGGAAGGAACTCTAGCACCGTGGGCCAAGGACATGTAGCGTGAACGGCACACGTTCCTGTGAACACTGCATGCAGGCGAGAGGTGATTTGGACCCATCTGCACTCCAGGAAATTGAAATAAGAACACCGTGAATTCATTGTCCCAGGAAGGGGAAACTTTATTGACACATTCCTGGGGTCAGATACATCACATGATCACACTGACAGAACCACAGGCACATAGACACAGGCAACAGAGCATGCACAATGTCGGCACTAGTACAGTGTATATCCACCTTTCGCAGCAATGCACGCTGCTATTCTCCCATGGAGACGATCGTAGAGATGCTGGATGTAGTCCTGTGGAACGGCTTGCCATGCCATTTCCACCTGGCGCTTCAGTTGGACCAGCGTTTGTGATGGACGAGCAGACCGCGTGAGATGACTCTTCATCCAGTCCCTAACATGCTCAATGGGGGACAGATCCGGAGATCTTGCTGGCCAGGGTAGTTGACTTACACCTTCTAGAGCACGTTGGGTGGCACGGGATACATGCGAACGCGCATTGTCCTGTTGGAACAGCAAGTTCCCTTGGAATGGTAGAACGATGGGTTCGATGACGGTTTGGATGTACCGTGCACTATTCAGTGTCCCCTCGACGATCACCAGAGGTGTACGGCCAGTGTAGGAGATGGCTCACCACACCATGATGCCGGGTGTTGGCCCTGTGTGCCTCGGTCGTATGCAGTCCTGATTATGGCGCTCACCTGCACGGCGCCAAACACGCATACGACCATCATTGGCACCAAGGCAGAAGCGACTGTCATCGCTGAAGACGACACGTCTCCATTCGTCCCTCCATTCACGCCTGTCACGACACCACAGGAGGCGGGCTGCACGATGTTGGGGCGTGAGCGGAGGACGGCCTAACGGTGTGCGGGACCGTAGCCCAGCTTCATGGAGACGGTTGCGAATGGTCCTCGCCGATACCCCAGGAGCAACAGTGTCCCTAATTTGCTGGGAAGTGGCGGTGCGGTCCCCTACGGCACTGCGTAGGATCCTACGGTCTTGGCGTGCATCCGTGCGTCGAGCGGTCCGGTCCCAGGTCGACGGGCATGTGCACCTTCCGCCGACCACTGGCGACAACATCGATGTACTGTGGAGACCTCACGCCCCACTTGTTGAGCAATTCGGCGGTACGTCCACCCGGCCTCCCGCATGCCCACTATACGCCCTCGCTCAAAGTCCGTCAACTGCACATACGGTTCACGTCCACGCTGTCGCGGCATGCTACCAGTGTTAAAGACTGCGATGGACCTCCGTATGCCACGGCAAACTGGCTGACACTGACGGCGGCGGTGCACAAATGCTGCGCAGCTAGCGCCATTCGACGGCCAACACCGCGGTTCCTGGTGTGTCCGCTGTGCCGTGCGTGTGATCATTGCTTGTACAGCCCTCTCGCAGTGTCCGGAGCAAGTATGGTGGGTCTGACACACCGGTGTCAATGTGTTCTTTTTTCCATTTCCAGGAGTGTATTTTGATGCACGTTTAAACTCCATCTCACGCTGTTCGTGCTCCGTGACACATTGGGAGAAAGCCGAATCACTGGCCGATCTTTCCGAACTGCTTGGCCACGTAGATCACGAGATCTGAACGCGTGCTATTTCTGACGATGGGGTTTCTTCAAGGAACACTAACATACGTTGGAAGTTGAAGCTGAGAAAAGTCAACATCACGCCTGCGATGTTTGATGCAGCAGTAGAGCAATCTCTGGTGCAGTTCGAACGTGTCGGGGATGTAGATGGCCGTCACATTGAGCAACGTATGTAACCTGGAACGTAAATATGGCACGCAATTAACACATGTCACCCTCTCATCTGGAAACTAAGTGTGTTTCTTTCAGTGGTTTACTCGTTATTTCTCTTCCAAGTGTCCTTACGAATGTTTTGATAAAGTTATACGATAATTTGTTTGCCATGGGGCCTTCTCAAGTAGCGAAAGATTAATTGTAAGTGTGGTTGTCCTCCATGTATCAAAATATTTTTGTTGGCCCTATTTACGTGTTTTTATTCCAAAACACTGCCCGAGATTCGAAACTTAATCCCAGTTACTGGCCAATGACGTCAAAGCCACGGCTTCGACAAGACACTCTATTTCTGTTGGCAGTAAAATTTACTTGTCAACGGAGAAGACACGAAACGAGTTATAGCTGCAGAAAGTCGTTGGAGAGGCTAACTGGGTTAAAAGTTACGAAGAAGGTCAAAGTAACGGGCACAATAAAATGCGGGAAGTAACTTCACGTCATAAAATTACGAAGTCAATATTGTTAGGTAGGTATGAGCGTGGTAGGTATTAGCGTCTTAGATGGGTAGTGTTGCTTTTCTAAGACATCATTACAGTTGCAAGTATACTGAGACAGACAAAACGGCTCTTGGGCTGTAGACGTGTTAATTCTAACCATATGATAGGAGCGATAACTATTCCGTTTCGTAGTATGCTTTAAGGAATCAGTAATATACGTGTAAAGACACATAACTTATGGATATGCTGTTCATAAGCTGCTCAGGCTCAGTGAAAGTACGTGTTACGACAAGGCAGTGTGAGAAGAAATTTTTTCTTTAATGACTATTTAAAATTTCTTAAAACTCTTATTATTACTACCGTACACTCTGACGTTTCAGGGCGATGGATCCATGAACAGGGGGTTTCAAAAATATATTTATAAACTTGAGGGACATGTTCGTCACATCAAAACTATAAAACATTTCAGATTACTATACATACGAAACTCCTTCGTTTTCGTGCTATTAATAAAAGCTGACGCTCATCTGTTTCCCAGGTACACCCCCCAACTATACTTTTCTAAACATCCTTTCGACGCACTGTACCCCGATGGCACTGTGTTGCCAGTTAAACTTATTTACATTCGACATTCGTCTGTCTGCAACGTGTCAGCTGTGTAACTGTGTAAATGTACTACAGGTAGTGAGTTAAAAACAAGGGCACCGTTCGAACATGGCAGGCAGGCAAGCATGACTTTTATGTATCTCCGTACTGATTGTAATGGACACGAGGCTGCATAGCTGTATCAGGCGCCGTTTCCAGACCGGAGTGAGCTGAGTCATCCAACCTTTGATGCTGCATATAGTCGCGTTGTTGAGAGAGGTTCCGCAGCTTCACAGAATATTGAGTGAGAAAGACCTCGTGTTGATCGTGTGCTTGACCAGAAAGAGCACGTTTTCTAAGTACTGTCAAAGAAGCTGTACCAGCACGAGACGAGTGGCTGTGGTACATCTCCAAGTTCAGTATGGAGGATACTTCATGAGCATCTCATGTATTCCTATCATCTTCAACGTTGAAGGGACTTACGCATGCCAGTCATTCACTACGGGAGAGATTCTGGCGTTGTCTTTTTTTTTTCACCAACTTCCAGTTCCGTTCGTTATTTGTCTGTTCAGTTGTTCTTACGGGCGAGACATCGTTTGGAAGAGATGTAATAACAAAATTCCACAACCAACATATATGGGACGATCACAATCCTTAGAACAGGCTAGGCATCAGCATCATACGTGGGCTGTAATTGTAGGTGACTCATAAGCTCTCCCAACACGTCTTACAGGTGCCACCCACAGGGTCTTTAGTCAGAATATCCTTCAGGACCTTCTAGGCGAAGTATCCTTGCAAATAAGATGAAATATGTGGTTTACTGATTTAGGAATGATGGAGCCCCAGTACATTTAAATCTCAGTGTTCGAGATGCACTGACTATTATCTGCCATGACAAACGTATAGGTAGAAGAGGATCAGTTCCATGGCCTACACGTTTCCCCGACCTCATTTCTTTGTATTATTGTCTCCGGGGGTATTGGCTTACGCAGTAGATCTCCTGAATGCAAAAATTCACCATTAACGTATCGCGGAGGCTTGCGAAAGCATTCGAAACCATCAGGGAGTATGTGAAAGGGTGCGATAACCCTTAGTTGGACGTGTGCATGTGTATTTAGACGCTTGAAGTATATTTCGGGCGATTATTATGTCTTTGTTTGTTGTTGAGATCCTGTCACCTAGCCGGCCGCGGTGGTCTAGCGGTTCTAGGCGCGCAGGCCGGAACCGCGCGACCGCTACGGTCGCAGGATCGAATCCTGCCTCGGGAATGGATGTGTGTGATGTCCTTAGGTTAGTTAGGTTTAACTAGTTCTACGTTGTAGGGGACTGATGACCGCAGATGTTAAGTCCCATAGTGCTCAGAGCCATTTGAACCATTTTGAACCTGTCACCTAAATTGAAAACTTTCATTAATAACACGAAAACGTAAGATTTTTGCATGCAGTTTTGCCTCTGTTTTTCTGTACGGAACCCGGTATCAAAGTTTGTAAAAGTACTTTTCAAAAATCCTGAAGAAGAGCGGAACGAACAATTATCAGTTAAAAATCTCCATTTTGATGTGAACTGTGCTATTATCAAAAACCTTCGAAGTAAATCCACAATTAAAACTTATTCTAAAAATGTTTCGATGCTATGTCATGATTACGTGTTGCGCAGAATAAAGAAAGAGAGAGAGAGAGAGAGAGAGAGAAAGAGAGAGACCGACCAGCGCTACATCCTGAAATACATCAACAGTGATTCGTGATCACAATCGTAGCTATATTTAAGGCGTGTTCTTAGCGTATCATAATAAACAGCTAAAACTGACACAGAATAAAGTATGTGGTAACAAAATCAAAAACAGTAGGGGAAACGCAATCGAGTCGTTTGCTAGACATTGCGAATGTGTGATTTGGCGCCGTCACTCCCTTCGCAACGAAATATTGTCTTACTTAGTACAAATGTATCTGACATGCAAACTTTTCACTTTATTCCGCAACCAAGTGTTTTCAAATTTATGACCTACATAGACAAGAGACAGAGAAGCCACTACTCCAGAACACTACACGTTACAGTTCATTGTGTACTCAAATCTGTTAAAGAAGGAGTTCCACGTGTCATCCTCGCATTTACACTCTTCTCTGCAGTGAGGAATGAATCTTGCATATCATGACATGATTGTGCTTTGTCCATTAATTTAACCTTACCTACGGAAGTGCCGTACACCTCACTTTTTGGAAGGTCCACTGCAGAAAAACTAGAAGACCGATGTCAGATGGTATGTTGTGCCAACTACAGGCCCTGCTCGGCCTATTCGTCTTGACCCAAACTGACATGTTAGATGTCGTCTTACACCATCACTAAAATATCCCGGTGCCACATTCTCCGCCCACGGGCCTTGGGTGAAAATCGTGCCCAGTTAGATGGGGATGTTATCGAAAAGATTACATTTCAAATATTTTTGTACAAACAAGGACAATATTTCAAAGTGAAATTAGTTGTAGATCGTAACTACACACTCGCATTTACCTCGCTAACGGCTCGTTTGCGAAACCATGTTTACTGGAAGTTTTGTGCTTCTATTGTCATGTACGTTACCCGCGCCAGTGTTTGCTATTAATTATGGTAGACCCTAAACACCGCAGGTGGACTTGGGAAGATGAAAGGAAGATGCCGAGGTCTCGCGGAAAGTGTGAGTGAGTAGTGTCGTATGGGGGCCCGACAGCACACAGTGCGTGTCTCGCGACGCCAGCTGCTACCGCCGCCACCGCCTCCGCCAAACACTTTGCGGCAGCGGTGATTGCTTTCTTGTTTGTCCTGCTGATAGCGCCACCCGGCTGTCCAAACGTCATCACCGAGTTCGGCCTCCCTTCAGCGAACACTGCTTTGTCACCAAGCGCCACTGTTTCTTTCGCTGTCTTCTTCAGGAGCAAGGCCATAAATTCCTGTCTGCTGGACACTGTTTGAACACGCAGAGGATCTTGACGAATAAAATCGACGACTGAAATAACTACACTATGGTGCTATAGAAAGAAAAGAACCCGTAGATGAAGATGAGATACGAGATGTGATACTGAGAGAAGAACTTGACACAGCAGTCCTAAGTCGAAACAATGCTCCTGGAGTAGACGACACTCAATCAGAACTACTGATATCCTTGGGAGAGCTAGCCATTAAATTACTATCAGTTTAACAAGCAATGGCTGCAACATACTACGAAGAATGGGAGCCGGCCGCCGTGGCCGAGCGGTCCTAGGCCCTTCAGTCCGGAACCGCGCTGCTGCCACGGTCACAGGTTCGAATCCTGCCTCGGGCATGGATGTGTGTGATGTCCTTAGGTTAGTTAGGTTTACGTAGTTCTAAGTCTAGGGGACTGATGACCTCAGATGTTAAGACCCATAGTGCTCAGAGCCATTTGAACAATCTGAACAATGAGAAAATTAGTAGACGACGACCTCAGGGAAGAACAGTTTGGGTAACGGAGAAATTTAGAAACATGTGAGGCAATACTGACCAAATGTTTTATTACAGATAATAAGTTAAGAAAAGGCAAACGTACTTTTATAGCATTTGCAGAAGTAGAGAAAGCTTTTCTCAATGTCGACAGGAATACACTCTTTGAAATTATGGACGTATTAGGAGTAAAATACACCGAAAAGTAGATTATTCTTGTAACAAGAACAAAAGCCAGTTATATGGCCAAAGTGCATGAAAGGAAAGCAATGGCTGAGAAGAAAATGAGACATGGTAGTAGTTTATCCCCCGTTTTATTCAATACATTAAGGAAACTATGAACGAAAGCAAAGAGAAATTTGGAAATCCAATTAAAATGCAGGGAGAAGAAATAAAAACTTTACTGTAGGTTACTGACATTGTAATTCTGTCAGAGACAGCAAAGGACTTGAAAGAGCATCTGAACGGAACGAACAGTGACTTGAAGATCAACGCCAATAAAAGAAAAAGAAGGGTAATGGGATGTAGTGAAATTAAATCAAGGATGTTGATGGAATTAGAGTAAGAAACGAAACAGTGAATGTAGTAGATGAGTTTTGCTACTTGGGCAGTAAAATAACTAATGATCACCGAAGTAGAAAGTGTAGCCTTGTATGGAAGTGAAACGTGATCGATAAACAGTTAAGGCAAGAAGACAATGGAAGCCTCTGAAATGCGGTGTTGCAGCATAATCCTGAAGATTAGTTGGATAGGTCATGTAACCAATGAGGAGGTACTGAAGTGAACTGGGGAGAAAAAAAAAGTGGCCTAACTTAGACAAAAAAAGGGACCAGTTGACAGTACTAATTCTGAGACATCAAGAGATCAGAATATAATACTGGTTGGAAGTGTGTGAGATAAAGTTATAGAGGGTGACGAAGAGATGATTAGAGTAAGCAGGATGAAAAATATGCAGTTTGCAGTAGTTATTCGGAGATGAAGAGGCTTGCACAGGACTGCAGGACTGAGTAGTGTGGAGAGCAGCACAACTGCATCAAACCAGTCTTTGCATTGAAGACCTCTAGAATAAGTTAAATTTGTTTTTTGCTTTCCGTGGCCATACAGCCATCTCAGTAGTGTAATGTCAAGTATGACGATGCGAACGGAGGACTATACACCATCCAGTTCCCAATGGGAATCGAACCCAAGCCGGTTTTGTTACAACATATACGTGCTATATTTAGAAAATGAGGAAATTAGAATAACAAAGATTATACGCCAATGTAGACATAAGGCTACAGAGGGCATCCTTAAGGCTGAAATATTAAACGGATTTGTCTGTATTCCTCAGAGTTAAAGGCAATTAAAGTCACTACTGTTAAGGCCAGAAAATGCGCAGACCTCTAACGATCGTGGAAACCAAGTATTAATAAAAATAGTCATAGGAAGATTCCAGGCACTAATCAATATCGTTATAACACAACAGGGATTTCCTTACTCAATCAGATCGTAAAAGCAGTTTCGTTTCCAAAAATCGTCACCTCTGTGCGCACGAAATCGAATACTAAAACTGTGAGGATGTTTCCGATTTCATTGGGACTATGAAACCACAGACAGAAAGAGATCAAATTTAGAGTGCGCAGTTCGTCTAGGCAGTTTGGTATTTATTTCGGAATTTTCATGTTAATATTTTTTTGTAAAACCATAACTAATTCCGGTCTAATGCCAAGTAAATAGGAGCGTCGCTTCAACTACGATTGCTTGCTCCTCTGGAATGCGAACTGTTGACCACATGCACTCTATTCTCTTGCTTTGGGTAGCCAAAAAGGCTTTGTCTCGCCATCTCAGAGCCATCCAAGATTGGCAAACGGCCGCATTGACCGACCTGGTAGCGCCCATTTTTTTTAAATTGAATATAACCTGATTCTGTGACTTCTTAATTATGTCTTTCATTTATAAATCTCTTCAAATGTCCACATACTCTAACTAGATCGTTCCTGCACCTGTACAGAATAGACAAGATCCGAAATACAGGATCTATCAAAAAGAATCGTCCGATTTGGCACATCAGTATTTCTGAAGCTAATAAACATGTACAATGTTTTCGGTTTTTTGATGAACGGGAGACTCAAAAAGATTTTTTCATACGTTTTCATAGGTGTTCAACGTGCCCCTTCAGATGGAAGGCATATGTAAGTACATTATTCAAATTGTTCCCACACTGTAGCGAGCATGTCTTGAGCTACAGCTTCGGCAGCTGCTGTTATGCGATATCTCAGTTCATTCATTGTTTGCTGGTAATAGAGGTCCATAAACAGAGTCTTTTATAAACGCCCACAAGAAATAATCACATAGAAGTTAGGTCCGGTGAACTTGGATGCCAGTAATGTAAGGCTGAAGCATTTGGTCCAGTACGACCTATCCATAGTTCAGTAATCCTTTGATTTAAAAGTTCCCGCACTTCCAGATGTCGGTGTGGCGGTGCCCCATCCTGTTAGTAAATGAAGTCGTGCGAATCAGTCTCCTACTGTGGGGAAAGAAAGTTCTCAAGCATATTGATACATGTACTTCCTGTAACAGTGTTCTCGGCAAAGAAAAATGATCCATACACCTTTTCCCGTGAAAACATTCCCTATATTCTCACATTATGACGATTCACCTTTCCTTTTAAATTGAATGTAGCCGCGTCACTAAAGACTAAGCGTGGAAGACAACTGTCATCCTTCATCTTCCCAACAACGAAATTACAGGACTGCACACGCTGTTGTTTGTAAGCTTCACGAACAGCTTGCAGTAGCTGAATTTCGTATGGTTTCATATGTAAACGTCGACGCAACACACGCCAGAAGGATATCGGGGGCATGTTGAGCTGTCGAGCTGCACGGCGAACGGATTTCTGCGGACTCCTTGTGAAACTATATCGGATGTTTTCGACGTCTGTGTCACACACTCGGGGACGGCACGGCGATTTGCCTTTACACAAACAACCTGTTTCTCGTAATTGTTCATGCCATCGTCTAATACTCTGTGCTGCAGGCGGATCCACACAACACCTAGTACGAAAGTCACGCTGGAAAGTTATTACTGACCCGCACTGCGCAAAACGTAGAACACAAAATGGTTTCTATTGTCCCGACTCCTTTTTCACTAGAACTGAAGTGGGTGCATACTGTTGTTACCTAGCGGGAACCGTGTAAGACTCGAGAGTTTGCTCTTTTCAACAGTACGTTGTTCATGCACATATCTCATATGACATAATTATTATGACATTTTTAAACTGGATGATCCTTTTTGATACACCCTGTAGTTGTATCCATTTATCGGCCGTACCTCACAGAATAAGTTCCACAGAGGAACAACGAAGGATGACTTCTTAGTTAATTATTTCGTTAGTTAGTTACCGAACTAGTTATTTAGTTAGTCATATACATAATCCGTGGGTCACTTTGTACGATATATCGTGCCGGCAAGGAACCAATCAATTTAAAGAGTATTAATTACTGTTTAACTATGACTTTATGCTCACAGAACAGAAGACAAGGTTCACTTTAATAACTCGAGTAAGTATTTAACATTTTTGCCCTAAATAAGCTATAAGTTTCTGAATTATGTTTCTACTATGAAACAGAAGAAGTTTCTGAGAAGTTACCTTCAAATTTAGTTTTGTCGTCTGTCAGAAATTTAACGTCATTGAATGAATGATAAAAGATTTTTGTACCTAAGCTACTCACCTTTTTATGAGCCAAAGCCAATTTTAATCAACAGTAATGAAAACAATTTTTCTTGTTTGTAAGGAGTGTTCATATGAAAAATGTCGTCACAACCAAATCGGTTGAAATATGCGCATGCCGCTTTGGGATGACGTAGTGAGACATCTAGGGACGTGACTGAAGCATCGTCACCTCCTCATAAAAGATTCAATGCTTTGCTCTCCGCAGGCAATGTGATGCTCACCATCTTTTTCGACGTCCCAGGCTCTCAATTCCTCGAGCACAGGAATACTATTAACAGAGGCGTGTACTGTGTGACACTACATAGCCCATGCAAGACCATCAAGTGCAGAAGGTTTGGGCTGTTCACCGAGGGAGTGATTCCGTTCCACGATGTGCGCGTCCACACGTCTCAAAGGTCACAAAAAGTGTAATGGCCAAACCCAAGTGGGAGCACGTTGAGCACCCGCCCTACACCCCGGACATATCGTCCTGTGTCTCCTATCTATTTGGTCTGCTGAAACACCATCTCAAACAAAAGCGCTTTAACAAAGTAAAGCACATCAACTCAGTCGACGAACTGAAGGACACGGTGGAGGCATGTATCCTGATACAGAAACGGGAATTCTGGGAACGGTTAAACCTTCGCCTCGTGAAACTGGGGTAGTTGTGTTCACCCCTCTGACTATTACTTTAAATACTTCAATTATACCCACAGTGTTGTCTCGTACCTTTTCTTTTGAACATCCCTCGTGACACTTATAGACGCCATTATTCCTTCTGAATGCCAACGTACAGTTTACAATAAATGTCAAGAGAACGAATATGCCTTGCGAAGCTGTAGTTACAGTGCTTAATTTTTTAATCAGTTTCCTTCTTTATGATCAGCACCACATACTTTATGGCATGCTTTTGTCCAATGACGATTTTCCCCCTTAAACATACACTCCTGGAAATGGAAAAAAGAACACATTGACACTGGTGTGTCAGACCCACCATACTTGCTCCGGACACTGCGAGAGGGCTGTACAAGCAATGATCACACGCACGGCACAGCGGACACACCAGGAACCGCGGTGTTGGCCGTCGAATGGTGCCAGCTGCGCAGCATTTGTGCACCGCCGCTGTCAGTGTCAGACAGTTTGCCGTGGCATACGGAGCTCCATCGAAGTCTTTAACACTGGTAGCATGCCGCGACAGCGTGGACGTGAACCATATGTGCAGTTGACGGACTTTGAGCGAGGGCGTATAGTGGCCATGCGTTAGGCCGGGTGGACGTACCGCCGAATTGCTCAACACGTGGGGTCTCCACAGTACATCGATGTTGTCGCCAGTGGTCGGCGGAAGGTGCACATGCCCGTCGACCTGGGACCGGACCGCTCGACGCACGGATGCACGCCAAGACCGTAGGATCCTACGCAGTGCCGTAGGGGACCGCACCGCCACTTCCCAGCAAATTAGGGACACTGTTGCTCCTGGGGTATCGGCGAGGACCATTCGCAACCGTCTCCATGAAGCTGGGCTACGGTCCCGCACACCGTTAGGCCGTCCTCCGCTCACGCCCCAACATCGTGCAGCCCGCCTCCTGTGGTGTCGCGACAGGCGTGAATGGAGGGACGAATGGAGACGTGTCGTCTTCAGCGATGACAGTCGCTTCTGCCTTGGTGCCAATGATGGTCGTATGCGTGTTTGGCGCCGTGCAGGTGAGCGCCATAATCAGGACTGCATACGACCGAGGCACACAGGGCCAACACCCGGCATCATGGTGTGGGGAGCCATCTCCTACACTGGCCGTACACCTCTGGTGATCGTCGAGGGGATAGTGCACGGTACATCCAAACCGTCATCGAACCCATCGTTCTTCCGTTCCTTGACCGGCAAGGGAACTTGCTGTTCCAACAGGACAATGCACGTCCGCATGTATCCCGTGCCACCCAACGTGCTCTAGAAGGTGTAAGTCAACTACCCTAGCCAGCAAGATCTCCGGATCTGTCCCCCATTGAGCATATTTGGGACTGGATGAAGCGTCGTCTCACGCGGTTGCACGTCCAGCACGAACGCTGGTCCAACTGAGGCGCCAGGTGGAAATCGCATGGCAAGCCGTTCCACAGGACTACATCCAGCATCTCTACGATCGTCTCCATGGGAGAACACCAGCCTGCATTGCTCCGAAAGGTGGATATACACTGTACTAGTGCCGACATTGTGCATGCTCTGTTGCCTGTGTCTATGTGCCTGTGGTTCTGTCAGTGTGATTATGTGATGTATCCGACCCCAGGAATGTGTCAATAAAGTTTCCCCTTTCTGGGACAATGAATTCACGGTGTTCTTATTTCAATTTCCAGGAGTGTACATTAGACCAGTACACAATCCCATATGACATCAGTGGAATGAAATTAAGCATAGTATGTTACCGATTCACATGCTTCCATGATTTCGATGACATGCATTGCAAATGTGTCTGAACCGAGGTGTATAAGAAACTCTGAAACGTATTGTGCCCCACTCAAAATTTAGTCATATTCAAGAAGTTTCAAAAATCTGCCTTGGTTACCAAGCCATACCCATAATTTAAATTTATCTCTGCTTTTGTACCCTTTGATGTGCAGAACTGATTACGTTAGTTTTTTACAAAATTAAGACGGAGACCATTTGCAGAAATTCAATGAATAATGCTTCTAAATATGTCAATTATAATTTCCTCTCCCTCTGTTGCTGCTTGTCTATTGAAATTTATTATAATACTTATCTGCAAAAAATTCATGTTGATGATTATGTAAATACCCGATATTAGTAACAGTTCTAAAGACATAATTAGCATTTCAGTTGTGATTTGCAGCGACGCATTCCCACCACTATCTTGATCATGTATATTTCATGCTATTGCGTGTCACAGCTCTCACTATCAGGTACTACATTGTATGTAAAACATGTTAGTAGTACCCTGAATGCGAATATGTGTGCCACAGAACACTAATCACACGGAAATACTGCACTCTCGCTCTGGCTCTAGAAATAATGTTACTTAATTCAAGCATGTACTCGAAAAAAACAGCTAACTGATAATGAAATGCAACAACAAGGGAGAAACACAGCAGTGAAAACGCATAAGGAAAATGACAAAAATAACGTCATACATCTTATATCATAACCGTTCATTATATACTCTAGATACACATAAGTTTCTGCATAGTTCCAAACAATATCTAAAAAGGAGCAATGCAGGGGGGTAAAATCTATAATTAGTCCACCACCGTTTGTAATGTAAAAGTTTGCTACCACTGTCATGTATTTCATTACATGGTTCAGTATTATTTTTACTATCTTTTTATCTTTGCTCTTACACGCGAGCAAGGTATCAGAAACAATTTTTAACGAAATTCAGATTTTAAAACGTCTCATAACTTTTAAATTTTGAAATGAATAAGAAACTTAAAGTAACATTCGATTAGAGATTATATGTTCTGAGGCCAAAGAAGAAGCCTGATGGAATCTATGAAATAGCAGTTATTCTAAAGTGTATTGTTCCCGATAATAAATGATATGGTTATCAAATAAGAATTTTTTAAATGAAATAATTATCTTGGTAAAAAGAAATGTTAAGCCAATTCTGTAACATATGATACCCTGCCACTAGGTGATTATATAATGTATGTAGGACATCCTACACAACGACAAAAACGATGACGATGTTATCTACTGATTTGTTGTCGGCGATTTACTTCTGTAAGGTACTGAAATCAAAAAGAAGACAAAAAGTGGGACGAGCATTTTCCTAAGCTCAGAGACGCAGTAGCCAAGTGGTTGGACAGTTACACTGGCTTTGACTATATTTATATAGGGCGATTATCCACGCTACGGAGCTGTGCAGTGCTGCATGTGTTCCAGACGCCTAACGCTGATAGGATGTCGCTCGCGGCAGCGTGCATTTGGGGCACCGTAGGTTAGGTCGCCTCGTTGATTCGCACAGTTGCATAAGTCGCAGGCGCCCACCTGTTACGGTACCCCAACTGTCGCCGCTACAGCTGAGGTGTGACGACCCCGTGTTCTCTTGTGTTCCAGGCGCCTTCCTGATCCCTTACTGCATCATGCTGGTCTTCGGCGGCCTGCCCCTCTTCTACATGGAGCTGGCTCTGGGGCAGTTCCATCGATGCGGCTGTCTCACCATTTGGAAGCGCATCTGTCCCGCTCTCAAAGGTCGGTTGTGTTCCTTACAAATAATACAGCAAAAAAGCACATGATGTGGAAGGCTAAACTAAGGATATAAGATTTTTGGAACCATATATAAGTTTCTCATTGTTATTACTGATACACGCTTGTGGCATGTTCATACACTAATTTTTTACTAAACAGTTTTACTCGTTCCAATGGTACTTCCTTACCTGAATTCGATACTTTCGATAAGTCTGAGCATCTCAGCGTGATACATTCATATACATCTACGTGCGTACTCTGCAAGATATGGTACACTGCATGGCAGAGGGTACTCTGTACCTCTGAAAGTCATTTCCATTCCAGATCCACTCGCAAATATAGCAAGGGAAAAACGACTATCAATATGCCTATATGAGTCGTATCTTATGTTCGTGGTTCCTACCGGAAATGTATGTTAGCGGCAGTGTAATCGTTCTGCAATTAGCTTCAAATGCCGGTCCTCTAAATTTTCTCAATAGTGTTCCTCGAAAAGAACGTCGCCTTCCCTCCATGGATTCCCATTTGGGTTCTCGGAGTACTCCAAATGATCAAGCAGATTAATTTAAATAAGGACACTGTCACACACCTGAAACATCTTATTTAAATAAATATTATAGGAATGGCCCAATTAAGCATAAAACAAATGGGTATCACACCAATTCCGTAGCTATGTTAATGGGAGGAGGGATCTTCTAGCTTTGAACGGGAACAAGTAATCACTATAACAATTATATTTATTGTCTTTAAACATTAAAATCTGCCAGTGATATATTGACAAACAGACACGGGATTACAACTCTAAATTGTAGCCTTGGTACGGCTGGACGTGAAAGATGAAATGCAGTTACGTTAATATTTCGTGGACACACAGGGACTGCTTAAGTTGTTACTTAAATGAAGAAAGACCACGGAAAGGTAGGAGAAAACACCATAAGATTGCCAAAACGAGCGTAAGGCAACGAGCTGGGTGCATGACTTTAAAATCGTGTACTCGGCTCCTGAAGGAAGCGAGTTAACTTCGCTTCCAAATGGTGTCCGCACGTGCAAATTACCAGGTGCGCAGAGTACGAATACAGTGGACGGTGGCTGTAGCGACAGCAGTTTCAGATGCAATTGTCTCTTTGTACGTAACACTCAAATATAGACATCCTACCAGTGGCAGCAAGGCTTCTCTCACCAGTCATCTCTCCTGTGCTAACCTGAAGTCTTTACCCTGCAAAAACATGGACAGAAGTCATGGTTGCTCTGTAACCCTGGTGTTTTCCGCCAGAGTGGGAACTCGCCGGCCAGTGGTGACAAAATGCAAGCGCCGAGCAGTAAAACTAAGTGAAGATTTCAACAATATCCTACACTTACGGATTTTTACTTTGTCGAACCAATAGTGTTCTCAGGTGCGCAAGAAGGCAGAAAATCTCTCAGACTACATGGCGCAGTTTTTTAAAGGGCCTATCCACTGCTCTGCACATATACACAGCGAGAAAGCTCACGCTCTCGAGCAAGTGACAATATGATACAATCAGAAAGCTGGATCCCCAAAGTTAAAACTTAACGCTATTCTGAGGTGTCGTAACGAAAATTCACATGGTCTCTGGGAAGCCACACCTGGCTATAAACATCGTATCTTGATAATTGCCTTCTGCGAAGAATTCGATGTTCGTTTCGACAAAAAAAAGGGGTATCTCGCGTCGCACCTTCGGGGAGGGGCGCGGCGGGAGCGGATGAGAATTGCTGCGAATGCCAGCCAGGGACCCGAACTAGGGCTCAATATTTTTGTAATTGGCCAACTCCTCTTAAAAGGATTTTTATTCCGAGCAGCCAGCTTGTCAGCTTTCAACTCTTGGAAACCTCCACCATACTACAGAGCAAAGGTAAAGAAACCAACAGCGAATTGAAAACAGCCCCTGGCATGTTAATCCATATCCACAATTATAGAGCGACTACTAGATCGACGGAGCTTGCATATCATCCTCTGAAATATGATAGTAGACAATCTCACAGAAAATGGGCCATGTTACAATCTGTCTTTTAAAAGATCGCGAATTTTGTGAAATATTAATAATGGCCTTCTCTTCTTTCTAACCTTAATAGGAAGTTTTTACATTCATTTTACGTAACCAGTAATACTGGTAAACGATTTGCTCACTACTGAAGTACAAAGGAATGTTCGGACTCCCTTCTTGACTGGAAGAATTTTATTTCGTTGATCATAAGCAGCTCTGCAGCCAAAATTTATCACCTGAATAACAGTGAGGTGTTTGGTGTCAGAAGAAAAGCCTGAATAATGCGAAACTAATTTTTAATTTTATTTGCGCAGTAACACTTAAAGAAACCTGGAAAGAGAGAAACCCACCAATGTAGAGAAATAAGCAAGCAACCCGTTATTTGAACGTTTATCGATATGACTGGAAAAAACGTTATTATATGCAATTATAAATAACTTAGACGTGTCGTTAGCTACATTTGAAACTGTATTTAGGTGAAGTTGTATTCAATCTGTATAAATTCTGACAAAACGCTCTATTACGTAAGGGATCCTGTTGCAAAATCGTAGCACAAATCTTTCCGTGCGTTATAAGATCATTAATATTTACGATGGTTCTCAGAACCAAACATTACAAATGAATAGTATTTCGAAATGTTAATATTACCTGACTCACGTCATTGATTTGAAGAATGATCTTAGTTATCAACGTTTTCCAATGTATTCTGCTTCTTGTGCTACTGTTGTCTCAATATGTGTATTAGATTTAGGGAAGCGTAGTCACTTGTTTAGCGCAAAAATTGAATGTGCGTCCGATATTGTTTATGATACAGTATAAAAAGTATTTTACATATATTTTACACATATTTTGGAGGAGTCGTGTAAAAAGGCAATACTTCCTTACCAAAGTAATTATATTCCAGGCTTGTGTAAACCAGATGATACACTGTGTAAGAATGAAGAAATGTTAATTACGGTGCTTGTAAGACTTTTATACAAAGATAATTATAAATATGTTTCAAACTGAGTTACGCTTTTGTTTAAAAGTCACATTCATACTGGGAATTTGGCATAAATTATGTTAACTGCGTTAATACTTACGTATTACTAGTAGAACACGGGCTCAGTTATTGAAATTAACTTCCGATTTTTGCACTTCACAAACCACATGACGACAGGAAACCGTCACGTAACTCTGATGTTGGTGTCAAAGCTCAGAATAGCAATCCTCGGAGAATGCATGGTTTCGACGTGTCTATTACATAAGGTTGCATCCATGTGAACAAAATGGATATCATCTTGACCTGTAGTCATATGACGTGGGCACATACGCTCTGAAACGGAACAAGGTAGACTGCGAAGAAATGTAGTTCATATTTCCAGCCAATCTCACAGCTTCCCTAAAGCGCTTAAGGCAAAATTGGAATGGTTCCTTTGGAAAGAACATTGCCGATATGCTTCCTGTCCTCTATCCTAGCGGCTGAACATTAAGCTCGAATATCCAATCATTTTTTACCAAACGATCTACATCTACATCTACGTGATTGCTCTGCTACTCACAATAAAGTGCTGGTAGAGGGTTCAATGAACCACCTTCATGCTGTCTCTCTACCATTACACCCTGGAACAGCAGCGGGTAAAACGATCAAATAAATTTTTCTCTACGAGCCCTGATTTCTCTTATTTTATCGTGATGATCATTTCTCCATATTTAGGTGGGTGTCGACAGAATGTTTTCACAATCGGAGAAAAAAACTGGTTATTGAAATTTCATGAGAGGATCTCGTCGCAACGAAAAACGCCTTTTTTTTAATGATTGCCACTCCAATTCACGTATCATGCCTGTGACACTCTCTCCCCTATTTCGCGATAATACAAAACGAGATGCCCTTCTTTGTATTTTTTCCATGTCATCCGTCAGTCCCACCTGACGCGTATCCCACACCGCACAGCAATGCTCCAGAATAGGGCGGACAAGCGTGGTGTAAGCAGTCTCTGTAGTAGACCTGTTGCACCTTGTAAGTGTTCTGCCAATGAATTGCACTCTTTGGTTTGCTCTACCCACAATATTATCTATGTTATCGTTCCAGGTTAGTTGAGTTTACAGCCTTCAGATTTGTGTGACTTATTTAGCTGATTTCTTTTAGTACTCATGTGAATAACTTCACACTTTTCCTTATTCATGGTCAATTGTCACTTATAGCACAATACAGATATCTTATCTAAATCATTTTGCAAGCCGTTTTGACGATCTGATGAATTTACAAGACGGTAAATGACAGCATCACATGCAAACTATCTAAGGCAGCTACTCAGATTGTCTCTTCAGCTACGCATGAAGATACTCTACCTACTGATCTCACAAACTCTTCGCTTTGGAAGTAGCATGCCAGTGTCACGCTGTGACGAACACATTTGCCAGAGGCCAATCATTCTGCCACATTCGAACTCAATCACATGTTGATGTTTTGTCTTTTGAGATCGTGTACGCACTTTTTCACTTTTTCGCACGGCTCCTTAGTGACAAACATTGTCCTAACATTTCTTTCCTGCCACATAAGGAAGGATCTTTCTGTCCTACATGCACGCCACTTCCGCTAACTTAACAAGTTATTTTAGCTAAACTTTACGCATATTTTTAGTTTTGATTAATTCAGATCGATCTACGTGATTGAGGTGTTGCAGTGCTTAGGACAGTGGACTCGTATTCGGGAGGACGACCGTAAAAACCCCATCCCGACATATAGATCTAGATTTTGAGTGATGTTCCTATGATGTCCCATGGAAATGCTTGGTTGGTTCTTTTGAAAGGGCTTGGATGATTTTTTTCCCATCCTTCCCGAATTCTAGGTTCTGCTCGGCATCTAATGATCTTGTTATTGAATGTACGTCAAACTCTTGAACTGTCTTCCTTCCTTCTGTGCACTAGTTCCGGTTTCTGAGCAGTACCTTGAATGGTACCTTGAATGTTTCCAAAGGGGGTTTCATCACCTAGACCAGTGGTCCTCAAACTGCGGTCCACGGGGCCCATGCGGCCCGAGTCAAGTTTTCGTGTGGCCCACGATTCTCAGCGACATTTTATAACAATATGTATCTGACAGCTAACAGGCGAATCCAAAACGTCAACTAACGTTTAGAACTGCAGTTTCCCTGCCTAGTAACAAAAAAGTACTTACACAGCCACTTACGATTTTAAGAGGAGCTTAATTTTAATTGATGTTGATGAATTCGTCCATGAGCTAATTAAAGTTACCTCAGGTGTGCAGGGGTCAAGTAGCGCTTCCACTGCTGTGTTACAGCGGGAAACTTTTGTTGTTTTGTATTCCAGTACCGATAACTCACGTATGCGAGCGTCTCGTAGCAATAAGCTACTACGGTATGAATTTGGAGACGGAAGTAACATGGATTTGTGAATGCGTGTTACAATCTTCAATTGTGGTACTTACTTGCACTGAGGAACATTACATTAAAGAGAAGAAAATTGACATTCATATGTCATAGTGTCATAGTGTCTCATATTGAATACTGATTTGAAACATAAGTATAACTACTTTTATTAACCAATTAACCATCCGTTCACACAGGCAAGACTTAGGCAAAGCTGTGCTACGACTTTGGGGTCGCTGAGGGTGCAACAGTCTGAAATAGAGAGCAGATGACACGGAGTGGTCTGAATGGTACCGATCACTACTCGGGCGACAGCTGCCAACTTATCGCCCCTTTACCACAACTACTCTGCTGGACGCTTGCAACTTACCAGTTTGTACAGCTTACCAATTAATAATAAGGTTGGTACATATGCGGCCCAAGATGTCGTCCCTCAATGTTAATACTGACTCTCGAGCGAAAAGCTTTGACGATTACAGACCTACACGTTCATCCGACCAGTCTTTTGCTTCCTGTCGAATGCAGGTTACAATGAGCCGCCGTTGTCATCCAGAGGAAAGACTGTGGTACACGCTGTTAAGGACACATTTCCGACTGGAAAGCATTTCGCCTCGTAAGCCCTACGTGATGGACGACAGAGAAGTGCTCCCGTAAAGCGACCTGCTGCCGCGGCAGGTGGCGTGGGCGGCCGCCGTTAGCTGGTGGTGGACCGTCAGCGGGATCCTGGGGACCCCGTCAGCCACCGCTGCTGACGCGGCAGCCGGCGACACCGGCGCTGACTCGGCCGACGTCCGAAGATGGACGCGGCGGCTCGCCACCTCCTCTCGCTCGTTTGTTTTCGTCGTCGAAAGCCTTAAGTGCGCCAGCTAGTTCACTGCTACTGAATCCGAACGTGTGAGTCTTTGGGTTGGGACTAACCGCGGGTTTTTATTGCCGAGTCTGTACAAGCGCAAAGTATTATTGTGAATGAGAAGTCATAATAAAGTACCGAGCAAATGATAGATTACTTTCAGGTGATGTAATTATTTATTTGTAGAATATGCTAAAGTTGACGTTCCGTTTATAAGGGATACTCTTTCGGCAGATAGGATTCTGCGCACTTGGAGCAGTATTGAAAATTTCTAGTAGAAATGTCCATGATTTATCATACAGGTTGCCACGACAGTCTTCTGGTAATTAAACATAAAATAAAAGAAAATTACTACCAAGCTCCTGCTGAAATTTACCTGTTGAAACATAATGAAGGCTGTGTCTGGAATCTAAGGTGCAATAACACACTAGGAAATGTGGGTAAATGTTATCTTAAATTATGAGTAGTGGAGATAGGGGCATGCTGACGATGTTAAAGCTCAACTATTTTTCGTAAATTCCTTACTTTATGGTAACTAGTTGATTTAATTTTTATTTTAACATAATCACAATTATACTGATGATTTTAAAAACTAATTCCACTGCGCGTCGTTACGTTCTTTGAACTTCTTTCTCGCTGTAAAGGTTTTTGTTCCCTGATGTAGGCTTCGTAGTCAAGCAAAGTCTTTTTCCTTGTATCTCCATGAAGAGGTGGAGCAGGAAATAACAAAGAAGAAGGGTACCAGGAATCTGTCGAGGTACCTACACTGGAAGAACTAAAAGCTAGTATCAAGACCCTTAAAAAAAAAAACCCTCAGGCAGAAGACAATATTACAGCAGAAATGATAAAATATGGCGGAAAAAACTAGTAAGGTTTTTGCATTAGATCATAGTGGAAATATGGTGGAAAGAAAATATGCCGGAACATTGAAATACAGCAATATTGTGCCCTATGCAAAAGAAACATGACAAAGCCGACTGTGTGATTTATAGAGGAATTGCACTGCTCTGTATAGGACACAAAGTATAAGGATACATCATGGTGGGGTGACTCAGGAAAGATGTAGAAGAATATGTAGGAGACTATAAGTGTGGTTTCAGAACTCAAATCCACTAAAGATCAGATGTTTACTATTAGACAGACCCTTGAAAAATGTTATGAGTAAAACATCGATGTTCACCAGCTATTCATTGATGTCAAACAAGCTTATGATAGTATCAAAACAGATCAACTCTGGAAGGCAGTGCAAGAGGCAGGATACCCAACAAACTAATAAGATTGGTTCAAATGACTTTCAAAAGGTTGCGGGCACTTTGTCAAAGGCATTTGAAGTTAACCAAGGGTTGCAACAGGGTGATAGGCTCGCCACTATTCTTTTCAATGTCGCCTTGGAGAGGGTAATGCGAAAGACACAAAGCGGCAACCCCGAGGGAGTACTGTTTAATGGAGTGATGCAGGATCTTACATATGTAGTTGGTATTGGTATGTTATTCAGGAGGAAACAGGACCTCGAAGAAAAGCTTGAAAGATTAGAAAGATCTGGAGCGGAGATTGGACTGACAATTAATCGAAGACCAAGTATATGTTAACATCTAGGGAAAGGTATAGTGAAGGAGAAAGAAGAATGACTTTGAACGGGAAAGAATTTGAATGCTTTGAGAGCTTTAAATATCTTGGGTCATTGGTAACTGAGAATAATTATATGAGAGTAGAATACATGCTGATAACAGGAGCTACTTTGCACTGATTAAAGTGTTTAAAGCAAGAAACTATAGTAGGAATCTGAAGCTGGCAGCGTATCGTACAGTAGTGAGACCTGTGGTGATGTATGGTTCGGAAACATGGACAATGGCGCAAAACGATGAGGAGTTACTGCAGAGATGAGAAAGGAAGGTACTTAGGGAAATCTTCGAGCCAGTGGATGATAGCAGGTTCTGGCGAATTAGAAATAATGAGATCAGGGAGTACAACAAACCAGATATCGTGACAGAAATAAAGCCGTGAAAGAAATAAAGAGTAATAGACTACGTTGGTTGGGGCATGTGGAAAGAATAATGGAACGTAACACAAGAAAGTTTTTAAGGGAAAAGCAAGTGGAGGCTGTATAAGGGGCAGACAACCTGGAGGAGGACTTGAGAAGAATGCGAGTTAGAAGATGAAGAGCAAGCAGAGAAGAGTGAGCAGAGATTGTCCAGAAGGCCAAGGTCCTACACGGGCTGTAGCTGCAAAGAGTAAGTCAGTAAGTAAAGTGTTCTTCATTGTTCAGATAGTTAAAATACTTGCAATTTGATCAAGGGACAGGATGACAATAATGACATAAGTTGAAGGCATTTTTGTTTAAAAAATGATGGTATGTTAAGTAAGTAAACATCGCCGTGTATTTCTTATTGAATCGAATACAATGAAAAGATTATTGTGTTGAAAACTAATATATATTAATGTAAGAGTTTTTCATTTTAAAAAAATGACACATAAACTTACCTCTCCGGATCACATTCTGTGGCGTATGGAACACACTACCTAGTCTTCTAATGGAGGGTCGACGTAAATATTATCACATGCAGGACACTATACTACACTTTCCTCGAAAGTGTTTGTATTTTTTTAATGTTCTCGTTGAATGTTGAGTGCTTTATAACATCAAACATCTTTTTCATTGATGGGCTTGTTGAAACACTTGTAATTTCCGCCATGTGTCAGAGCTGCTAATCTTACTTGTTATTTTTTCTGTACGCAGTGGTTAAAATAAATAAATACTTCGTTGGAGTTTTGGTTTAATGAGAGCATGTTTTGCTGAAGGCATTCGTCCTTTGTTTTTCCCCACCTGACGTATATCAGGAGACCCTGTGAACGGACCTTTAGATGCTGCAACCCGACCAGCAGCTTTCCCTGTTCGGCACGATCTGTAAGAAGAATACGATCTGTGGTTTTCGTCTCAGTAAAACTGTACAAGTGAAACTTGCGTGATTAAAAAAGGTTAGAATCCACATCCTTTGAACCCATTAACTGCATTACCGACTGTAAATTCCTCCAAAGAAGCACAGCTCAATAGATCTCCAGTAGATAAAGAGGTCGTGAACTCATCAAGGTTGGATCTACCAAAAGTCTTTGATTTTTGGAAGAAGACTAACAAGAATAACAGAAAGTACCCTGTCAGTGCAAAACGTTCCTGGACTGGATTAATAAGAAATAGAGACAAGCTAAGGTGGTTGTTTTAACGCTTCAGGTGCTCTATAGAGTCGTCCCCCTCCACCCACTTGACTACAGCGCACGGAACATTTATAGAACCGTGTGAAACAGCCGGAAAACTCCTTCCTTGAGACGTTGTTCAGTTCAGAAGACCTTCTGCATTTTGTCGTATTGTGGTAGGTTTCGTATTGATAATACCAATGCCTCCTCTCCTCTGATGATTTTGTCTGAAAATACTTTTCCGCGTTTTCTATTTCATTAAATGAAACAACAAGTTTACTGTTAACAGTCACTGTTTATTTATCTCCACGACGCGTTTCAATGGTTTAAACCTCCATCATCTGATGGATTTACATTTGTTAGTATGACATTTGTGTGTGTGTTGTGTTACGATGTTTTGGAGAAGCTTGTGGCACTGCCTAGTACTGTGAACACACACACAAATGTCATACTAAGAAATGCAAATCCACCTGATGATGGAGGTTTAAACCTTTGAAACGCGTCGTGGAGATAAATAAGCAGTGACTGGTAACAGTAAACTTGTTCTTTCATTTAATGTCAATAACAGTGACGGTGAAGACTAACCTAAAATGTTCGCATTTAAAGTTTTCCGTTTCATTCAAGTCACGGCGGGGGTAAATGTATTGTTGCTTTTCTTCTGGAGTCAAGGTGAGCGGGATAAACTTTACTCTTCATAAAAACACTCCGGATAATGTCTTTAACACTTGATTTACAGACCTTCGGTTCTTTGCTACACTGAGGTACGCGACACAACAAAGTTGATGCAGCACGGCAGCGCTTCCTCCGCTTAATATTGACTGCTCGCAACTGAGTCGTCTGATCGACATCTGTTCTTTACAATTGTTAATTCTAGCTTCCACCGCAGTTACTGCTCTGTCGTCGTTTATACGCCAGGGATGAAATCAGTCTCTTAACTTCCTGGACGAACAGAATATATAGTGACTTTGAGACGTATATCTCTAAAACTGCCATGTGTAGCAAAGGGTAACTAAATACCTTATCTTTTATCTGACAAGAGCTCTTAATGAATGGATTAAAACTTGTATATTGGGCAGTTATAATTAAAGTACAGCTACACACAGAGGTCCTCTGTGGACTGTAATTATCATGGAAGCGAAACTTAGTAGATATTCTGTTGCGCTTAGCATTTACGCTGGAAAGAATTGATCACCAGGTGTAGATCTGGCGCTATGAAGGTAAGAAGTATTAAAACGTTTTCATATGGAATAGATTAGGAACGGGACTTGAGCTGAAAAGGCCAAGCAAGTGAGAATGGCATATTGTTGATTTTCTTATTAAACGCCACCGCTTACGCAGTTTGTTCATATGAGCACAGCAGATGTCGACGAGATACTGCATAGGTATACCGACGTGATCAACAGTTGTATGCAGCAGTGCCGGTAGAATCTGCGCCTTCAAATAGATAGAGACGCAACGTGTCCCTGGTAAACGCGTTCCTTTAGTCACATAGTTTCAAACCAGATGATATAACAAGACATGCGTTTGTAAACCTCAGGAGACAACACGTTCTTGGAAGGTTGCATTAAGCAGGTCTTTCACTGGGCGAGCGACATGAGGTGTTGCCCCAAACATTCGTTCCCACACATTTGTGCTCTTTCAAAACATGCAGACGTCACAGAACAAACGACAGGCCCTCTGCGTGTATTCTCTTCAAAGAAAGACGGATAGAGAATAAAGATGTTCGTGAATCCACTCCACAGAGTCACATACAGCGAGTGCATTTGCTCTTCGTGCTCGTCATGCGGTTTGACAGTACACGGCACTTCTGTCTATTCACTGAACCCTGTAGTGTAAAAGGTGCCTCATCATTCCGTAGAATACTGCCCACCCACGTCATCAACCTTGATCCGTGACAGAAACCGAAGAGCAAATTCAGACTGTTGTTGCGAGTCATGAGGTTTCAGTTGCTGCGCCGTCTGGATCTTGTACGGGCACCAGGGTAACATAGACAGCAAAACGTTCAGTACTATTGCCCATTGCATGGAAATTTCTCGGGACACTGCACGAGAAGTAGCACCGCCCAGGGCACTTGCTGCATGGTCAGTTACAGAAACCTCGTCATTAATTTCCACCGGGATGGGGCGCCTTCCTCTTCCAGATGCCACACCAAGTTCACTCGTATTTCCGAATTTGATTATCATCTCCTTTAAACTATTCAATGACACTGGGCCTCTCTTCAGACCTTTCAGTCGGTGACTCTCAATGCAGCACTATCACTGCTGACGTGAACATAAAATAGTGCCACTAACAACGGACGGTCTCTCTCCTCGGTAGACATACTGTTCAGTTACGTTAACGGTTCTCAAATGGCAGCCATGATGACGACAAACAGTGTACATCGCCAGATTTGCACTTGGTGTTAAAAACTGGGAGCTAATTTGTTTTCAAGTGTAAATCGGTTCCGCATTAACGCATTATCATGTCTTTAATTATAACCACCCAGTACAGGATATACATCTAATGTTCACAGAAGTGGCGGCAGAGAGTTCACTACGAGAATTTTTGACCCTGCGAAGTGTTCGGATGCATGTATGGTGGTGCTACCTGAAACTATCAACTTTAACTAACTTCTTCATCAACTTGCCCACGTCTCCTCTATCTGGCAACTCGCACCTCTCTGCCAGATCCGATAATTGGCATGTCGTCCTTGATAGAAGACTGAAGGAAAGTTGAAGTATACGGCTGTATCTGATATAACATCAAAGAACCAAAAATAGCGATGGAGAATAAAGGAAAAACGTTCGAACGGTAAATGATAATCTTTCGAGAGAATGTAACTGGGTATAGCATGTATGAGACTATTTCTTTACTTTATTGTTAATGCGTCACTCGCTAGCGCGTCACATCCCACTGCTCCAGTCTGTGTGGCGCACCCATATTGTTCGTGATGTCAATGTCGTCAGGCACTGAGGTACTGTTTACGTGCTTATAGAATACCTACAACATTTCGTGTTATTTAAATTGACCTGCTACCGTTGGTACGATTCATTGCAGCTGATTAGCACATTCCTACGGTGCAAATGACAGGCTTTTATCCTCGCAGTGGCTTGCCGGCACATAGATTTTGCATCGAGACTGAACCATCACGACTCGTAAGCTAGAAGACACTACCAGTGAACTTAGCAGACTTCGGTTTTTCCAGTACTTAACCAAAGCTTCTATTATAAAATATGAAACTAGTTCACATACCTCGCAGAGAGTTACGGCAATTAAAATCCCTCTGTAGTACTCCTGAGTGTTTATACGTTAAGCAGTTTCATAACAACCTGTTTTCGGGGCAAGAGACCGATGAGAAATGTTTGTACGACGTTACTGGCCTTGACATTCCATCTCCGTTTCTTCGCCCACATGGCGCAGGTCTATCTATTTGACTGCAATTCGGCGACTTGCGGGTCCTTACGATGAAGCTGAGATTAAATGATTAGGACAACACAAACACCCAGCAAATGAAACCTCTGACCCGGCCGTAAATCGAAACCAGGACACCACAATCTAGGACCGGCGAAGCTAAACGCTAAACCACTAGCTGAGGACAGATAACGATGCAGAAATGTTTATACACCACAAGATGTTTCCAAAAAATTCATCCGATTCCACAAAACTGAGATATTACTTGAAGTAATGTGTATATTTGAGATTAAATTTAACTTACGCGTCCAAACTGAAGGTTTACCCTGGCGCCAGTTGTATATTGGCTATTTACTGTATGTGGTTGCCTGTAAGAGTCCCCTGTGGCAGCTATCTCGCTCACGGGCTCTCACGCCTGTGTTTACCCAGTGTGTGTCGAGTTATGTGGCGATAACACTGCAACAAAAACGCATCTTGGTACTTCGTTTCAGCAGGAGCAATTCAGTTTCAACTGTATGGGCGCAAATTTCGAGATTACGGCCACGACTATGGATTGCCCGTAAGGTGGGTAACGCATATAGCACTGCACCATTATCCTCCAAGGTCTCTTCACGCTCTGCGACATTTTTGGTGGGCTTGTGTCAAAGACTGCGTTTATGTACTTCCCCTTCCATAGCGATGAATGATATATAATAAATTTAACGGTCTTGTTCGTCATTTTGCCTGAGAAAAAAAAAGTGTTATAGTTAGATGTCAACGTAACTACGTATACCTGCACACCGTCAGTGGCTATGAAAAGATTAGAGTTAAAATCTCTGTGACAGGTACACAACTGCCACCTGAGTGCATCAGTGTTTTTCGTGTTTAGTGTTGTTACGAAGCATGGTAGCGTATATCAGGGGTGTGATCAGCGTCAGATGTTGAGTAATCACTGCGAAGGAAATGGGGATGCCGCATACTCTTGTGAGCACTCCATCTTCAAGCCACAAGTGGCCCATCCGACCGCCGTATCATCCTCAGTTGAGGATGCGGATAGGAGGGGCGTGTGGTCAGCACACCGCTCTCCCGGCCGTTATGATGGTTTTCTTTGACCGGAGCCGCTACTATTCGCCCGAGTAGCTCCTCAATTGGCATCACGAGGTGAGTGCACCCCAAAAATGGCAACAGCGCATGGCGGCTGGATGGTCACCCATCCAAGTGCCGACCACGCCCGTCAGTGCTTAACTTCGCTGATCTCATGGGAACCGGTGTATCCACTGCGGCAAGGCCGTTGCCTCGCATACTCTTGTGAGACAGCGTTATCGACACCCTGTGGGGGGACCTCATTGTGGGTCTCCGTTTAGTCGGCTGGTTGAATCACGCACTGTCCAGATATATGCGACATTCGGATCTGACAGGGCCTGATGTTGGACTATATGGGAACATGATGGCAGGTGTCGTTGTCGTCAATGTTCTGGTAAATCACTTCTAACCGCTACTAGAGAGGATCGCCGTGTTGTGCGCGAAGAACATCGTACTCCTTTCACATTTGTCCTCAAAGAACAAGCAATGGACTCTGTGCAAAATTCTGCTCCTTTCCTCACTATTGATCGGAGTATTACTGTTCCATTTGTAGGCTGCTGTTAACACAACAAAACCGGCTCGCTTTGGAGTTGTGCCATGACAAGGAACTATGGGCTGTTGATGAACGGCGTGGCGTTTTGTTCAGCAATCAATCGTGCTCTCCACTGCTCCTGATGACCACTGTCAGCCAGTATGACGTTGTCCTGGGGAGAGGTCGCCTTCCTCCAACATTCCGAGGCCCAGCGCTGTTACCGGTGCAATTGGCTCTGAGCACTATGGGACTTATCTGCCAAATATTGGGGTACTTCCGTTGCCAGCAAGATCCCCTTATCTGTTCTTGATGGAACATCTTTTGAACCAGGTCACACGTAGACTCTGTGCCAGACTCAGTGTCCGCAATATTAAGGACCAGTTACAACTATAGGGCAGCTTGCGTCAGGAGAGGATACAATGGTTTTATGACACCCTACCCAGTGCACATCGTCAACCTCACAGTGATAACTGGGCTCTTGCTCCCTAGTTCTTTGTAAATTTGCTTCGATTTTGTAATCACTGAAATAACGTCACACACCCTCCCAGCCTGTGAAGTTTCATTTCGTCTCCTCTTCCGTTTCTGGGTGCTTTACTTTCCTTGTCAGACATTTTATACACTCTTCTAAAATCGGATTGTTTTTAAAATAAAATTTCCCTTGTCCTATGAAAAAAAAATTGCCCCAGATTTAATCCTCAGTCAAGTGTCCAAACGACTACCGAACTGATACAAACAATACGCCAAAGTTAAGAATTAACTTGATTAAAACAATCTGTTGATAAAGAGTCATCACGTATTCAGAAAATCTACTTTTTGTGAAACGCAACCAACTTTTTATTCACACGAAGAAATGTACGCTATCGGCAGAGGGCGTCAAAGTAATCCCATACATATAGATTTCTAGAAGGCTTCCGACACCGTTCTTCACAAGGGACTTTTAAACAAACTGCATACTTATCTAGTATCGTCTCATTTATGCTGTTCGATTCTTTATTTTCTGTCACAAAGGGCGCAGTTTTCAGTAACTGAAAGTCTCTGAATAACACAGAAGTGATATCTGGTGTTTCTGAAGGAAGTGTTATAAGCTCCCTGTTTTTCCTAATCTATAGAATCAACTTAAGAGTCGATGTGAGCAGCCTTCTTAGGTTGTTAGCAAATGATACTGCAAATTATTGTCTTGTAAAGTCATCAGATAATCAAAATCAACTGCAAAATTATTTTGACAAGATAGTTGCATGGTGCGAAAGTGGCATTCGACCCTAAATAACGATAATTGTGAAGCCATCCATCTGAGTACTAAACAGATCCGCTACATTTTGGTTACACTATAAATCACACAAATCTAAAGTTTGTGAATTTAACTAAATACATAGTGATTACAGTTACGAATAACTTAAATTGGTACGATCACGCAGATAATCTTGTTGGGAAGGAAAACCAAAGGCTGCATTTTATTGGAGAACACTTAGAAGATGCAACAGGCCTCCTAAAGACACTGCCTAAACCGCGCCTGTTCGTCCTGGGCTAGAGTATGGCAGCGCGGTATGGGATCCTTATCAGATAGGATTGACAAAGGCCACCGAAAAAGTCCAAACAACGGCAGCTAGTTTTGTATTATTGTGAAATAAAGGAGAGAGTGTTGAAATCTCCTCTCAGAATTTTTTAAATAAATAACAGTGCTGGAAAACCGCTACGTTATTTGATTTTAAAACAGCTGCGCAGAACTTAACGTACTCAGACATTTCTTTCTTTACTCATTCTGATCAACACTAAACTGACACACAATATTTTTTGCGCAACGCAATCTTTCAATAGTCCCTAGAAAAGAATGGCCCTGACTAACAAGAACTTATACCTTTCATGAATCACCTACCTCACAAAAATCTTCGTTACTCGAACTACTGCAATACAGCGAGCGCCAATACTACCAGCTAAATAAAAGATTCTAACTACTGAAGGCACTAACTACTGATAGTCATAGTTAGCAAATGAAAGATTTTGATAGAGAACAAACAATGTATTTCCCTTAATAGTGTTCAAAAGTATATATGAGTTCATGACATCCAGTCTTACAAATTTGCTGTCTCTGATGGACACACGTCCAGATCGTCCGCTCTCAGAATTCTGCCATCTCTCTTCCCACATCCACCACTACTGGCGGCTCACCTCCCAACTGCGCAACGCTACGCGCTGTTCACATCCAAATGACCAACACTACAATAGTGAATATTCCAACAATGCCAACCAGCCACAGACTACACACAGCACATTCAGTGATTTTCATACAGAGCGCTACGTGACGTTACCAACATAAAAACCTAAACACCCTACTTATAGTGTCACGAATATGATGCGCGAGCTCGGGTGCCAATCATTAAAAGAAAGGGGTGTTTCCTTGCGGAGAAATCTTTTCCTGAAATTTTTATCACCAATTTTCTCCTACGAATGTGAAAAAGTTTTGTTGGCTCTCACTCATACAGGCAGGAATTACAGTCCTAATAAAATAAGATAAATCGGAGCTCTCACGATAAGATTTAAGTGTTCGCTTTTCACGCATGCTGGCCAAGAGTGGGGCGATGAACCCTCTGGTAGGTACTTTATTGTGAGTTGGGTTGTAGTCCATTATGTTGATATAGAAGTAAAAATATATTACTTTCAACCAGCATATCGTCCTCATACTAGTAGTGTCGTTGGGGATGCCTGAAGAGGATGGAGCCCCTAGCTGATTATACCAAGTAGTACTTTCTTCCTTTGGCGGTCGTCCCAAAGCTGTATATGTAGCGCGCAGCAGCCGGAATGGTCAGCTGTTTTTTGCTTTTTGCAGCGGTGAAACTCTAACCGCCACGCTGCGACCATTTCGCGTGGCACCGTTGGCAGCGCCGCTATCGCCCGTGCGCCCCTGTAGATAATGACGCGGCTCTCGGCAGTGAAACAGCGGCTTAATTAACTCGACGAATCCACACGCCGCTTCCGCCGCAAATAATGCCGCCCCCTGGACGCGCCTCGCCTCTAACGACACCGCGAGCGGCGCATTGCTCGAGGCTTAGCTGATCGCCCAGTCCCGGCTAGCGGCGCGAGTGAAGCTCGCCGCGTTATGTCCACGATGAGGTTATCACGCTGGCCCACAGAAGCTGCTTTTAAGCTAAAAAAACATCAAAATCTTTCATTACACAGTCGCTACATGATCCGAAAAGTCCAACGAATCATTCTGGATTCAATGTAATAACGATGAAATCGAACTAAGCAAAGACTGAGAAGGAAAATAATAGTACCGAACAGTAAACAAGAAACTAAAAATTCTGGGTCCATCATTTAACATTAAAAGCTAACTATTTCAATGGTAATAGTCCATTTCTTCTCCCCTAGGAGCGAATATAAATGAAAAACGTCTGAAATCGGATTTGGTCAAAATGAGGAACTTGGAAGGGAGATTGAAATTTCGATTTCAATGGAGATAAATCTTTATTCCTTCGCATTCCTTCACGGAGAATCTAAGAACTACAATTAGAAAGACAGTGATGCTGGGATAGGCCATCGAGAAGAGATTATTAAAATGTTTTCGATGGTGTTGAGCCGCAGTCATGCAAAACTTTTTGAAAGAATAATCCCTCATTTGACTGTGTCTTACTGTGTTTATCTTTTGTACTATCTAGATTTCGGCTTTTATGACGTTATGATGAACAATTCCAAGTATTCTCAGACCATTAACGTGCCGTACTCATTACGGAGGTCCATACAAGACTAACACGATGTGATATATGTGCTAGTTTTTGAAGATTATTATTAACCCCAATCTGGTATTGCTAGTATAGGGTGTAAAACAGGACACTTTGTACTTATTTTGTACGTGACATACCACTGGAAAGCTTACAACTGTAATTCACTAATTCATAAACTATATATTGTGATTTCCTTACAATAAAATATGGAATAGAGAAATTTACAATGTTTTTGTAACAATGTAACATTTTATCTCCTCTAGCGTTCTGCAGTTAAGGTCAAAGAAAATGTATGCACAATGAAAACGAAGTATACATTTGGCTAAAAATCCATGTGTTTCAAACGTGTAGATCAAATAATGGCTGAAAGAATCAATAACACATCAACCAATCAAGAAGAGATGCGGACAGTATTCAGACAATCCGAACAGATTTACAGGTGGAAATAGCTCACACAAAACCAATTTAACGCTCTACAGTATGATGCTAAAACAATTATGCCATGGCATATCATAAACTTTTGTATGAAATTGGCCCTCGATGTACAAAAGAAGGAAAGAAAATTGCTAAGTGCATTAGAAGAGCTAAAAGGAACGGTAGAATGTCTGTATTCGACACTATGTGCTCAAAAGTATACGGACCCTTGGCAGAAAATGACTTACAAGGACGTGGCGCCCTCCATCGGTAATGATGGAATTCAATATGGTGTTGTCCTTGATGATAGCTTCCACTCTCGCAGACATACGTTCAGTCAGATGCTGGAAGGTTTACTGGGCAATGGTAGCCCATTTTGCACAGACTGTTGCACTGAGGAGAGGTATCGAGTCGGTGAGGCCTGGCACGAAATCGGCGTTCCAAAACATGCCAAAGGTGTTCAATAGGATTCAGGTCACGACTCTGTGCAGACCAGTCCATTACAGGGATGTTATTGTCGTTTAACCACTCCACCACAGGCCATGCATTACGAACACCAGGCATTCGCCCTATCCACATCCTGCCATCCGATCGCCATAATGTGTACCGTGATTCTTCACTCCACACAACGTCTTTCCACTGTCCAATCGTCCAGTGTTTACTCTCCTTACACCGAGCGAGATGTTGTTTAGCATTTACCAGGGTGACGTGTGGCTTGTGAGCAGCCGCTATACCATGAAATCCAAGTTATCTCCCATCTAACTGTCATTGTACTTGCAGTGAATCCTGATGCAGTCTGAAATTCCTGTGTCATGTTCTGGATAGATGTGTGCCTATTACACATTACGGCGCCTCTTCAACTGTCGGCGGTTTCTGTCCGTCAACAGACGAGGTTGGCCTATGTGCTTTTCTGTCCCTCCACGTTTCCACTTCACTATCACATCGGGAACAGTGGACCTAGGGTTGTTTAGTAGTGTAGATACCCAGCGTGCAGACGTATGTCGCAAGTGACACCCAATCGCCTGACCACATTCAGAGACTGTGAGTCCCGCAGAGCGCCCCATTCTGCTCTCTGACGATGTCTAATGAGTACTGAGGTCGCTGATATGGTGTTCCTGTCAGTAGCTGGCAGCACAATGCACCTAATATGACCGGATACTTTTGATTACATAGTGTATATTGCACAAGAGCTAATCCGTGAAAGGACAGTGAAGCAGGCCTGAAAATATTTACGGTGTAAGACATGGCCTCGTGAATTAGAAATCACATGCATTGAAGAAAGACAAAATTACTTAAGAAACATCATCGAAGTACAAAAAGGAAGAATCGTGTAACCTAGTAGAAAAATTAACGAAACGGGAAACAATCACGGTTTTACTTTGTTTACTCGTATTTTGCGATTAAAACGACTTTTTAAAAATATAATAGTTACAATCCTCCCCTGAATTTGGACAGGTTGTGTTTATTTCATACAAAGTAAACTTCCAAGGCCGGAAATATCAAAGTTATTAAAATATTCCTGACTCTTATGCCGTGGTAGATGGGTTTCTTGTTGAAAGCCAACGTTACGTCCCCCTCTGCAGAGGACATCTTCAAAGATAGTTATAGATTTTCCGAAGGTTCGCCGTAGTTAGCAGCGATCCAGTATGTGCATAGGGCCTTCAAGAAAGCAACTACACCCCTTGACATCTACCTCCGCAGAAAGGGACATAACGTAAGTCTTCAACAAGAAATTCAACAGACCACAGCAAAACAGCACGTAAAATTTCATAAGTATATAGTGATATCATGAAGTGGAATTTTTGTTCAGTTATGTCATCCTGATATCAAAGGAGTGGCAGGGAGTGGCGGAGGGGGTAGGAGTGTGTTTATAATTCCGTTTCATCAAGAACGATCTCTAGAGAATTTAATGTAGTTTGAATGAGCCGGTTATAGAATTCTGTTCCGAAAATAACTTTATCTCTTTGACGAACTCAGACGAGACGAAGAGTAAAATAGGGTGATAGTATCAAAAGGAACTTATTACTTAATATGTAAATACATTTATAGAACTAGAATTTCACAACGTACAAATTTGCAGCGTTGAAGGGCATGTTGCTGAGAGGTTCTCTATCTCACGTGCATCGTGGTGCCACTGTAATAGAAGCCTTCGTTGCGAAAATGCATTAATGATGGTGATGATGATGTGTTATTCCACTTAGTCATATTCAGTATTCTCTATTTTTCCTAATTTCCGTCATCCTTTTCGTAGCCGTATGCTGTATTTGCCTTGATGTTATCAATTAGCTAATGTCTTCACGTGAGGCAACACTGACCTTACGACATATCTTAGAAGAAAGATTAAGGAAAGGCAAATCTACGTTTCTAGCATTTGTAGATTTAGAGAAAGCTTTTGACAATGTTGACTGGAATACACTCTTTCAAATTCTAAAGATGGCAGGGGTAAAATACAGGGAGCGAAAGGCTATTTACAATTTGTACAGAAACCAGATGGCAGTTATAAGAGTCGAGGGACATAAAAGGGAAGCAACGGTTGGGAAGGGAGTGGACAGGGTTGTAGCCTATCGCCGATGTTATTCAATCTGTATATTGAGCAAGCAGTAAAGGAAACAAAAGAAAAATTCGGAGATGGAATTAAAATCCATGGAGAAGAAATAAAAACTTTGAGGGTCGCCGATGACATTGTAATTCTGTCAGAGACAGCAAAGGACTAGGAAGAGCAGTTGAACGGAATGGGTGGTGTCTTGAAGGGAGGATATAAGATGAACATCAACAAAAGCAAAACGAGGATAATGGAATGTAGTCGATTTAATTGGGGTGATGGTGAGGGAATTAGGTTAGGAAATGAGAAACTTAAAGTAGTAAAGGAGTTTTGCTATTTAGGGAGCAATATAACTGATGATGGTAGAAGTAGAGAAGATATAAAATGTAGACTAGCAATGGCAAGGAAAGAGTTTCTGAAGAAGAGAAATTTGTTAACATCGAGTATAGATTTAAGTGTCAGGAGGTCGTTTCTGAAAGTATTTGTATGGAGTGTAGCCATGTATGGAAGTGAAACATGGACGATAAATAGTTTGGACAAGAAGAGAATAGAAGTTTTCGAAATGTGGTGCTATAGAAGAATGCTGAAGATTAGATGGGTAGATCACATAACTAATGAGGAAGTATTGAATAGGATTGGGGAGAAGAGAAGTTTGTGGCACAACTTGACTAGAAGAAGGGATCGGTTGGTAGGACATGTTCTGAGGCATCAAGGGATCACCAATTTAGTATTGGAGGGCAGCGTGGAGGGTAAAAATCGTAGAGGGAGACAAAGAGATGAATACACTAAGCAGATTCAGAAGCATGTAGGTTGCAGTAGGTACTGGGAGATGAAGAAGCTTACACAGGTTGGAGTATAATGGAGAGCTGCATCAAACCAGTCTCAGGACTGAAGACCACAACAACAACAACAACAACAACAATATCTTCTTCAAACTCTTTACAGTCACCATTCATTGTAGTGTACGTATTATTATGAAGTCTTTTCTCATCTAGTGTCATAGTCACTTTATTATCCACCTCTTAATTCTTTCCAGTATTTGCATTTCCTCGTTCATTCTTTTTAACATAACCTCAGTCGATAAGAAAATTATAATAAATGACCCGTTTCTTACTCTTTCTACCGAGCTTCACCTTCTGTGGCTTACTCAGGAGGCCATTAAACTTGTGGTGTACACAATTTACAAATATACCAGATCCAATTAGCAGAACTATCATGATTCAATATTACTCTATGATTTATTTATTGCAACGTATGAGTTTTAGGAAGGTTCAGAAATAAATGTATCACGAAATTACGAAAACCCCTCATCTTTCGTTCTTTAATATCTGCTCTTAAGTTCTACAGAATGTTCTCCAGTATTTGACGAATCATCAATAATGTGGAAACATTAAAATATGCCGTGAGTTATTTAATCTAAAGCAGATACATTTCAACTTCACAGGAAAACTGCAGAATCTGGGGTCCAAATGAATTCTGCTCCATGTCAGCTTGGCAATATATACTTTCTATATAATAGTGGGGGCGCTGCACATTAATCTGCAAGATGAGTTACTATTCCCGAAAACCAAAACTCGTACTGAAGTTTACACAATCGCTTTAGTCGGGCAGTGCGAAATGCCAAATTCGTGTACGTTCCTTTTAGCGTCCTTAGTCCGGTTGTTTTCTAGAGAAAACACGTAAACTGAATCACTATTCACACACATCATAAAACGGGCAGAACGATAAAATATATACTGTCACAACAAGTGAGAAGTTCCTTCTTGGACGAACTATTGCTCATCTAGTTAAAAGATCACTAATTTTGATTAAATATCTTGCACCAGAGAATAATGACATTACCATCTGCGCTATTAAAATCGATGCATCCGTGCCCATTACATCCGATAATTTCAATTTTTCTTCACATTGCGTGCTTTCATATGTAAATTTAAGCTTACCCTAATAAAACCTATTCCACTGAAATGTACTACAAATTTTTGTTCTGATTATGAACTTTAACTCTTTTTTCAGAGTTCCTAAATAAAAAGTGCGTGATCAGTCACTCGGTGATCGGTGTTAGTATCATTGTTACCGTCCTCATAGATGAATATCATATCTTCACCATCGTCCTTTAATTCTATGTAAGCAACACACCACAGAATTTTACACAAGTTATAAACGGTATTAGCGACTCCAAACTGTTATGACTAATCCAACAAAACGGGACTCAAACCAAACTGCAAGATGTCCCAGTAGTAATGGCCAATATTCAGCAATGTGACGTAAATGATCATTCGACGCAAAAAGATCTATTAAATATGGCACTTCATTATCTTCGCTACTGCGAAACACATTCTTTTCTATTGAATAGGTATTCATATCTCTGAATGTAGAGTGCATGTGTACTAAAAAAATTTTTCTTGTTTTGGTCCATACTACTCCCTGTCGAAATATGGATAGCGAAAAGCTTGCAGTAGAAGAGATTTGTTTCAGAGTATCGACGACGGAGTTTTCATAGCCTTTAAGGTATGCAGTTTAGGGCCCACGTTTACTAAAATCTTTGCTTCGAATGATCGTTTCTGTTATGTCCTAAAATACTGGCCATTTCTCCTCGTACACACTGTATACTATACCACAAGGTATCTTCATAGCGCATAAACGATCTACCAGTTTAATTCTATGTGAATGTCTTCCACCCCTCATTCTTAATAATAGAGAGATTACCTTTGAAAACTACAGATAGAGGTAAACGAACTTTTGAACTGGGCTGAAGATACCGTGTCTTTGTTTCACAAATTCAAGTTTACAGCCTCTTTCCCAGCGGCCTCAGAGGGACCAGGGACGTGATTTGGGCATTTTGGTTACTTTGATGTCTTGCATCGGGGTCTAAATGGCGATAACAAAGGAGCCTTGAGATCGTCTAAAATACCTTTACCGAGCGAGGTGGCGCATTCGGGAGGACGACGGTTCAAACCCGCGTCCGGCCTTCCTCATTTAGGTATTTCATGACTTCCCTAAATCGCTTCAGTCAAATGTCAGGACAGTTCCTTTGAAAGGGCACGGCGGCCGATCTCCTTCCCATCCATCCCTAATGCAATGGGACCGAAGAAATCACTGTTTGGTTGCCTCCCCCAAAACCAACCAAAATACTTTTCTGGGATAAACAGCACCGTTCACCACACTATCCCTTCCTACAGAGGATTACCGACAAGTGTAGCGTTTGTGGCAATACACTAGGAAATAAATTGCCCTGTAACATCACAGAAGTTACGAATCTGCCCAGTTTCCAAAGCAAACTGGTCAATTGTTCTCAGCTCTTTAAGAGCTGTCACGCCCTCCCTTCCCCGCCCCCCCCTCACACAAGCGTGCTGTCATATGAAATACGAAATTTCCACACAGAACACATTAAACAAGGTGGCCGAACAGATTAATATCTGATAAGACAGTGACACAATGCGTGTTAGAATGCACGGATTATATACCCTGTAGCGGCATGAGTTATCGGAATCAGCTAAATGCAATTTACATATATAGGTCCCCCTGACCCCTTCCCCCACTCACCTGTTTAGGAAGCCTGTTCATAATAAGCAATCAACATACCCTCGCAACATTTCCGAAAATCATTATTTTAAAATAATAAACGGTAGTTAAAGCATAAAATAACAAATCAGTGTGACACTAGAATATAAGATACAGACAGTACTGCAATCTACAATAAGCAAAGTGAAAAAAACTCAGTAGTTTCATTTTAGGCGTATCATTTTGGTAAATATACGTAACATAATACTGAAAATCCTGATTCTTTGTAAATGCAAAAAAAAAAAAAAAAAAAAATGGTGCAGAATATAAGCTCTATTGCAGATGTCAGACAGCCATATAAACATCAATATGTGATATTAAGGTATGTATTTTTCTGTTATTAACGTTTAAACGTAAATACCAAATCTCAAATCTGTTTATGTTATTACGAAAAAAGAGTCCTTATTGTGTTGTTTGACAGAAAATAAATAAAATCACCGACGATGGCGAAACTACAGCTACACATATTTGGGCGCTAAACAAGGGTAAAAGTAATAAATGGTTTTACATCCGTTACAAGTTGCATTACGAAGTATCTTTTTTATTTCTTCATGGTGATTAGTTTCGGACACCTATGTTCATTTTCAAACCATCCGTATAGTAAGTCTAGCAATGCAGGCGAAATCTGTGTATAAAAGTCGCCCCTGTAGTGACTATCAAAGGTACACAATGGCCGACTCAGCAACAGTAAATAGGCCACATAGGACAGCCACTGGAAAACTCTCCAATGTCTTTGCTATGTGGCCTATTTAATGTTGCTGAGTCTGCCATTGTCCCGCTTCGACAGTCACAGGCATTCGCCCGTATTGTCACACGATACGAATGGCCTGGGAATGGATACAGGTGTCCGAAACTAATCACCATCAAGAAATAAAAAAGATGGTTCTTAATGCATCTTATGACGGAACTATTATCATTTATTCAATTATAAATAAAGTTGCTGACCTATTTTTCACCTTTGGCATGCTGCAAGTTCGGAAAGGAAAGTTGTGTTTGCTCAAATCAAAACTGCATTTCTAAGATCATATTTAGAGTGCAAACCTGGTGCTACGTAATTCAACTATTGATAGGTGACATTTTTATGACTGTAGAAAAATCACTAATGGTGTTCCTCAGTTGATATTAACTGATGTTTCTTAAATGTAAAAATGACTGTTTAATAGTCTTCAATCATAATTTATTGTGATCTTAGTTGACTGGAATATTATTAAGAATTTCACAGAGTTTCAAAAGAAACTGGGATTAATGTGTTTAAAAGAATTATTAATTTTTGAAATAAAAAGATCTTTCTTAATTAAAAAGGCAGCATATTAAGTTCTGTACCCATAAGGATACCATACAAATGACAAATTTAATGCTTTGGCAATCGGCTAATTTAAATTTAAAAAAATACGAATACTCGTTTATGAACTTTTTAAGCTCAGTCCAGTCTCCTTTTCACTTCGAGTTACTTTAGGTGTTGGACAGAACTGAAGCTGTGAGTAGCATTATTGTGATTGTTTACATTCACAAACATACAATGGAATTCTGCTCTATATGAACAAAAATATTCCTGTCACGTAAATGTTGATAAGAATGACTTCTGAAACCCCATCATGATAAACTTTTAGGCAACAGTTTAAGGAGTTAAATATTTGAGCTACATTTTCGCAATTCATACATTCTGCCATTAAAATCGTTGTAAATAAATTGCGATATTATATTTCAGTTGGAATGATTATATTCATAGTTACAAGGTAAAAATAAATCTTACCTGCATTCAACTTCACTAAAATTAACTGTAGTTCAAAACAAGATTAATCTGTTACAAAGATTTGTTATCATTCACAGGGTACAAAATCCTCGATCAACAGCAAAGCTCAAGTTGAACGTAAGGTACAATGTTTCGTTTGGACAACTGATAGGATATCCATTACATTTAGATATGGTATTCCCAAACGTTAGACATATGAAGTACCTCACTGAATTTGCTACAAATGGTCATATGTTAAGGCGTATATACCCAGCCTTCGTGTACTCTGCGACTGCAGGTGTACTGAAAATTAAAATGAACGCTACCGTTTTATCCAGCATACCGTTTACTTCCTTCATTATATTTTCACTTCAGTTACTTTATTTGTGACCACCCTTGCGTGCAATTCTTTCTTGTCGATGTCCATGATCTCCCAGTATGTCACAACAAAAGGAGTGTGTTTTGCTCTTTGTTGAACAGGAGAAGTCTCTTTCAGAACGGTGTAATTATGCAGCCGTATCACGGCTTTGTGTTTTGAGTATATAGGTATTCTCAGAGCTTTCTTCTTCTACCTTAACAGCAATAAACTGTTACAAAAGATAGCCCATTGCTATTCCTTGATTTTATTTTGTTTGTGGAAGTAATTGACTGCGTGTTAATTTTCCCTAGTGGTCCACCCAAACCGCTGGGCATTGTACATGTTGACCGTTGTGTTCCATGGAAATATCGCGACTTAGATCAAGCCCCACTTATCTGATAAAAATTTATGTAACTGATTCCTTAGGTTGTCCGCTAACGATTCTTTCGCCTCAACCAACAACAAAACCATTAGAATACTGCACACATCTTTTGAAAGATGTTTTTACCATCATCGTGGTACGAGCAGTTGACCCGAGTTTCCCGTTCACTGTGACGTACCACGCCCCACCAAATGATCACAACGTGGTCATTTAAGCCATGCTTATGGTGATAGAGACCTTACAATACTCATCTCTCTCCAGTTGAGAAGTCCGAGCGTCGTCAAACTGGAACTCTGCGGCGAAGACTGCGTTGCTCTATTTCAGTTATTAAAGTAAATATTTTTCTATAACATATGAAGTAATCTGTATGGTGACAGGAAGGGCATCCGGCCACCTCTTAAAATCAGCATGCCACATCCGATTAACCAGCAAACCCCGCAAGTCGGGATAAATGCTTGGAAAGAGCGAGAGATATAAAAGAATCTGTAAATTGTGAGCACGTAGGTGTAGATAAAAAACATTTCACTTAGTATCATTTAGATTAACCTTCCACTCATTCATTTGAAAATCTGCAAATAATTGTGTGACTCAAGAGACACTTTGCGCTGCTGACAAAGGACTTGGTTGCCGCCGTAACAATGACGTCACAATTCGCCATAATAAAAGAAGCTGCCTCAGCTGAACAGGGACAGTTTGTCACTGAATGGCAGCAGTTACTAGCTGTGTGACGGGAGTACCAGCTGCTGATTTGTTTTGAAGGTTTCTGGTGATACAACGTGTAGATTTGTTCCTGAGATCTAACATGGTCACTAATGACCGCCGTATTGAAGGGGACCAGAGATGTTTTTATTTTTATGCCGAAGGATAATATTAATTAAGAAACTGTACGCAGACTTTTTGTGTGTTATTGAAACCATTCAAGTGACCCCAGCTATCATGTGAAGTAGAGGACCTAAACCTCCGGACAAAACGGCTCAGAAAGATAAACACATCCACAGGAGAAGAGAATTTTAAAAACTACTGAAGAGGATCTGGATTTATACACTCTGCCATCAAAATTACCTGGTCACCAGTTAGTGAACACTAACATGAAAGCTTGAATTTGACTGGAGACATTTCTAATGAGGTGTCTAAATGATTGTGGAGAAATGTCAGCCCATTCTTGCTCAAATTCCGAAACCATATTAGGTCGTAACGATGAACGCTGGCCTCCGGGAGCGAGGTCGACGTTCTAACTCGTCCCAAAGGTATTCCATTGGATTCAGGTCTTGGCTCTCGCAACACAGTTTCATTTCAGGTATCTTATGTCCACGAACCATTGTCCCATAGATGATGCTTTATGAGGGGATGCATTATCATGCTGATATAAGCAACCATAGTCTCAAAATAGTCACTATACTGTGTGCAGTAAACAGTGCTGCAACACGTGTTCATATCCTTCCACAATCTTAAGTACTATGAGGGGACCGCACCGTAACTACGAAAATCACCTCTAGCTGTAACACCATCTCCTCCGTACTTCGATGTTACTATTACACATGATGTCAGTGACATTTTCCAGACATCCGCCAAACCCAAATGCTTCCACCGGGTTACCACAGGGAACGGAGTGATTCATCACTGGAAGTCAGTTGGTTGCAGCCGTCCTCTCTCCAGTGGCATCGCTCTTTACGCCAACTATCTCTCTCTCTCTCTCTCTCTCTCTCTCTACGGAAAAATGTGGCTTACGAGAAGCTGCTCGAGCATTGTAAGTCAATCATTTTAGCTCTCTATACACAGTCCTTCTGCGGACCGCAGGTAGCATGTTGCAATTCACTAGTGATTCCTTCGGTTGATTTCATGCGAAATTTCACAACTACACTCCACAATGCTCGACGGCCTTTGGTCGTCAGTACATTAGATCTGCCTACTCCCAGATTAGCTGTGGTTGTGCCTCCGTGTTACCTCTCTTCAGTTGTATCACCAACAGACTTGGTCAGTTTTAGAAGTGATGAAATCTATCTGATGGAATTCTTACTTATATGACATCCAAAGACTAACCCACATCCAAAGTCACTGAGTTCGCCTGACCGAGCCATTCTGCTGTTACTGCTTCCCTACTTCCTCTCAAGACATACGCTTGTCAGTCCTGCATTACATAGCAGTGTCCAGTTACGTTCGATGACTTAGTGTACGCAAAAAACTAAAAGTAGGTAAACTCATAGCTAAATATTCGCAACTTCTGAAGCATATCATCCATTCATTCTGTGCCCCCATGATGGCCGTCAATCCAGAACGACATGTTTGTGTAATTGCTGCGTGAAGCACATGTAAAGCTTGGTAACTGACACAAAGAAACTGATGGTAAGTTATGCGATCTCCAAGATTCAGCATAAAATCGCAACTTCTCCTCAGATGGCATCCAAACAGGTGAATATGCAGATTTCCCCAAACGGTTTGGCTGCTGATCTATTGGCCTCTGCCAGGTTGGACGACGCGTTACTCTTCCTCTAGTTAGTGGTCGCGCAGCTGGAGCGCGCCGTCAGGGACCGATCGAGCAGCCGGCCGGAGCAGGGATTTCTTCTTCCGTGCCTTATTGGCGCGCTCGGGGCGGCGACCTGCCGTCGCGATATTTGGCCAATAGGGGCGTACCTCCGACGCCTAACGACCGCGCTGCTACCAGTGGTCGCCTACGCGGAACGGGCGGCCCTCACACCCCGCCAGTTTCCAGACCGCGAAGAATCAGCATTTCAATTAAGTTTAAAAGAGACTCCTCCGTTATGGAAATCTCGAGACTTTTAACAACTCCAGCGCTAAGAAAGTTGATGTTTCACCGCATTCAGGACTCGCAGTGCTTTATTTTTCAAGACTTCTCTCTTTCTTTGTTTTTTGTTTTCAGAGAATTCAAGACAGCGTTTTGATACCTCCCCTCGACAGACGGTAAACATCATGGACTTTCGCAACTCCAAAAGTTAGCTGAATATTGTACCGTTTTTGTTGAATGTTATAGCTTACTACAATCAGAATAAATAAATGACCGCACACTTTAAACACTCCTTAATTCTACAGGTATTCACTGAAAGACAGAAAGAAAACTAGAGAAAATGTGAAAAGTGACTCAACTAAATATCTATGTACATTCTGATTAAGGCCTGTAACGAAAGCCTTGCGAAGTGCTAAAGCACACTGAGGAATTCAGTATAGAAGACAAGAAATATCCCATTGTGCAACTATTTCTAAGAATTACTTCGATTAAGAATAGACGTAAAGTTGTCGGATTCTTCCAAGGATTCTTGGTAGAACAACAATGAAAAGCACAATATTGTGTCTATTATACAACTCTCATTTATTTAGTTCACGGGTTTTCTACTTACAAGTTCATCATCAGACTTTAACTGACTCTCGCTGTCAAAGAAGTTAGAATATTTGTAAACGACATTGGGAAAGATGTTACTCATTCAGACTGTGAGACGAACACACAGTAAATGTCATCCCTGACAGTTGTGGTGTTAGCAACATGACTTTCTTCCTTTCTGCTGGGCCGATGAAAAATGGTAGTGTAGAAATCTTAAGTTATGATAGTGGTAGAGGAAAGACAGAATACTGCGCACATTTTTCATCTATGCGCAGATATGAAACGTAAATGTAAGCACTATATAACCACAATTTGCGATTGAGATCGAGTGTTTACTAATGGGAAGGAGCCGTTTGCATTTTGAAGTCGTGACTTGGGGGTGCCTTGGACGCGAAAGAAGAAGAGGTCGAGACGACGATGGCCGTTGTTCCGAAAAGAAAAACGGAATAAGACTCTATGGAATTACTTAATTAATTACGTACTTACTTCTAGACTTTGGGACACTAACGATCTTTTTTTGACGAATTTTGTTATCAAAAGCTTAAATGCGAATGTTTAATTCATATGTTGGAAGTGTAAAGCAGACTGTTAACTAGATAAAGACTTCAAAAACAAGTGGAACGTGATTTCACATCTACTCTTCTATATCACAGTGCTTTCCTGCAGACGGTGAAGAAGTGGTACTGGCCAGCAGGACCACAGCTTGAAGGAGCGATACGACCACGGAAAGAGAAGATTTAAAAGTGAATGTAATTGCGAACATACGACTGGCAGATCACAGCACAGAACTGGTACCCTGGTTAACTGTTCTCCAGCGGTAACATTGCACAGTGCAATGGTATGCGATTGAAAAGCTAAGACTTAACGGTAAATAAATACAAAGGCAGCAAAGCAGGAAAAACGTTAACGCTAAATTAGAAGAGAACAGTGCCTATATCATAATCTAAAGTAAATTAACACTCCCAATAAAATAAAATTAGTACTTGACAACATACTGTGCCAGTATGGGCTTAGTAATCACAAACTCCTTTTATAAACATAAGAACATTCACTGGTATACTTGGGAAAGCAGGGGGAACAAATCTGTCATTGACTATATAATAACAGGTCAGGAATTCAGAAAGGCTGTGAGAGACACACGTGTATTCAGGAGATTCTTTGATGACACTGACCACTATTTAATCTGCAGTGAAATTAGTATTGTGAGGCCGAAAGTGCAGGAGAATAAGAGTGGAGAAACTTCAGGATACGGAAATCAGGCACAAGTACATAACAGTGATCTCAGAAAGGTACCAGTTAGTTGAATGTAGTCAATTACAGTCATTGGAAAAGGAGTCGACAAGGTACAGGGACACAGTACTAGATGTGGCTAAAGGATGTCGTGGAACAGTAGTGTGTAAAAGTAGGATGAAGCGAACAGCTTGGTGGAATGACACAGTCAAGGCATCCTGTAAAAGGAAAAAGAAGGCGTATCAAAAATGGCTTCATACTAGAACTTAGGTAGACAGAGAAAGCTATGTTGGAGAAAGAAACAAAGCCAAACTAATAATTGCAGCATCCAAGAAGAAATCTTGGGAAGACTTTTGAAACAGGTCGGAGACTTTGGGTCAAGCTGCTGGAAAACCATTCTGGAGTGTAATTAGCAGTCTTCGAAAGGGAGGTAAGAAGAAAATGATTACTATTTTGGACAGGTCAGGAAAATTGCTGGTGAATCCTGTTATACCTTGGGCAGATGGAGGGAATATTTTGAAGAGTTGCTCAATGTAGGTGAAAATACGATCAGTAATGTTTCAGATTTCGATGTGCAATGGGATAGGAATGATGATGGAAATAGGATCACATTTGAGGAAGTGGAGAAAAAATGGTTCAAATGGCTCTGAGCACTATGGGACTTAACATCTGAGGTCATCAGTCCCCTAAAACTTAGAACTACATAAACCTAACTAACCTAAGGACATCACACACATCCATGCCCGAGGCAGGATTCGAACCTGAGACCGTAGAGGTCGCGCAGCTCTAGATTGTAGCGCGTAGAACCGCTCGGCCACTCCGGCCGGCGTCGGGACAGGTTCCATCAGACTGGACGAAAGCACTAATCACACCAATCTTTAAACATGGAAACAGAAAAAATTGTAACAACTACAGAGGTATCTCTTTAATCAGCGTTGTGGGTAAAATCTTCTCAGGTATTGTTGACAGGAAGGTACGAGAATTAGTTGAGGACAAAGTTGATGAAAATCAGTGTTGGTTTGGGCCTCTTAGAGGTTATCAGGACCAGATCTTTAGCTTACGGCAAATAATGGAGAAGTGTTCCTCGTGGAACAGGGAATGGTATCTATGCTTTATAGAGATAGAAAAGGCATATGACCTGGTTCCTAGGAGGAAGTTATTGTCTGTTCTACGAGATTATGGAATAGGAGGCAAACTTTTGCAAGCAATTGAAGGTCTTTATATAGATAGTCACGCAGCAGTTAGAGTTGACGGTAAATTGAGCTCATGGTTTAGAGTAGTTTCAGGGGTAAGACAAGGCTGTAACCTGTCTTCACTATTGTTCATATTATTTATGGATCATATGTTGAAAACAATAGACAGGCTGGGTGAGACTGAGATATGTGAACACAAAATAAGCAGTCTCGCATATGCGGATGATATAGTTGTGATGGCAGATTTGAAATGTAAGGACTATGGTATAAAGATTAGCATGTCCAAAACGAAAGTAATGTCAGTGGAAAAGAGATAGAAACGGATTGAGTGCCAAATAGGAGGAACAAAGTTAGAACAGGTGGACGGTTTCAAGTACTTAGGATGCATATTCTCACTGGATGGTAACATAGTGAAAGAACTGGAAGCGAGGTGTAGCAAAGCTAATGCAGTGAGCGCTCACCTACGATCTACTCTCTTCTGCAAGAAAGAAGTCAGTACCAAGACTAAGCTATCTGTGCACCCTTCAATCTTTCGACCAACTTTCTTGTATGGGAGCGAAAGCTGGGTGGATTCAGGTTACCTTATCAATAGGGTTGAGGTTACGGATATAAAAGTAACTAGGATGTTTGCAGGTACTAGTAGATGGGAACAATGGCAGGAGGGTGTCCACAATGAGGAAATCAAAGAAAAACTGGGAATGAACTCTATCGATGTAGCAGTCAGGGCGAACAGGCTTATATGGTGGAGTCATGTTACACGCATGGGAAAAGCAAGGTTACCCAAGAGACTCATGGGTTCAGCAGTAGAGGGTAGGAGGAGTCGGGGTAGACCAAGGAGAAGGTACCTGGATTCGGTTAAGAATGATTTTGAAGTAATAGGCTTAACATCAGAAGAGGCACCAATGTTAGCACTGAATAGGGGATCGTGGAGGAATTTTATAAGGGGGCCTATGCTCCAGACTGAACGCTGAAAGGCATAATCAGTCTTAAATGATGATGATGATGATTTGACTTGAGTCAGTTCTATCTTTTACTCTGTTTCTCTATCACTTTTCATATTTTGTTCTTTAGTACTCTCGTCAACTACTAATTTTATTTAATTATTTCTCAGCATCTAACAGACATTGAAAGGGGCATCATTGTTCGTCTTCATTTGGCCGCCTGGACGAATCGTGGAATTATCAGGTTATCGGATGTGACAGCGCCCGATGCTGGAATGCTAGGGAACGCGAGGGCAGGCATACTCGTTAAGATTCCAGTCGACTACCACAAGGGATTTTCGATGTGCTGTGCACAGAGCACACCATAACCCCTGCTACGACAAGCGAAGGCATCCCTGCGGCATTCTGTGCCTTCACACACCACTGGTCGGAAACTGCCAGCTGCCGCACCGGGAAATTACCGTTCCGAGCGCGGGCCGCAGTTAACACTGCAACACAAACGGCTGCATTTCAGTGATGCCGTGATCTGGAAGCTACGACCGGTGACGAATCGCGTTGCACTATGTTCAGTTCTAAATCGAGGACCGAGCGAGGTGGCGCAGTGGTTAGCACACTGGACTCGCATTCGGTAGGACGACGATTCAAACCCTCGTCCGGCCATGCTGATATAGATTTTCCGTGATTTCCCTTAATATTTTCAGGCAAATGCCGAGATGGTTCCTTTGAAAGGGCTCTGACGACTTCTTTCCCTATGCTTCCCCAATCCGATGGGACCGATGACCTCGCTGCCTGGTCCCCTCCCCTAAGCCAACCAACCAATCGACCAGCTGACCACCCTCAATCGTTTCAGTGCTCACCACGAATGCCACCGTCGGCGAATAGGGCACCGACCGGAAGAAGTCCCATTCTACTAATGTTCTGTGAGGCACAGCCGCGTTAGTCCTGACGTCATCGTGTGGAAGCCAACGGGTATGGCTTCACGTCACGACTGGTAGTGGTTGAGGTACCGCTCATATCTCATGCGACAGTATCGTGGAGGCACAGGGAAATGCTCGTCCACACATGGTACGTACCTTCATGAACTACTGATGCATGTCGAGGTACTCGCGTGGCCGGAAGTGTCACTACATTTGCTGATGAATGAACACATGTCAGAGCTGTTCGGCGGCGAATCCAACCCTGTGGCAATATCTAGAAATCAAGGACTATTTAAACAGTTGTGGGTTAGCTTGCCTCAAGAGAGGATGCACAGTTCCCTATCGAATCAGTGCATGCATTCACACAAAAGGGGGCACAACGCCATACTGATAAGTGGCCTCATACTGCTAAGGTTTTTTTTTTAACTTGAATCGATATTAATTATAATCACTGAAATAACATGGCCGCCCGTTGTGGCCGAGCGGTTCTAGGCGCTTCAGTCCGGAACCGCGCGACTGCTACGATTCCAGGTTTGAATACTGCCTCGGGCATGGATGTGTGTGATGCCCTTAGGTTAGTTAGGTTTAAGTAGTTCTAAGTTCTAGGGAACTGATGACCACAGATGTTAAGTCCGATAGTGCTCAGAGCCATTTGAACCGTTTGAAATAACATCACATACTTTTCCTTAACCCGTGAGGCTTAATTCCGTTTTTCCTCCTCTTCTGGGAATTTAACTTCTTTTGTTACGCAGTGTAGAATATGATATGGAACAGTCATTGTTCTGTTTTTAAGTGTAGCAACCTTTCTTTCCGTTTCAAGACTAGAAGTGCCATAAAACGCACACACTTCATTGATAGCTTTGACGAAAGTAGCTTTATTTTATGTTTTTCACGATGAACGAGAACCACTTTGAAATGCATATCATTGTTTTCTGTAAACCCTGGACCCGTCTATAGCAGAAGCGGTAAACGCATACCTGTCTCCAGGCGCTCACGTTGGAGGAAGCCGGTCGGAAAATACCTTCACCAGCACTGTTTGTCCAGCAAGGAGATGCCATATTTAAAAGAACGTAACATCCCCAGAATTGGCAAAGTTTTTGCATAAGTTAGAAATATAGGGTGTACTTCAATACGAGATGCTTTTAACAATTTCCACAACGAAACTCTGTCTCCGAATCTGGCAGAAAACCCAAAGATATTCCGGTCATACATAAAGCCCACATGTAGTAAGACGCAATCAATACCTTTACTGCGCGATAACAGCTTGAGAAGGCCACTAAAGCAGTGTTATTAAACACGGTCTTCCGAAATTCCTTCACCAAAGAAGACGAAGTAAATATTCCTGGGTTCGAATCAAGAACGACTGCCAAGATGAGAAACATAGAAATCGATATCCTTGGTGTACCAAAGCAGCTTCAATCACTGAAGGCCCCTGGTTCATATTTTATACCAGAGACGTTCCTTTCGGAGTATGCTGATACAATAGCTCCATATTAATAATTATATACAACCACTGTCGTACAGACAGGAAAATTAGTCAAGTCACACCAATACACAAAAAGGGAAGAAGGAGTGATCCACTGAATTACAGGCATATATCACTAACGTCGATTTGCAGTAGAGTTTTGGGACATATAATGTCTTCGAACATTATGAAGTACCTCGAAGAAAACGATTTATTGACCCATAGCCAACACGGATTCAGAAAATATCGTTCATGTTAAACACAACTAGCTCTATATACTCGTGAAGTAATGAGTGCTATCGACAGGGGATGTCAAATTGGTTCCATATTTTTAAATTTCCAGAAGGCTTTCTACACCGTGCCTCACAAGCGTCCTCTAACCAAACTGCGGGCATACGGAGTATCGCCTGAGTTGTGCGACTGGATTCGTGATTTCCTCTCAGAAAGGTCACAGTTTGTAGTAACAGATGGAAACTCATTGAGTAAAACAGAATTAATATCCGGCGTTCCCCAAGGAAGTGTTATAGGCCCTCTATTTTTCCTGAACTATAAAAACGACATAGGAGACAATCTGAGTAGACGTCTTAGATTGTTTGCAGATGATGCTGTCATTTACCGTCTTACAAAGTCCACAGATGACCAAAACGAATTGCAAAATGATTTAGATAAGATATCCGCGTGGTGTGAAAAGTGGCAATTGAACCTGAACGAAGAAAAGTGTGAAGTTATTCACATGACTACTAAAAGAAATCCGCTGCATTTAGATTACGTGGTAAGTCACACAAATCTCAAGGCTGTAATTTCATCTAAGTTCTTAGGGATTAGAATTACAAATAAACTAAATTGGAATGGTGACATAGATAATGTTGTGGGGAGAGCAAATCAAAGACTGCGATTCATTGGCAGAACACTTTGAAGGTGCACCTGGTCTACTAAAGAGACTGCTTACACCACGCTTGTCCGTCCTGTTCTAGAGTATTGCTGTGCGGTGTGGGATCCGCCAGATACCACACTTGCTAGGTGGTAGCCTTTAAATCGGCCGCCGTCCGGTAGTATACGTCGGACCCGCGTGTCGCCACTATCAGTGATTGCAGACCGAGCGCCGCCAAACGGCAGGTCTAGAGAGACTTCCTAGCACTCGCCCCAGTTGTACAGCCGACTTTGCTAGCGATGGTTCACTGACAAAATACTCTCTCATTTGCCGAGACGATAGTTAGCATAGCCTTCAGCTACGTTATATGCTACGACCTAGCAAGGCGCCATGATCAGTTTCTATTGATGTTGTAAATCATGTACCGTCAAGAGCGACGTTCGTCATTAACTGATTAAAGTTAAGTATTCCACCAGCTACGTCCGTTTTTCTTAATTCTAATTCCCTTGTGATGTTCCAGACCTCACGCCACCCTGCGTGAGCTGAGACGCGTGCATTTCGGCCTCCTTTAGTAACACGGTGTTGGCTCTCCTGCCAACCACAACAATCCGCATCAGGTGGGACCGACGGATGACATCGAAAAAGTTCGAAGGAGGGCAGCTTGTTTTGTATGATCGCGAAATAGGGGAGATAGTGCCACAGACATGATACGTGAACTGGAGTGGCTATCACAAAAGCGTTTTTCGTTCCGTCGGGATCTTCTCATGAAATTTCAATCAGCAGTTTTCTCCTGAAATTAAGAAAACATTTTGTTGGCACCCATATTCATAGGGAGAAATGATCATCACGATAAAATAAGAGGCATGAGGGTTCGCATAGAAAAATTTATGTGCTCGTTTTCCGGAGTGCCGTTCGATAGTGGAACAGTGGAGAGACAGCTTGAAGGTGGTTCACTGAACTCTCTGCCAGGCACTTTTTTGTGAATAGCAGAGTAATCTCATAGATGTGGATGTAGATGAGGTGATAGCGTAAAGTTCTTGATGCGCTGCGTTTGTGCCCTACGTTGAACTCCAAACGTCTCCGCAGTGTCTCACGGAGTAAGCGCGCCCGTGATGTGTCTGTCGGATGGGAACGTTTTGGTCTCATTGCTGCTGTTCGACAGGAGTGGACTGTGCACTGACGCCAGGTCTCACCCCCTCCTTTTTATAGTTATCATATAACACGAACATCTGATGCTGATCACGCCCGAGAGTCCTCGGAACGACTCTAAATACGACTAACGCACTCTGATGGTCGTTCCACCTGTCACAGGGAATTGCTCTGTCGCCATTTACATACCCGCCGATGGTGTGTACGTAAAGGAAATTACACTGACATCCGCTCACGTCGTCTGGATGCTTCGCGGTTTATGTCAGGCAGTGTATATTTTTCATTTTTTGGTTAAGAAGAATCTGTTGAATTATGCAGTTCCATGAACAACGTCTACTGCTGGCACGCAAATTTGAAACCGTGTTCATTAAGTTGTCACACGTCCTGAATAATAGAGGTAAATTTGGAATACTTAGCGATAAATAAGTTTTCTAAAAGTAAGTGAAATATTCAATTTAGTTTTTGTGAAAAGTGCTTGAAATGATTACTGAACTCAATTACGTCCATATTTTTATAGTTTAGTTGTAGCTTTTGAATCACCAAAGAAAAGCATTCCTAATGTGGTTGTTATGTCCCATCTAACAAAAAAGGCTCTGAGCACTATGGGACTTAACATCTGAAGTCATCAGTCTCCTAGAATGTAGAACCACTTAACCTAACTGACCTAAGGACATCACGCACATCCATGACCGAGGTAGGATTCGAACCTGCGACCGTAGCGGTGGCGCGGTTCCAGACTGAAGCGTCTAGAACCGCTCGGCCACACCGGCCGGCATCTAATAATTATTGCTAAATTTTAATGGTAGTTATTACTCGACTAAGAGCTTTTTGTTCTTAATTGAATTTTATATGAATAATTGTGTCGAATATAACAAAAATTTGAATCTTGTTTAAGTTACACATTATAAAACACAGTTGCAGCTTAATCACTAATTACCCCTCTCTCCCAAAAGAAGAAGCATACGGGCGGCCATACATGCTGTTATGCTACTGTGGGTACTTGCGAACAAACTGTATGTATATCACGTTACGCCACTAACAAAGTGAAAGATAAAAGTCAATATGTGGGTTTCTGCAATAATCTTCGAAGCTAGCCTATTTCTTGGTGCTCTTCCTCTCTCTCTCTCTCTCTCTCTCTCTCTCTCTCTCTCTCTCTCTCTCTCTCTCTCTTTCTCGTCCTTCAACTGCCACCTCGCTCCACTCCCTCTTTTATTCTCTTCTCTCTCTCTCTCTCTCTCTCTCTCTCTCTCTCTCTCTCTCTCTCTCTCTCGCTCCCTCTCTCTCTCTGTCTCTCGTAATTGCTATGATTTTCTCATTTGATATCAGTGTTAGGATGAAAGCGCGCACTTGTTTCAAGGTGTCGCCACGAAAGTAAATTTCCATCTTCATCGATATTGAGTGTTATGCATATAACAGTTTGGTAAATGAAAATCAGTATGTAAAATTCCTATAACAAACAGAAGTGTACAAAGATTCAACAAATTGTACTATATTCATAAATTTCCTTCTGTTTTTTAATAAATGACACGTTTCGAGGTCAGAGTTTTGTTACCAGGAACCTGTGATATAGAAATCAAGCGATATTAATCTGTATCATGGGTAATGATTTAATATTTAGTGAAATTAGGACGGCCAAAGTTGCGGGGTTTCTGTCTCAATGCGAATGTCGATATTAAGTATAAAACGAAAAGACTGAAGAGTATTTCTTTAGACAACGTAGTGCTTGTAGTTTGTAAAAACGAAATTACACGAAGTACATTAATATGTGTGTACAGTACACTGAGAATACAAAAGCAGAAGTATCGGTCACAAATACGGCAGCAGTCACAACAAAACACGACAAGATTTCAGTCAGGACACCATACAGATGGTCCTGTAAAACTATACGACGTAAAAGCACATTTTCAATAAACAAAACCCACTGATGATGGCATAGAGGTACTAGAAAAATTAGTATTGTAGTGTAATAGGCAAAACCTTTATCCGATAATTCTTTAGACTTCTTCAAACTATTTAACATCAAGTGTGAGAGTAAAATAATTTTCGTAGAAAAAGAAAAGACTTGATTTCTCAATGTAAGGGAATAGAAAAGTTATATTGTAGGTGAGACATTCGGCGCGTGGAAAACAGATGTGCCTCGGACGTCAAGATGCTCCGCTCCCAACAGCGTCGTAATGTCGCTTGGTGCTATCCACCGTCCGGCCTCGCATAATGTATCCTCCTCGGCTAGATCAGGCTTAGTCGCCCTTAATTGCAGCGCTACCCGTAGTGGAACCATTGATTACCACCCGCGTAATACCCCCTACTTAATGATGCCCTCGGCAGCTGTTCTGAGGTCGATTTTCTTATGTAGTAAAGTTCTGCACTAAACTGTTTCACGGATGGATCGTTTTTTGTTGACATTTTCCCAGAGCTGAGAATAACAACGACTGTGGTGTCGGAATTGTGAAATGCGTCGTATCATACAGCACACTGAGGTGAAAAAAGTTACGGGGTAGCGATATGCAAATATACAGATGGCGATAGTATCGCCAACGCAAGGTATAAAAGAGTAGTGCATTCAGGTAATGACCTAGAGCAATGCCGTTTGCATTTAGTAGTCACTGCCAACAGACAAGCAACATTGCGTGAAATAACCCCAGAAATCAGTTTGGGATGTATGACGAACGTATCTGTTAGGACAGTGCGGCAAAATTGGGCGTTACTGGGCTATGGCATCATACGAACGAGTGCCTTTGCACGACATCGCCTGCAACGTAAGGGGCAAGAGGAGTTCCGACACAATATTAGGAGCTATTCCGTGACATTTGTCACCTCGGTGTAAGGTGCTTTATAGTACCTTTAAGATAAGCATAAAAGCTCACAAACTAAGTGTTGGTCACTCTAGACAGCACACAAGTCTCTTAGGAGCGTTTTGAGTACTATTAGTGTTCTGGGTTCATATTCGGGAGGACAGTAATTCAGGTCCACGTCTGGCAATCCAGATTTGGGTTTTTCGTTATTTCCCTAAGTCACTTAACGCAAATTCCAGAAGAATTCCTTTGAAAGAATACCAACAGTTTGCTTTCCCATCCTTCCCTTCTCCTTCTCTAATGACCTAGTTGTCAACGGCATGTTAAACCCTAATCTTCCGTCACCAGCTGAAGGCAGTGAATGGTGTAGAAGTTGTCCCAGACGGTCTTCTCCACCACAGGTGTATGTCAGGGAAGTGAGGCGGTGTGCATCTACCAGTCGGCTGGGTGGAATCGGCACAGTAAGATGCATCGAAGCCAATTGTGACACAAGGGGAAAGGAGCTGTGTGTTTGGACGATGCCCATGACCAGACAGAGAAATAAAATTGTCCAGTTTGTTGGTGTATCAACAGGGACAAGCAGCCACAGCACAAGAACATTGGGCTTAAAAAGATAGAAATTAACGGGGACCGGAGACGAATGTCACGTCTTGCCAAGGCCTATCGGCTCGAAACCAAACAGAATTGCTGCTGTCTAGGAAAAGGAGTAAGACAAGGATGCTGTTTATCACCTACTCTCTTCAACCTCTACTTGGAAAATATGATTGACCAATGCTCATTAGATGACAAAGGAGTAGAAATTGGAGGAAGAAGAGTAGGGTGTTTGAGATTTGCTGATGACATGGTCCTTCTGGCCACAGGGGAAAAAGAATTACAGGATTTGGTGGACACCATTGCAACTAACGGAAAAAAATATGGAAAGAAAATTAACACAAATAAAACAAAAGTATTGGCACTAGGAGGAAATAAGGAAATAAAAATTATACTGAGTGGAGAAACACTAGAACAGGTGCAAAATTTTAAGTATCTTGGAAGCAGGATAGACACAGACTGGAAGTGCACCACAGAAATTGAAACAAGGATAGCAATGGCAAAAGAGGCGTTTTATAAGAAAAGGAGAATCTTCTGCAGTGGTCTGGACAGTGAACTCAGAAAGAGACTCATAAAATGTCTTGTATGGAGTGTTCTTCTATAAGGCGCTGAAACATGGACTATGAGGAAAAAAGACAGAGAAAGGCTGGAGGCTTTTCAGATCTGGACATGGCGGAAGATGGAAAGATTACGTTGGATGAACAGAGTAAAAAATGAAGAGGTACTGAGAAGAGTGGGAGAGAAAAGACAGCTAGTAAATGTAATAAAGAGAAGAAAAAGAATTGGATTGGGTATATATTAAGAAAGAATGACGGACTGATAAAAACAGTTTTAGAAGGTTATGTAGAAGGGAAAAGGAAGCGAGGAAGGAAGAGATTCCAGATACTGGATGACATGATGAACAGTACAACATACAGTAGCCTTAAGAAGGAAGCAATGGATCGCAGAAAATGGAGAGTCAAAGGACCTGCTAATATAGCAGATAACTGATGATCATGATTTACGTGGGCCCATCTTAACTAGTTTTCTGTCAATCAGGGAGCTGCATAGAATGGACAGCTGGAGTCGCAAAAGGCCGTAGGTTTCAGTCCCAATAAATTTGCATCTGCGAATTGCCCCGTTTCAAATTAAACAAATCATCGAGTCCTCTTCTAACATATTGAGGCGTTTAACCATAATGTGTTGAGGTTGTAGTTCGGATCGGAGGTGGTTATGTAAAGCTTCGGGGGTTTTTTCGTGCCATAACTTGGGGCGACTCAAACATTTGTCGTGAAGATAAAGTAGGATATTTACTTCAAAATTATCGATGACCTGTCTTTCAGCGTTTATCTACGTCTTCATGGTGTGTATGTTGTGGCCACCCCGTACTCCAAGATTACGGCAGCCGTTTTCGCAGGGCTGCACGTCCACGTTCATAACGCCCTACCGCACATCTGGCCGTATAAATCACCCAATTATATCTCCATAGAAAATGTCAGGAACTGTTTGTAATAGTGGGCAAACGCAGCAGCAAGCATCTAAACAATATGGCAGCTCTACAGGATATGATCTTTAATGACTGGCTGCACCTCGATGTATCATACTTCCTCAACGGACTGAGGCCTTTATCGAGGCTAGAGGTGGTGTTACACGCTATTAGCGTGATGACCAGTTTTTTTGTCCGGTGTACAACTGAGAGATGGGAGGAAGTTGTCCCAAGTAAAAATTGTAACAAGACATGTTGCATCATTATGAAAGTACAGCGTGTGGACAAAAATGGAAACACCAAAAACCCAACAAATTCCGTGTCTAATATGGTGTAGGAAAAACAGCTTCACACAGCTTCCAGTTGTCTCGAATAGGGATAAATGCAGGTCCATATGCTCTTCAAGGCAATATTATACCATTCTTCCTGCAAAATAGTATCAAGATCAGGTAACGATGAAGGAGGTTGATAGCGATCAAGCAACCCTAAGTAGATTACAAAGGTTCAGGGGAGAAGCGACGCTTGATCCTCGTACTCACAGAACCAGTGCTGGACGATGCGAGCTGTGTGAACAGGGGTGCTGTTGTATTGGAACACAGCAGTATCACTGGGGAACATACATCATACTACGAAATGGACCTGAACATTCAAAATAGTCACGTAACCCTTGGCAGTAATACAGCCTTAAAGAGTGAACATAGGGCCCATGGATCACCACGATATGGCTGCCCAAATTATCACCGAATCCCCGTCATCTTTCACTCCTGGGGAGTAAACTCGTCCAGAAGTTGGAAACAGTACATAACAAGACTTATCCGATCAAATGACATTCTTTCATTGCTCCTTAGTCCAGGTTGTATGGTTTTGGCAACACGTTCTCCCGTTACGGGCCTTTTCATCACTGCTGAGTTGTTTTGGCATTCCATCTCGTCCTGTAATTTCCTGCTTGTTGAGCTACCTTCGTGTCTTTTTGTTGCTGACGGGGTTCGCAAGTGAGACATTCTGTACCTCAGTGACTTTTGCAGCTGTCGTCCTTTTATTTTTCGTCACAGTTCTCTTCAGTGACCATCCGTCACAGTCACTCAACACACACGTTTCTCCGCGTTGTGACTTATTGGACGATGTTTCTTCGATTTTCCTGTACGCAGTATAAATCTTCGTTATGGTGCCTATTGAAACACGGATCACTTCGGTTACCCTGGTAACAGAAACACTCCACCATACGAGCACCAACCATTTTCCGGAGTTCGAATGCACTGAGCTCCGACATAAAGCACTGTCATGTACGCAGAACACTTTCTACCATGAATAACACTTGCAACGTTTGTAGGACATTGCACAGGTGCAGTTAGTGGTCAAGTATAACAGCGCAACCTGCAGACTTGCCTAGCGTCTGCATTTATGTTCAAGCATGCGTTCCCGCGATGTTTCCACATTTTAGTCCACCCCCTGTAGTAAACAGTGGTAAACTGTTTTGTGAGGACTACTGTTTGATGAGATGTCTACAGTTACAACTGATTGTGAGGAAAAAAATAAACGCTCTGGCTAAGGGATTAAGTGATTATGTTCTTCTTCTTTTTTTGTACAATACAATAAAACGATCATTTCTCAATACTGTAACCCGTTTCTCCTACTGACCATCTCCAGACAAAAGGTACATGCTGTAATGGATATGTAATGTTTTACGAGCGTTGTCAAAGACACGTGCATTCAGAACGAAAGTCACCGAGCGAGGTGGCGTAGTGGTTAGCACACTGGATCGAATTCGCGAGGATGATGGTTCATACCCGCGTCCGGCCTTCAAGAATTAGTTTCTCCGTGATTTTCCTAAGAAGCTCCAGGCAAATGCCTGGATGGTTCCTTTGAAAGGGCACGGTCGATTTCCTTCCCGTTCCCCATCCATGACATAATCCTAGCTTGTGCTCCGTCTCTAACGACCTCAGTGTCGACATGGCGTTAAACCCAATTTTCCTTCCTTCAGAATGTAAGGTGAACATTGCGGCAGCACTTACTTATATACGCCTATAATCTGAAGACGATCACCGGCTAGTCGAAACCGGTTCTGGTACTGTGAAATGCTTCTATGACTGTGTCGTAAATTATATACAAAAAACAAAAGTGCAGTTTTTGTGTTAATTACAGCGAATCGGCGTGCCTTCCCGGTAATCAGGTTTGCAACTGGCGGGGCATAAAGCCCTTTTCTGGTAATCCAATTCACGGGTACGTGTGTTATTAGAATTTCATTTCGGATTAGTCTTTTTGGTTAGGTGGATGCAAAAGAGTATGTACTCTGTAGACACCTGTGAGTCAGTAACAACAATTTGTCAACTTTACATTGAGAAGTCCTTCTTCAAATACCAACGTTTGTGAACATCATAGAGCCGATTGTGTCAGAAGTGAACTTCGTACCACCGATTAAGTGCGTGATAGTACATATAATTAGGTTTTCAACACTGCACATCATTTGACGTCGAGAATTCATGGGAAGTCTTTTAACATCGATAGCTGTAATCAAAGAGTGTTCCTTACGAAGCTCCATCCTCACAGCCAGTATACAAACCCACAAGAATCCTACAGTGGCTGCTGAAGGGCGTACCCTCGAAATCACGGATCGCTGATATCACCACGAATCTGTAGGCACAGTAGATCGTTCATTGAACAAGTAAGGGCTTGCACATTATTCACGACACTTGCTAGTTTTTGTTTTACCATAAAGATGAACAATAGCTGGGCGTCCCGTCTTGTAGAGATTGCTGAGTGTCGTCAGTACGTAAGAATCCAGACTGCATTTTTCCCACCGGTACCCGGAACCATAACATTTGGCGTTAATCCGAAATGCGGACGGATAATTACGAGATTCTAATGACCACGGCAGCATTTCACACGTACGCAGCTATGAGTGTAAGAGCGGTTGAAGCCAGATTCGTCCTAAAACTCCGCATTTTTCTAAGAAACGCACCACCGGTGGCTTCTAATTGCAATCTGTGACATGTGTAACTTCTGGGTGACGGAGGCCGGCGAATCGGTATGAGTGGCATGAGTCCAAACGTGCTGCAGTGCCCGAAGCCGATGCAACACTGTGGATGACGATACACCGGTTGTTGCGGCTATTCGCACAAGATGGCGGTGATCCCATGTCGAGATCACGTTGTATGTTCCAATGTCTTCTCGCCACTGGGTTCTGTCTGCTTGTGTCTACTGCTGTCACTTAACCATCACTGTCGTAGCAACGTGAATTCTTGAGCCGAAACGTGGCGGTATGAAGAACTTGTCTCCTAGGAACAGACAATATGCTAATTCGTTCTTAATCCCTCACAAATAGATTTTACCTCCTTTTAGAGTCGTTTAGGCATGTTGGCACTTGATTTCATGTTTATTCCGCATCAGGTAAAGGGCGAGTGGCGTCATGCGTGTGCGGAATTAGAACAAAACACTGACATTATTTATTTTGATACTGTAGGTGTTATTGTTATAGTTTTTTAAATTCCAGTGCCAGACTGATCTGTCACGTGGCTCTAGGTGAGACATAGGTTCGAAGGGGTTACTTGGAAAATGAGTTGGCGAAGTCTCGAAATGTGAACACGCAATATTTGTTGAGGTGTCATTCTGATCTGCACCGGCGACGGTGGCTTAAGTTCTGCGTCAGACATCTCTTGACTGCATCAGCTTGACGAAACACTGCGTTTCAGGTCACACATGAGAATGCAGAGCTACTCCTAGATGTGCGTCATCTATCTGGCATCTTAATTATAATTACTGCATATGACTCACATACATTCGGATCATTCTTATTGACTGTTGCAATCTTCGCGGAATGTTGTGTATCTAATGGTTAAAAAGTGTTTATTACACATCGCACATATGTGAAATGCTCAGATAATTTAACAGAAGAAACAATAAAACCAAATACATCAATTCTAAACGCATTTCAACCTACTACATGTAACATCTATCATGTGCGGTCTGAGCAGAGGAAAATTCGCTAAAAATCTCTCTCATCAAACAATGTCCGAAGTCACGCTGATTCATCGAATCACTGTTTAAGTTCACAGGGGTCGTGCGTGGTACTGGCGAGAGAGGCAATTGCCTTGAAATTATTAATAGTAAAATAACTTTCTCTCACGCTGTTAATTAGTACACTGAACATGAAATATTTCCTTTCGAATTGACAAGTTTGGTTAAAATAATTCTACGGCCATGTAATTCATGTTATAAGACAGCTAATTTCTGTTCCTACTGGTAAATTAGACTTCGTCGAAAAATAAATATGCGAGTGCTATGTGCAACAAATTTTAATAATTATCATCTCAGTAAGATGATCACTATGGCGCTTAAACACATCGCGGCCAAGCCAGCTATTCTTTTCGCCAAAAACCTGCCATTTTTTAAAAAAATTTCTTTTAGTCGCCTGTCTTCTAACTGGTTTGATGCGAGCGGCCACGAATTTCTCTCCGGTGTCAACCTCATCATCTCAGAGTAACACTTACCACCTACGTCCTCAATTATTTGCTGATTGCATTCTAATCTCTGTTTCCCTCTACAGTTTTTGCCTTCTACAGCTCCCTCTAGTACCATGGAAGTTATTCCATGATGTTTTAACATACTACTATCCTGTCCCTCCTTCTTGCCAGCGTGTTCTATATATTCCTTTCCTCGCTGCGCAGAACCTCCTCATTCTTTATTTTAGCAGTCCACCTTATTGTCAACATTCTTCTGTAGCACCACATCTCAAATGCTTCTCTTCTCTTCTTTTCTTGTTTTCCCACAGTCCATGTCCCACTATCACACAATGCTGTGCTCCAAATGTACACTATCAGAAATTTTTTCTTTAAATTAAGGCCTATGCTTGATACTTGTACACTTCTCTTAGTCAGGAATGCCCCTTTTTCCACTACTAGTTTGCTTTTTATGTCCTTACTCCGACCATCATGGGTTATTTCCCTGCCTAGGTAGCAAAATTGCTTAACTTCATCTACTTCGTGACCATCAATCCTGATGTTAAGTTTCTCGCTGTTCTCATTTAAGCTGCTTCTCATTACTTTAATCTTCCTACGATTTACTGTCAGTTCAGATTCTGCATTCGTTAGACTACTCATTCCATTCAGCAGATCCTGTAATTCTTCTCACTTTCACTGAAGATAGCAATGTCATCAGCGAATTTTATCACTGATATCGTTTCACCGTGGATCTTGAGTCCACTCTTGGACTTTTATTTCTGTGGTTGCTTCTTCAATGTAAAGACCGATCAGTAGGGGCATAAGACTACATCCCTGACTTACACAATTTTTAATCCGAGCACTTCTTTCTTGGTCTTCCAGTCCTGGCGGCTCCCTCTTGGTTCTCTTACGTATTGAATATAACCGTCTTTCGCTATACCTTACACCTACTTTTCTCAGAATTTCGAACATGTTGCACTATTTTACATTGTCGAACGCTTTTTCCAGGTCCACAAATCCTATAAATGTGTCTTGATTTTTCTTCAATCTTACTTCCATTACCAACCGCAACGTTACAATTGCCACTCTGGTGCCTGCACCTCTTTTAAAGCCAAACTGGTCCTCATCTGACACATTCTCAATTTTCTTTTCCATTCTTATTATTCTTGTCAGTAACTTGGATGCATCAGCGATTAAGCTGTTTCAGTGGGTAATTCTCGCACGTCTCGGATATTGCTACATTCGGAATTGTGCGGATGATGTTTCTCCGAACGTGGATGGTTTCTCCCCAGACTCATACATTCTACACATCAACATGAATAGTCGGTTTCTTACCACTTTCCCTAGTGACGTCAGAAAATCTGATGGAATTTTATTTGTCCCTTCTGCCTTTTTCTATTTTAAGTCTTCCAAAGCTCTTTCAAATTCAAATTCAAATTCTAATACTGGATCCCCTGTGTCGTCTTCTCCCATCACGTCATCAGTCAAGTCTTCTCCCTCATATGAGTCTCCAAAGTACTCTTTCCACCTATCCGCTGTCTCCTCTGCATTTAACAGTGAAATTCCCGTTGCAATTTCATGTTACCGTCCTTGCTTTTAATTTCGCCGAATGTTGTTTTGACTTTCCTATATGCTGAGTCAGTTCTTCCGACAATGATTTCTTTTTCTTCGCATTTTTCACGCAGCCATTTCGACTTAGCTTCCCTGTAGTTTCTATTTATTTCAATCCTAAAGTCATTTATATTTTTGTATTCCCGAATATCTCTGACATTTTTGACTTCCTTCTTTCATCGATCAATCAAAGTAATTGTTTTGTTTACCAGGTTTCTTCGCAGGTACTTTCTTTGTACCTACGTTTTCTCTCCAACTTCTATGATTGAACTTTTTAGAATTGTCCAGTCCTCTTCACCTGAAATGCCCACTGAGCTATTCCTTATCACGATGTCTACAGCCTCTGAGAGTTTCAAGCGTATCTTCTCATTCCTTAGTACTTTCGTATCCCACCTCTTTCCGCACCTACTTTTCCTAACAACACACATCAAAACAAGTTTTGCATCACCCCGGTTCCCAGAACTCCTGAAGACAGTCGTTGACTGTGGATTTCAGAACTGACATCACGTTCTCTTCACCGATGAGTGTCGCATGTGCCTTCAACCGGACAATCGTCAGAGACATGTTTGGAGGCAATTCGGTCAGGCTGAACGCCTTAGACACACTGTCCATCGAGTGCAACAAGGTGAAGCTTCCCTGCTGTTTTGGGGTGGAATTATATGGAGCCGACGTACGCCGCTCGTGGCCATGGAAGGCATCGTAACGGCTGTACGGTACGTGAGTGCCATCCTCCGACCGATAGTGCAACCGCATCGGCAGCGTATTGGCAAGGGATTCGTCTTCATGGACGACAATTCGCGCCCCCAATCGTGTACATCTTCTGAATTCCTTCCTTCAGGACAACGACATCGCTTGACTAGAGTGGTTAGCATGTTCTCCAGACATGAACGCTATCGAACATGTCTGAGATAGAATGAAAAGGGCTGTTTATGGACGACATGATCTACCAACCAATCTGAGGGATCTACACTGAATCGCCATTGAGGAGTGGGACAGTCTGGACCAACAGTGCCTTAGTGAACTTGTGAATTGTATGCTACGACGAATACAGGCATGCATCAATGCAAGAGGACGTGCTACTGGGTATTAGAGGTACCTGTGTGTACAGCAATTTGGACCACCACTTCTGAAGGTCTCTCTGTGTGGTGGTATAACATGAAATGTGTGGTTTTGATGAGCAATAAAAAGGGCGGAAATGATGTTTATGTTGATCTCTATTCCAGTTTTCTGTACAGGTTCCGCAACTCTCGGAACCGAGGTGATGCAAAACTTATTTGGTGTGTGCATTTTATTCAACTTCAGCCTAATCTTAATCACTACTAAATTGAGTCTATATCTGCTTATGGGTACTCCTTAGAATCCGTTACCTGATTTCGGAATCTCTGCCTGACCACGACGTAATCTAACTAAAATCGTCCCGTATCTACTGTCCTTTACCAAGTATACCTCCTCTTCCTCTTGTGTTTCGTGAACAGAGTATTCGCTGTTACTAGTTGAAATTTATTGCAAAACTCAATTAGTCTTTCTCCTCTCTCGTTCCTATTACCAAGCCCATATTCTCCCGAAACTCTGTCTTCCACTTCTTCACCTACAACCACATTCAAATCCCCCATGACTGTTAGATTTTCATCTCCCTTTACGTACTGAATCACCCGTTCAATATCCTCAAATATTTTCTTTCATTTTCGGCTTGCGACGTCGGCATGTATACCTGAACTATTGTTGTCGGTGTTGGTTTGCTGTTGCTTCTGATGAGCTATAAAAACGTAATAATAGGATTAAAATGATTTACATATAACAGTACATTGTCTTCATCTCAACTTATTATTTAACATAACTTACTTGGACTATATGTTTCTTCAATTACAAGCCATAGGTAAAGATAAGAACTGATCACAACAGGGACGTAAAAACAAGTGATTCATCCGAAAAAATGACATATTGCCATTCGTGCACCCAGGTTCGTCGTTGAGTACACCATCGTAGGCGGTCCTGTCTGTGATGCAGCGGCAAGGGTAACCGCAGCCACGGTCTCCGAGCTGATAGTACATGCTGCTGCAAACGTCGTCGAACTGTCCCTACAGATGGTTGTTGTCTTTCAAACGTCCCCTCCTGTTGACTCATGGATCGAGACGTGGCTGCACGATCCGTTACAGCCATGCGGATAAGATGCCTGTCATCTCTACTGCTAGTGACACGAGGCCGTTGGGATCCAGCACGCTGTTCCGTATTACCCCCCCTGAACCCACCGATTCCATATTCTGCTAAGAGTCATTGGATCTCTGCAAACGCGAGCAGCAACGTCGCGATATACGATAAACCGCAATCGCAGTAGGCTACAATCCGACCTTTATCAAAGTCGTGATGGTACGTATATCTCCTCCTTACACGAGGCATCACAACTACTTTTCACCAGGCAACGCCGGTCAACTGCTGTTTGTGTATGAGAAATGGGTTGGAAACTTTCCTCATGTCAGCACGTTGTAGGTGTCGCTACCGGTGCCAACCTTGTGTTAATGCTCTGAAAAGCTAATCATTTGCATATCACAGCATCTTCTTCCTGTCGGTTAAATTTCACGTCTGTACCACGTCATCTTCGTCGTGTAGCAGTTTTAATGGCCAGTAGTGTAGCTTCTAGTTTTCACGCAGTCGTCTTCCGAAACTCGAGCAGTACTGATGAACAGTCCCGTGTGCGTGATGGGGCCGATGAGGTGTCACCGGAGTCAGGGAGGACAAGACGCCGGCAGTATCGCGTTAAGGAGCTGGTTGCTGGCTGCTGCGGCAGAGCCAGGCGTAACTCTGGTGCGAACCGCGGCCACCAGGAGGCAGGCGGCCTGCGGCATCGAGTTATGGCGCACAATGGTGCCTCATTTGCACCTGCTGGAGTCTAATTACGGCGCGAGGCGCGGCGCTGGCGCCAGGGAGGGCCAGACCGGAACGTCGCGTCTTGCCGGTAATCAGCTTTGCAGCTGGCGGCGCAAAAAGACTCCGGCTCCGTAATCGAGTCCGCGGAGAGCGCGACTTCCGACTTCTCGCTGCCAGTCTTGTCGCTGTTTCTGTCCCCTTCTCGAACTGCACCGAGTCGCAAACAATTTTTTGGTGGCAGCGAAGGGGGTTTTCCGCATCGGAATTATTGATACCCGACTGTTATTTCCCATCGTAAGTATCACCAATGTCCACCGTGCAGCTCCTCTTCGCACCTTTTCCAATGCAGAACAACTGTTTACGTGTCTGATGTAATAACCTAACAAAAATTATACACTTCGGCGACAAGCATCCTTTCTAACTTGTAGAAATCATTTAACCTCACAACTGTAGTCAATAGCTGTTAAATATATGTTAATTCCCTATTTCCCTTTCACGTATCCAAAAAGTTTAATCCGAAGCGTATATGTGATGACATCTTACATGTTACAGATATTTTTAATTTATTGACAGCTATTTGTAAAGCAAAACCGTGTTTTACATTATAAGTATAAAAACCCAAGTATCTGCTATATTGTCTTTGTAAGACATACAGAATGCTCTAAAATTCCTCTCATAAAGTTCTACGACTTGTATAGAGGGCTGAGTAGACAATATTTTGAACTGGAACCCTGTCCAGAAAATTACCACAATTGTGTTACAGCCGTTTGAAAACATGTTTGCTAGCGAGGTATGCAACAATGTGGGAATTCAAATGTTCACAAGTGTGTGAAATGTGATGGGACTTAACTGCTAAGGTCATCGTTCCCTAAGCTTATACACTACTTAACCTAAATTATCCTAAGGACAATCACGCGCACCCATGCCCGTGGGAGGACTCAAACCTCCGCCGGACCAGCCGCACAGTCCATGACTGCAGCGCCTAATGTGGGGATTCTCACGTCGGATCGGCTGTGGTTATTTGACGTCTATCCTATCTCTCTGACCTCGTTCGAGCCTCATTCAGGTGCTGTGAGAGTTAGAGTAGCGTGGTTGACTACATGTTTGCGCAAATACACCGACAAGATCCTTCTAAAAGGTGAAGCTCAATGTTGTGAAAAAACTGCTCGTGCCTTTATCAAGATCGTTATCCACAACCTCCGAGGCCATTGCATACGCTTTTCGCCACAATCACGCAATGACTTCCAGAGAGTCTCCACCTTCCCGATTTGCAGGCGTGACTGTGCGAGTTCCAAGGAGGCGCAACACATCCGAACTAAACAAAGGCCGTACTGCATCACGTTAAGATAACCCGTCAATGAGTTTTTTTGTCGTTAACGATTGGAACTGCGAAACAAGTGAAGTACTGGGCCACATATAATAAAAAATGGTTCAAATAGCTCTTAACATCCGACGTCATAAGTCCCCTAGTACTTAGGACTACTTAAACTTTACTAACCTAAGGACATCACACACATGCATGCCCGAGTCAGGATTCGAACCTGCGACCATAGCGGTCACGCGGTTATAGACTGAAGCGCCTAGAACCGCTCGGCCACAGCGGCCGGCCGGTCGTTTCCGGACATCGTTCTAATTCAAAATAATATTGCGGCAGTTCCCTCTTCAAGTCCAGGAACACAGACAAAACTATCTTTTACGTTCTGCAATACTAGTTCCTTTATGTGTGGGGATACAATCTCGACGTTATTTCTGAATAATAAAACTATTCAAATGCTTTACACAAAATGATCTGTAATTCATCATGTATTACATTACAGCCCTGCCCAGTTTCGGCCTGTGACCATTTTTAAATCCATGTAATGCCAGCAAAGTAAGAACATAAACAATTTTTTCAATACTATTACGCTGTACGTATTATAATTACCATTACATTACTGACAGTTGAGTCTGTGGTGCGTTTGTCACTAATTACTGCTAAGTGGGAACAGATACGTGTTCCAACACACACACGTCGACAGTCTGCGTGCGTAGTCTTTCGTATCACACGCTGCATAACGACTGTGCTTACGTCTGTGGAAGCGAAAGTACAAGTCTTGCTCCTACATAAATTATGTAAGGACTTACAAGCCGTTGTTACACGACGTATTACAAAATATGTTTTTGTGTGCGGATTTTCGGCGTGTGCGTGTGTGTGTGTGTGTGTGTGTGTGTGTGTGTGTGTGAGAGAGAGAGAGAGAGAGAGAGAGAGAGAGAGAGAGAGAGAGAGAGATATTTATTCATACTTCATGTATATAACCAAAACCTTTAAGTAAAATTAAAATTGTTTGGGCTTATGTTAAAATATTTGATTTTGAAATGAAGAAGACGTTTAAATAAGAGAAGTTATCACAAAATTCCAGTACCATTAAACACAGCCTAATTAATAGTGCTCGGCAGAGATTTTTCTTTTTATTCAGAAGGAAAAGAAATGAAATTATTGTCAACGAAAAACATATTTTCCTAAGAGACCTGATTGCAGGTGTATGACGAAAAGTGCACAAGACATGGACAAAGAACATATTTATTCTTGATCATTGTAGGCACACAGCCCTATATGATTTCAAAACAACGGAAGAGGGAACCGGTGACAACTGACCCCGCATCTCCGACAGTGTAGTTTTTACAGTGTTTTCTTTATAAAATAATTACTGAGGTCCGATAGGTGTTCTTTTGAGCTGTTAATTAATCATTAAATGATTTGTGGTATCCTTTACTAACTGTAAAGTCATAGAATTTATTGCTTTTCTTGAATTCGGAAGTTTTATTGATTGTCATGAAGTTCTACAACCTATTATTGTTCGTGGTTGCAGAATGCTTGCCCCGTCTGCTTTTATAAGGTCTATTAATGAGAGGTACGCTTTGTTGAGGGATAAGCAGATTACGGCAGCCAGCACGAAACCTTGCAGCTGGAGAAGACAATGTATTAATTAGGGTGGGGCAAACATCAAACGGCGGCCTTATCCGCCGCAGAAAGTTGGAAACCACAGCCGTATCTCTTACCACAACTCCGTCAGCAGCTCTTGGTACATGACGTGTGACGTAGATTTTACTCGATGGGAGAGTGGATGAATAACGAACAATTTTTATTTACTGTTCAAGTCAATTTATGTAAAAAAAGTTACATTTTGGCTACTTGTTAGTGACACATATTAAATGCGAAAGAGAGATACACTGCTTTTTGTGGGTGGCAGTCCTCAAAACAGGGAGCATGCGCTTTTCATAGTGGTCTATTAAGTGATGTAAGCAAAAAATAATTTATGAAGAACATAATGACAAAAATTCCTGCCACTGCACAACGGAAACATGATGGAATGAACTGTCAGAAGAATGTCTCAAGGACTGAGGTAAAGTAAGATCTCATATATATTGCTTCACATCTGTTAATTAAACTGTGATGTGATTGTGAAAATAAATAAATTTTCTACATCCTGGTAAAGTGCCAATACACAAGGTTGTTAGCTGTGTAAGAAACTATAGCTAGCTGGTCTAGACATAAACATTAGAAGGAATTAATGGTAAATTTCAGGTGAGATAGCCGTTAAAGGAAACGCCTGCAACAGGGATTTTAACAGCACATAATCTTCAGTGGACCAATAACCTTAAAACTACAGTCTTCATTTCCTGTTCATTGCCCGAAAGCTAAAAAGAAAGAAAAAGAACATTCGATATCGATACATGAAACTATGAGTACAGTTTTGATATTAGGTGACAATATGTTATAGCAGATATATGCATTGACCTTAAGCTAGTAAGAGTCTATGTACAACTAAAACGTAAATACTAGGTACTTCAGTAATGGGAGACGACATATCCCTAAAGATTTTACACATTAGTGATGTTTCTTAAAAGGACTAGGGACGGAATTGTGTGACACAAGAAAAAAAATATACGCGAACACTTAAAAATTTTGTATCAATCATATTAATACCCCTCAGTTGGATATAAGCAAACAGTTTACACAACGTCTAGCATGAGTGTGATCAGAACAACATACGAGCAACTATAATTCAAGAAAAAAGTACTAATGTTACTACGCAGGGGTGCACATTTCTTTTAAATCGTGGTAATAGTAACATACAGTCATTAAATTAACATAACAGAATTATTTAATCCAGATATATCTGTATCTTGTGATAATATTCATACGCAGTCAGTACATTACATGCACTCTTAGTAGTGAAAAACAGCTGTGTATAAACAGGGTGTCCCATTTACATTGAGTACGGCAAATAACGTAGTCCCCAGAAGCAAAATAAAAAAGTCAAGCAAATATTGTTTAGATACCAAGGGGACAATAACCAGCATGGTTGCGTTTCTTGTAACTTCCTTCGTTATATATCCATCAGTAAACATCAACAGTGGAAGTAAAGTGGACTGTATCCCATCTACTAACTGCACTTGTCATGAAGGAAAAAAGTACAGAAAAGGGTATTGTGAATTGTAAAGTTTATTTCATTAACAGTCCCAATTATAGCTAGAAATATGTTTTTAAAGCATTACCGTGGTAAATAAGACTGCAATGTACTACAACATAATATTTAAAATGCTACCGATTTTTCATGTCTAGAAGCGTGAATTTTATTTTTATTTATCGGGATGTATGCCACACAAGAGAGAAGGTACAGTGCAACTGGATTTGTTTTCAACTACAATTTAAATGAATTATGCCCAGGACAAAATAAAAACTATGACAAGCTATATACATAGATACCACCATCAGAAACTGCATAACGAGCGAATGAATATATATTTGAAATAGAACTACTGTTAAAAAGTTACATAACAGTGTATGCTGATCACGACTATATAGAAGATTTCAGTTACCATATTATCACACCATGGCATTTTAACGAAATTGAAATAAAGTATTTATTCGTCATCGAATAACACACTTTATACACAGAACTTTGACATAATTGTCTTACGAAACAATATCTAGAAGACACTAGTCATTATAACCATATTATGAAGGCTTTCTATCAACAGTTCAGTGGTTGCTTCTCGTTAGGGACTTTACCTTACTTTACTTTCTACAGCAGAATGCGAGGAAAATATAAGTAAACAGACTCACCGACAAAATGAAAGAAATGTTATATGTTTATACAAAATGTTCCCAAATGTTGCTGTAGGCCCTAGTTTGATGCTGCTTCCTTCGACAAACAAAAACAAATCTCTTGTAATATTTCCGCTTCCGCTGGAAGTTTAAATGGTTCAAATGGCTCTGAGCACTATGGGACTCAACTTCTGAGGTCATCAGTCCCCTAGAGCTTAGAATACTTAAACCTACGTAACCTAAGGACATAACACACATCCATCCCCGACATCCCCGAGGCAGGATTCGAACCTGTGACCGTAGCGGTCGCGCGGTTCCAGACTGTAGCGCCTGGAACCGCTTGGCCACAACGGCCGGCCCGCTGGAAGTGGTGAACCACAAAGGAAAATGAGAAACAAGCATGAAAATAGCTTTTCTCACCTCTGTGCCTGCTGTGATTGTAGTCAGTGCTGTGTTATTCTGATATTAATGCAATAGTAACTATTTCAGCCAGTGGTCCTCAAACTATGTGGCGCGACCCTGAGAGGGAGCGCGAATGGCGTGCAGGGGGGGGGGGGGGGGGGGGTGCGCGTTATGTTATGGAAAAAAATACTCTTAACAACAAACAATTAGGTTTATCTTTTGTCGAACAATCGACATGCCACTGATCTGGTTTGAATTTCGCCCGACCTCGGTGTTAACGCCAGACGTTGTTACGTCACTGAAACCGCTGTCATATTTTCAGCCTTGTTTGAAACGATCGGTGGAGCTGCACGACTTCCTTTAAAGCCACCCAAGAACAAAGCCTACGCACGCGAACTGAGTAGGCTTTGTTCGTAGGTGGCGTTACTTCCTTCGATGGTCGGCGGAATACCCTTTGTCGCCAGCGCCTCTACTGTTTCCGTAACTATCTCGCGCAGTGCAAGGTTTGGCTCGTGTATTTCAAAGACTCCTTACAGTGACGACTATAATTATAGTCTTAAGATTATATATTTTACGAGGGAGACTCGACTGCAGTGTGGAGCTGTTTCTGATTAGTGACAAACATCTAGGCAGGAGTGGTCCATCAGCTGGCGGAGCGGAGGGAGATACTCCAAAGGCGTAAACGAGGAGGTACTACAACTCAGATGCTCTTTTTGGGTAATGCTCGGTGGCTTTCAAGGGGTAAACTATCGAAAAGAATTTTTGAACGGAGGAATGAGGTATTCTGTTTCTTAAAGGAGAGATGTCACTTTTTGGCAGACTGTTTCAACGGAGACTTTTTATTTTGAAAAGGCTTACCTCACTGATATTTCTGAGAAACTAAATATTCTTAACACTTCAAGGTAGTCAGGCAACTGTACTATCTTGGAATGAAAATAATCTGATGAAGCGACTTCTTCAGTTTCTTCAAACACACCCTCTACATCGATGTCTTGGTGGGCAATTAGTTCGTGTTGTTCCACGACTTGTTTTCCGCTAACATATCGAAAATTCACGTATTCTTGTGATATTACTGCAGAAGGTTTCGAAGCGATGAGACTGCTTGGAGAACGAGCTGTTCAATGTGCACAAGTGCCGTTTTTAATCGTACTTTTGAAACTTCGTGGTAAAGCGAATCGGCATCACAATCAGGTTTGCGTTCTCTTGCTGTCATCAGACATCTTGGAGCGTTGACATGTGATTACCTCGGGGGATAACATGCGAATGTAGTGTTCTTTGCTGGCCGCCGTAGCCGAGCGGTTCTAGGCGCTTCAGTCTGGAACCGCGCTGCTGCTACGGTCGCAGGATCGAATCCTGCCTCGCGCATGGCTGTGTGTGATGTCCTTAGGTTAGTTAGGTTTAAGTAGTTCTAAGTCTAGGGGACTGATGCCCTCTGACGTTATGTCGCATAGTGCTTAGAGCCATTTGTACCCATTTGAAGTGTTGTCTTTGTGAAAGCTGTTCACTTTCCCCCTCCATCAACCGAAAGCTGTTTGTCCACACGCAGATGTAGGTCAAAAATAATTGCAGGATAAAGAGGAAAATGGTTCATATAGTGAATCGTACCATAGCTGTACCTATACCGGGGAAATTGGGTAACGGAGGGTTGAAACGTACCTGCAGGAATGCGGCTATAATGGTAAACTACTTTGAAAACTTTAGAGAAACATCCGAATTTTCAAGGTGAAGCTTATGTTAAAAATTAATGATTCCTTAGTTGCTGATAATTTGCACACTCACAAGAATTACGTGTGCATCGTAATTCATATCAGAGTCCTACATCCTACGAAACCAGGCGCTTACTCTGTCGGCCGCGGACTCCTTGGCTACCAGCGGACACATGTAAGTTCATATGCATGCCTAATACTATCAAACTCGTTTTTCTCGAAAACCTTGAGAGTTGCTCCTTCCTTTTTACATATGCTGAAGTCTTAGCCATGATCTACACACCCTATCAATACGAATCGAATCGGTGAGGGTAAGTACGTAAGGTCCTCCTGTCAGTATTGCGCCACTGCCTTCACCACACGTCGCCCTCTGCCCCGCCGCTTACCTTAGCCACGGGCACTTCGTCATGCGGCGTACGAATACCCGCTCTGGAACGTGTAGATACTGATCGTCCATCAGGGCAGGTCACTGGTTCACCGGCCAGATCGGGAAGGCATTGAGTCGTTAGCCGTCGTCGTGTCGGCCTGCCCTTGATGCCGCTCTGTCGCCTCACACAGGGCCGCAGCCAGCTCGGCATAGGTCCGGAGTTCGTATCCGGATGCCTCAATCGAATCTTAACGCGCCGACTGGCTTCAAGCCTCGCCTGCGGGCGAGCGCGGCCCCCGAGCCTCTGGGGGCCCGCCAGCACCTGCATAGCATGTCTGCCACATCAGCATCTGACACGGCGCCGCTGAGGAATGCTTCAAATACAGGGGCGTTCTCTGCTCAGGCCACGCTGTGCGTTGCAGCAACTGGCGACTTGACGACTTCGAATGTCACAAAATCGACGCCTGAACAATCTTCCGAAAGACGGACACGGTGGACCGCCAGGCAACAACAGGGCGCTACTGCGGCTTGTTGGAATAATAAAGAGTTTGCATGCACGGCATCTGTCTTACTGCAGCCACCTTGTACCTTCGTAAGAGTTACTATCCCTCGCTGTCCCGTCAGGTGGAAGAACCAAACGCTATTCTACAACTACAAGAATGGCTCTTCCACCCGCACTGGAAGGTTACTGCATTCCAGATTGCAACATAAAGTGGTTCGTAGAAAACCGATTTTTTATTTCTAAAATTAATTAGTTCAGCGTACAGGGTTCTCAAAAATTACTGTTGCAATCTTCTAGGACTTGTAGACGGGAGTCAGGAGACAATATTTGAATTGGAACCCATGCCTGGAAACGTACCGTTTCCGTGCTACAGCCGTTCGGAAACATGTTGATAATGCGATGATAGTTATAAGTGATTTATTAGGCACGATCCAGTATAACACTTGCTTTACAATTCCACTCATTAATAGCCAAAGAAATTGCTGGTATACTCGTTGACGGGTTCTCTTTAGCGCCATGAAGTACGGCGTCTTCGAATTCGGGTGTGCGACGACGCCTCGGAGCACCACAGTCACGATTGCTGAAGATAGAAGTACCCCTTCCTCGAAGCCGTTGCGTAACTATGGCGAGGAGGGTAAGCGATGTAGTCAGACGGTGCGGAGAACGATCTTGACAAAGGCGACGAGAAGCTCATCCATTACTGTGAGCCTCGCCATTCAGAAGGGTCATGTCGGTGTATTGTGCAAACATACAGTCAGTCATGTTGTTCTAAAACTTACAGACACGTGAAGGAACAGGTCAGAGAGGTAGGATAGGCATCAAATAACATCAACCGATCCAACGTAACCATCCCCTGTTCCATACCCACGTAGAACACGTGTTTTCAATCGGCTGTGTTCCTATTCAAAATGTCATGTACTCCCTCTCTCTGTAGGTCCTAGAAGTTTGTAATGGGAATTTCCAAACATGCTGTACATTTCAAGTCTTAGTAGCGTTTCGACGTTTAGTGCCTTTATCATCCTTCAATTAGAATGGAACGAGTACCGCTTTATCTGTTTATTTCTGTTCTCCACTATTAGGAGACTAAGAGGCTTTCGGCATATCTACCTACCTCGGACTGTCGGCGAAATGAAAGGGAAAAGAGAAGTAGGCACTGAGCAGCCTCTGTCATCGTAATAAGCCCATTGTAAGTATTAAGGAGCATAAGATTGCAGTACATTAGAGAAATTGACTACACACACACACACACACACACACACACACATATATATATATATATATATATATATATATATATATATAGAGTGAGTGAGTGAGAGAGAGAGAGAGAGAGAGAGAGAGAGAGAGAGAGAGAGAGAAGACAAAGGTGGGCACGCATACGTAATTGTCATCATCACCACCTTCAAACCCTGAAAATTGTACTGTTATGTTTCTACAACTGAAAGTTGCTTGAATTCAATATGAAATTAGATATTTGTTTCGATGTAATCCTGATGTTATGAGTTTTGACGAATCCTAATCATTTTAAAAAGCTGTGTTTGTTTTTGTCATACAAGTTTTCTAATGAGCTATATGCATGGATGTTTCTGCCACACAGATATTTTACTCATTTCGGAGTACGTCTTTTGTTTGTTAACTCTAGTAAAATTGTCAGCTCTGAATTTAGATGGATGTGAAGCAGTCCTTTTTTTTTTAATAGACAGTGGATAAACGGTTATCATCTTTTCCATCCGCAAATTTCACTTCAATTTAAAATGTAACTTTGTTTTGGTGACCCAGCCGATCTTGTACCATAAGGATCAATTTGATGGAGCCTTGAGTTGCGAACCTATCGAGCGGTCTAAGGCGCTGCAGTCATGGACTGTGCGGCTGGTCCCGGCGGAATTCGAGTCCTCCCTCGGGCATGGGTGTGTGTGTTTGTCCTTAGAATAATTAGGTCTTACTAGTGTGTAAGCTTAGGGACTGATGACCTTACCAGTTAAGTCCCATAAGATTTCACACACATTTGAACATTTTTTTGAACCTATCGAATATCTTCCTTTTATACTTCTATAGGAGGATGCAGCAGTAGAAATTTTCGAAGCTGAAGAGAGAGGAAAATAATAAATAATTTTGAGTTCTAGCATTAACTCTTTGAAATTGTTGTACCAAAATTTCTATTCCTGTGCACGTTTCAAATATTTTACGATAATTTTTCCTTTCTAATTGTATCTCCAACTACAGCAACAGTTTTGGTCCCCAGAGCAGAAACCTACAAATATTTAAACTTGTGTCACTATAAATACGTGTAGAAACCTGCAGTTGGAAATTAAGCTATATTCGTTGCAGACAACACAAGAACGTAACAATTGTGACATCGCTGATGGTGCATTTATGAGTACTGAGAAGGCAGTGCACCTGGAACCAGTGGTGAAGGAGGGGATTGTGTTACTTCCATCTTTTGTGTTCGTCAGAAATACGGATATTCAAAGAATTTCGTACCAACTATCAGAGTTTCTTTGAAACGTGAAAGAAATGGCATTCAAGGAAAACAAATTTAGTCTATTACTCTAGATGATCACCTTTAGGATACGAGATAGAAGATCCTCATGAATAGCTTGATATTCATAATTGACAAATGAGCCCACTGTAAAATAAAACTACTGGATTTTATTGCGAAAGCAGGAGAAAAACTAAAGAACGTTTCTTCAGAAGAAAACTTTGAATATGATATCAGAAATGATAGAGATCATTTGATTGACATCAAGAACAAAATGAAAGTACAATAGAAACTGACTGCATTTCAGAAAACAATAAAGAAACTGTGCAGCATAAGACGTTCTAAAGTCACTTCATGATCTTTAGCTACCACATATTGTTAACTGTCAGATTAAAAAGCTAGTTGATAGCCGGAAACAAACAGATTCATCGCGCAGAAAATTATAAATGGAACTTATGAGAATAGCTAAAATTATGCAAGAAGTTTAACATTTGAGAAAACGAAGAGAATCTTTTAATATATACGAAAGAGGAAATTATTTCGTTCAAATGGTTCAAATGGCTCTAAGCACTATGGGACTTAACATCTGAGGTCATCAGTCCCCTAGACTTAGTACTACTTAAACCTAACTAATACTACTTAAACCTAACTAATCTAATGACATCACACACATCCATGCCCGAGGCTGGATTCGAACCTGTGACTATAGCAGCAGCGCGGTTCCGGACTGAAGCGCCTAGAACCGCTCGGCCACAGCGGCCGGCAGGAAATTATTTCACATAGGTGTTTAGCAAACAGCAAAATACGTCGCAGATAAGATTAAAGTTAAGAAAAGAAAATCTTAACTGGGAAGATTCTACTACACCTTTCACGAGCCTGAGTAACTGCCTTTTGCAGCGCAGACGGCTGTGAGACATGCAGAAAGACAGTGAATGAGGCTCTGGAAGGTACCAACAGGGATGTGCAGCCATGCTGATTACAGGGTGGTGGCCAGCTATGTTGGGTTTCTCTGTTGAAATCCATTGCCCGAACAGCCCGATCGCGTTGTCCCACAGATTCTCGATAGCGTTTAAATACGGGTTGGTGTTCAAGGGAGTGCGGTAAACTCGTTCCTCTACTCTTCCAACCATGCACGTACACAGCGAACTGTGTGACTCGTTGCATTGTCCTGCTGGTAACTGCCATCATGCTGAGAAAAAACAGACTGCATGTTGGGTGGACATGTCCCTAACGATAGGTGTATACTTGTGTTGATTCACTGCGCCTTCCAGAACGACGAGATTACCCGGTGAATCCCATGAAAACATTTCGCAGACCGCAACGTCCCTCCTTAGGCCTGGAGCCTTCCGACGCTTGTTGCAGGAGGGTATTTGCGTTTCAGAGGCTCAATGTCATACTTGCCAACGGCCATCTGTCATGTGAGAAAGTCGCCTGTGTCCACTCATTGGACGTCCAGTTCCGGTATTGGCGTGACTATTCCGGCCTTCGTTGCAGATGAACAGCAGTCAACGGGGGTGCATGAACGAAGCGCCTGCTGCGGGGGGCCATACGCAGCAATGTTCGATGAACGGTCGTTGTGGAGACCCTGATGGTATCCCTTTGGTTCAACTGGGCGATCAGTTGCTCAACAGTTGCACGTCCGTTCGCTCGTACATATCTCCTCAACCGTAGTTCTATGGCCCGTGGTGCAACACAATTGCCTTGGTGCTGGATTCTGAGAGCGCCATTTTACCATGGTCGGTACGCTTTAACGGAGGCGACACGGGAACGGTTTACAAACTTAGCCGCTTCGGAAATGCTTCTACCCTTCACCCAAAATCCAATTGTCACGCCCCTTTTGGACGTCAGATAAACCGCTCCGATTCTGCATTACGACAACGACTGCACTGTTTTCAGCATCTTTCCGACACGATTTACATACCCTCCAATGCTGGTGCTGTCACCTGCCATTTGTAAGTGATTATTTCACTTTGACGTCTAACATAGGCGGTGGTCACAGCAATGTTACTGGATCGTGTGTTACAGAGGGGGCGAAACTCTGAAGTGAACGCTACTGGATGCACGTTAGAATATGCTGAACTAAGAGAATTATATAAAGTCTTCAAGAGGATGCGAAGGTTTTGTAAGAGAAGTAATTGCAAATAATAAAATTATGAAGAATAGTAACAGAAAAGTAAGCTAGGAAGACATCACGTCTTCTGAATTAAGATGGCAGATTATCTCGTAACTAACTACCGAGAGAAAATTGTACAGTTGTCAGCGGTAGGCACGTTTTACAGCAAGGTTCTGAATACGTATTGCTCATTTCACTCCTGTTGGACGAGGGGACTCATTGTCCTTTCATTTCCGTTTCTACTTCTCCCGTGAAGGCAAAGTCACAGCCTGCAAGCAAGTTCATCTTGACACGCTGATTCTAGCGGAGAGACTCTGAAAGTTCCCCACCAGTGAATTTTCCTGCAGTGGAATAAAAGAGCCGTGTTCTCCGTTCCTTTGTGCTGTTTACATTTGGAGAATTGGCCGTAATGAAATCAGCAACAGTCTACAGCCTAATGAAGTACTGTGTTCATTACCCCCTTGCCTACTCGAAAATTGGAGACCCCACAGACAGACAAGAAGACATAGATATTTATAAAATGTGTTTGGTAATATCCATGTACTAGGTGCCCCAAATATTGATGCTAGTACAATTACACGGAGTAAGATAACGTACACTTGACACGAGTTATTCTTCTATATGTTTGATTATTATTGTGACGGATAAATGGAAAGCACTTACAACAAGATTAATTCTAGCTTGTCATGCAATGAACGGAAGTATATGTACACCAGAATATTCACAGATCACCAGAAACTCTGCCGCGTGTCAGAGAATCCAGAGCTTTGGCCGTTCAGTTCATTCATTAAAAGAGAAAATTGCAATGAAGCAATATGTATATCTGCCGCTGCGAGGCCCTCCGGCAGCACTAACAGGAAAATTTTGTTGCTCGCAGCGTATCACATCGAACTGTATGAAAAATCGTAATAAAACGAGTTTTACTTTCTGATCATTTACCTGTCAGACTGTTCGCGTCAGGTGAGTATGCTGTATTTCGTCTGATTTCGAGGACATCATGCGAACCGGATATCCCACGATTACAGATATTAAACAATATTTTCGTATGAAATAATTATACTGGGAATACCAAAGCCACTGGGGGAATAGCATACAGTAGAACATGACAATACAGGTTAAGTTATGTAGCCTTGTTATTTTTCTCCCCATTCCACCAGACAGTTTTTACACCTTGGGAAATATTGGCACGGAAACGTTTCTGAGGCAGGTTCTTCTTGAACAAATTAAGGTAATAACCCGGCTGCTGTTTTCACGAACCTTAGTTTTGTATCTTACTTTACGCAGGAATATGCTATACAACATGTCCAAAATAAATAGAGTGATGATGAATTTTGCCGTGATCGAGAAACAGGAGAAACCTTCAAACCCTCAGAACGTAGACGACCTCTGGAATGTCGTTACTACTGCTAGGCCATTTGACCATTGAAGGCTTTATAATGTGCAAGCTTCTACATCTCCCAGTACCTACTGCAACCTACATCTTTCTGAATCTGCTTAGTGTATTCATCTCTTGGTCTCCCTCTACGATTTTTACCCTCCACGCTGCCCTCCAGTACTAAATTGGTGATCCCTTGATGCCTCAAAACATGTCCTACCAACCGATCCCTTCTTCTGGTCAAGTTGTGCCATAAACTTCTCTTCTCCCCAATCCTATTCAATACTTCCTCATTAGTTATGTGATCTACCCATTTAATCTTCAGCATTCTTCTGTAGCACCACGTTTCGAAAGCTTCTATTCTCTTCTTGTCCAAACTATTTATCGTCCATGTTTCACTTCCATACATGGCTACACTCCATACAAATACTTTCAGAAATGACTTCCTGACACTTACATCTATACTCGATGTTAACAAATTTCTCTTCTTCAGAAACGCTTTCCTTGCCATTGCCAGACTACATTTTATATCCTCTCTACTTCGACCATCATCAGTTATTTTGCTCCACAGTTACCAAAACTCCTTTACTACGTTAAGTGTCTCATTTCCTAATCTAATTCCCTCAGCATCACCCGACTTAATTCAACTACATTCCATTATTCTCGTTTTGCTTTTGTTGATGTTCATCTTATATCCTCCTTCAAGACACTGTCCATTCCGTTCAACTGCTCTTCCAAATCCTTTGCTGTTTCTGACAGAATTACAATGTCATCGGCGAACCTCAAAGTTTTTATTTCTTCTCCATGGATTTTAATTCCAGCTCCGAATTTTTCTTTTGTTTCCTTTACTGCTTGCTCAATATACAGATTGAATAACATCGGCGATAGGCTACAACCCTGTCCACTCCCTTCCCAACCACTGCTTCCCTTTCATGTCCCTCGACTCTTATAAATAACATCTTATTTCTGTACAAATTGTAATAGCCTTATGCTCCCTGTATTTTACCCCTGCCACCTTTAGAATTTGAAAGAGAGTATTCCAGTCAACATTGTCAAAAGCTTTCTCTAAGTCTACAAAAGCTAGAAACGTAGGTTTGCCTATCCTTAATCTTTCTACTAAGATAAGTCGTAAGGTCAGTATTGCCTCACGTGTTCCAGTATATCTACGGAATCCAAACTGATCTTCCCCGAGGTCGGCTTCTACTAGTTTTTCCATTCGTCTGTAAAGAATTCGAGTTAGTATTTTGCATCTGTGGCTTATTAAACTGATAGTTCGGTAATTTTCACACCTGTCAACACGTGCTTTCTTTGGGATTGGAATTATTATATTCTTCTTGAAGTCTGAGGGTATTTCGCCTGTTTCATACATCTTGCTCACCAGATGGTACAGTATTGTCAGGACTGGGTCTCCCAAAGCCGTCAGTAGTTCCAATGAAATGTTGTCTACTCCGGGGGCATTGTTTCGACTCAGGTCTTTCAGTGCTCTGTCAAACTCTTCACGCAGTATCGTATCTCCCATTTCATCTTCATCTACATCCTCTTCCATTTCCATAATATTGTCCTCAAGTACATCGCCCTTGTATAGACCCTCTATGTACTCCTTCCACCTTTCTGCTTTCCCTTCTTTGCTTAGAACTGGGTTTCCATCTGAGCTCTTTTCTCCAAAGGTCTCTTTAATTTTCCTGTAGGCAGTATCTATCTTACCCCTAGTGAGATAAGCCTCTACATCCTTACATTTGTCCTCTGGGCATCCCTGCTTAGCCATTTTGCACTTCCTGTCGATCTCATTTTTGAGACGTTTGTATTCCTTTTTGCCTGCTTCATTTACTGCATTTTTATATTTTCTCCTTTCATCAATTAAATTCAACATTTCTTCTGTACCCAAGGATTTCTAGCAGCCCTCGTCATTTTACCTACTTTATCCTCTGCTGCCTTCACTACTTCATCTCTCAAAGCGACCCATTCTCCTTCTACTGTATTTCTTTCCCCCATTTCTGGCAAGTTCTTTCAGTTTATCCAGGTCCCATCTCCTTAAATTCCCACCTTTTTGCAGTTTCTTCAGTTTTAATCTACAGTTCATAACCAATAGAATGTGGTCAGAGGCCACATCTGCCCCTGGAAATGTCTTACAATTTAAAACCTGGTTCCTAAACCTCTGCCTTACCATTATATAATCTATCTGATACCTTTTAGTATCTCCAGGGTTCTTCCATGTATACAACCTCCTTTTATGTTTGTGAAACCAAGTGTTAGCTATGATTACGTTGTGCTCTGTGCAAAATTCTACCAGGCGGCTTCCTCTTTCATTTCTTAGCCCCAATCCATATTCACCTACTACGTTTCCTTGTCTCCCTTTTCCTACACTCGAATTCAAGTCACCCATGACTATTAAATTTTCGTCTCCCTTCACTATCTAAATAATTTCTTTTATTTCATCATACATTTCTTCAATTTCTTCGTCATCTGCAGAGCTAGTTGGCATATAAACTTGTACTAGTGTAGTAGGTGTGGGCTTCGTATCCATCATAGCCACAATAATACGTTCACTATGCTGTTTGTAGTAGCTTATCCGCATTTCTATTTTCCTATTCATTATTAAACCTACTCCTGCATTAGCCGTAATTGATTTTGTGTTTATAACCCTGTAGTCACCTGACCAGAAGTCTTCTTCTTCCTGCCACCGAACTTCACTAATTCCCACTATATCTAACTTTAACCTATCCATTTCCCTTTTTAAATTTTCTAACCTACCTGCCCGATTAAGTGATCTGACATTCCACGCTCCGATCCGCCAGTTTTCTTTCTCCTGATAACGACATCCTCTTTAGTAGTCCCCGCTCGGAGATCCGAATGGGGGACTATTTTACATCCGGAATATTTTACCCAAGAGGGCGACATCATCATTTAATCATACAGTGAAGCTGCATGCCCTCGGGAAAAATTACGGCCGTAGTTTCCCCTTACTTTCAGCCGTTCGCAGTAGCAGCACAGCAAGGCCGTTTTGGTTATTGTTACAAGGCCAGATCAGTCAGTTATTCAGACTGTTGCCCCTGCAACTACTGAAAAGGCTGCTGCCCCTCTTCAGGAACCACACGTTTGTCTGGCCTCTCAACAGATACCCCTCCGTTGTGCTGGTACCTACGGTATGGCTATCTGTATCGCTGAGGCATGCAAGCCTCCCCACCAGCGACAAGGTCCATGGTTCATGGGGGCTTTTATTGCCACTTAATTAAGATTAATTCCAAAGATTGTATAGACACCGCACTATTCATGAAATGGTGCGGCCCCGCTGAGATGAGTCTACAATAAATTCTGAACCTGCTGAAGGCTAGATTTTACATCCGTTCTTTTGTTTCGCGTCTGTTGTAATTAAGAAAATAGCTAACGTACTAGTCTAGTTTTCTTTTAAAGAATTGTAGACTGACAAATGAAGATAACCATAACTGCAATAAGTCTAGCTATCTTCCAAAACAGATATATTTAGATGAAGAGAAAGCAGTAATCATATACTACAGTTCCATTTCCGCAGATGGTGCATCTAATACCTTTATCACTGATTGCAAATGCAAAACTCAACGGTAATTACTTATAAGTAATGGAAGCTGTAACATAATAAATGCATCATTAGTTAATGAACTTCCACAGTAGTATTAAACAAATTGTTCACCCCCTTCCCAAGCTTAACAAACGGTTGCAAATAATAACAGGACTATGCACTACATCGATTGTCTTCCAATATGGCTCTAACAATCAACACACTAAAACTCTTTATGACTTTATGAATTTCTCTCAGTACCTTCTGCCTACCTGTGGCTTACGTCAAACCAGTTCTGTCGCTGGCAGCGAGTCTCACTGCCGTTGGCTGTATTCTCTGTCGACTTTTTTTTGGATCTTATAGTGTTTGCTTCTTATGCGGATTTTGGGCACAATAAAAATATAAGAAGTAAAACACGTAAACTCTTGCGAACTAACAGTAATCTTCTATAAAACAGTTTAAACGCAGTAAACCATATAAGTTATTTTAAACAAATTAAAAAATAGTCATGTAAGCTGCATCCGTTATTTTTTATGATTAGCTCTCTGAAACCAATAGAAAGTAAGTGATTATTGTACACATAAACTCTTCTTATGATTGATCTAGGTCTGCAGAAAAACAATGCGGAAGTTGTGGGTTTGCGCTGAAGCAAATACTTCGTTTCTTTTCACTAAATTAATTTCACGATTGTTTTCCTGCTATAAAATACTTTGAACGATAGACTGTTAAATAACTGAAAACATTTTAAATGTTTATTTGATAAGTTTCATCGTGATATGCAGCACAGCACCTTCTACTATTTAAATTATTCCTTAAATCTCACCACAGAACGAAGAAAGATACAATGAGTTATCAAAGTAATGTCATCTAACGCACAGAAAAAAGAGAAAGGTGAACATATTAACTAGTTGGAGACAGATTCTCCAAAAATACAAGAGCAAAAAGAACCCAGGTAGGGAAGGAAAGAAGTTTATTACATTGAAATATTAAGGTGTATTACCAACAAACAGTACAAATTAGTATTTGGAACCACAGCTCAATTAAGGCGGAAACTAAGACTTAAAATTGTAAAAAATGTACAAAAAAAATTAAGCACCTGGTGTGTACAGATTACAGTGTGGAACATGTGATTGCTTTTATACAGGCTAAACTTGTCGTAATTTTGTAACTAGATACGAGGAACATATCAGCCCAAACTACAAGACTGCTTTTGGCCATCATTTGCGAAACACAGAACACAAAGTAGGTGTTGTTAACATTACTATGAAAATTTTACACGTGGAATCTAAAGAAATGAAGTTAGACATATGTAAAGAATGGGAAATATATAAACGGAGGATTGAGGAGATGGACAAATTGGCTAAGGAACAATCCGAATTTAAATACAATGATTTCTTTTGCTCTTCTTCAAAATGATCCATGATATAGTAAAGCAGTTAGCTTATGATGTCCCAGTAATTTGTAAAACAGTGAGATAACGTCTGCGAGCTTTAATAATATAGCGTCTGTGTATTTAGTTGTCCATGCCCTCTGTGTCTCACAGATCCTAATGTTACAAACAATAGACAACTGAAGGATTCTGTCGAATTGTTATCTCTAAACAACTAAAGGCGCCTCACGAATTTTGAATGTATCATGGTATCTGGCGTACAGTAAAGTAACATTTTTTGTATTGATCTTACGTAAAATTAAACGTTCTATCTAGAGTGAAAAATTACATATCCAAGTATGTCACAAAAGATTTACTGCATTGCACTGCTGTAGTCTGAGCAGACAAAATATTTGAAAATGTTGTATTTCATGTTTTGTCAATAACATTGTATCTTCTAATGTTGCTAAGTGTTCAAGAATTATCGGAAATTTTGAAACTAATCACTAATAAAAATATTATTTTTAACTTTGACGGAAACCTCAGTTAATAAATTATAAATAAACAAAGCATCTGTACCAAGGCGTACCAACAGATCCCATATTAAAAGTATTTGTCTTTGATGTTTAAAGTCCCACGGGCAACCGAGTGCCATTTTCCCTTAGTGGACGTACCACAATAAAGACCTTGAAGCGTGCTGTCCCACTGGCTCAACCGTAGGTGATAGATTTAACTGTAATGCATATTTTGTTTTATTTTTTCATTATTATAAAACCCGACGCTACTGGGTGCTAGGGGTGATAATTGTTTGATTACGCTGCTGCCCGTTAAAGGTCCAAGCAGTAAGACCACAAAGAAGAAAATCAAACTCAGACACTTGCATATAAAAACGATCAGCATTTCAGGGGAAACGTGCGATGTAGGTCAGAGAAACACCATCTAAATCCATACATATTGCAAGAATGTATGTATGTGTATACGTATGTTCTTCATCTCTTCCTACACTACTGGACCGACTTCACTACTTGGGACACGTATTCCTTACTATCAGGCAATAATCACTTTGTCGGTAAGAAGCATCTACCCATTATAGTTCAGGAGACATAAGTCATTAACAATGAGATGCGTGAAAACTTGCCGCAGTGTGCATGATATTTATGTTTATTACTTCTTCGCTACTGACTGTATTCACAATAAATATACCTACAACATTATATCACTATACGACAAAGAGTTCAGGACATATAACATCATAAACACCGAGACGAGTAAAAAAAATGCCGCATTACGATTGAAGTGTTAATACATTCTTTCTTTACTACTAAGTCACTCCTGCAGTCGAATCAACTTAAGGAAATCCCTGACTCTTGGCAGTACTTTCGACAGCCTTCAACCTTTGCTCAGTCCAATATCGCCACTTTCAGGAACGATGTTGAAATAATGAGGCGAAGCAGCTGCGCCTAGCGTACAAAAGCTATCCGAGATCATCTCACACCTACTCTACTGCAGTTGTACATAAACTGAAGCTCCAAGGGAACTGGTATAGGTGTGCGTATTCAGATACAGATACATGTGAACTGGAAGAATACGGCGCTGTGGTCCGCAACGCCTATATATGCAAAACTAGTGTCTGGCGCAGTTGTTAGATCGTTTACTGCTGTTACAATGACAGTTTATCAATATTTAAGTGGGTTTGAACCTTGTGTTATAGTCGGCACACGAGAGATGGGACACGGCATCTCCGAGGTAGCGATGAAGTGGGGATTTTCCCGTACGACCATTTCACGAGTGTACCGTGAATATCAGGTATACAAATCTCCGACATCGCTGCAGTCGGAAACAGATCCTGCAAGAACGAGACCAACGACGACTGAAGAGAATCGTTGAACGTGAAAGAAGTGCAACTCATCCGCAAACTGCTGCAGATTTCAACACTGGGCCATCAACAAGCGTCAGCGTCCGAACCATTCAATGAAACATCGTCGATATGGGCTATCGGAACTGAAGGCCCACTTGTATACCCTTGATGACTGCTACCTCTCCTGGGCCTGTCAACAGCGACTTTGGACTGTTGATGACTGGAAACATGTTGCCTGGCTGGACGAGTCTCGTTTCAAATTGTATCCAGCGAATGGACGTGTGTGGGTACGTAGACAACCTCATGAATCCATGGACCCTACATATCAGCAGGGGAATGTTCAAGCTGCTCGAGGCTCTGTAACTGTGTCGGACATGTGCAGCTTTAGTGATATGGGACCCCTGATACGTCTAGATACGACTCTGACAGGTGACATATGTAAGCATCCTGTCTAATCACCTGCGTCCATTCATGCCCATTGTGTATTCCGAAGGACGTGGGCAATTCCAGAAGGACAATGCGATATCCCAAACGTCCAGAATTGCTACAGAGTGGTTCCAGGAACACTCTTCTGAGTGATCCTGGACATTATTGAGCATATCTGGGATACCTTGCAACGTGCTGTTCGGAATAGATCTCCATCCCCACGTACTCTTACAGACTTATGGAGAGGCCTGGAGGATTCATGATGTCAGTTCCATCCAGCACTACTCCATTCGAGTCCATGCCAGGTTGCCTTGCAGCACTTCTGTGAACTCGCAAGGGCCCTAGACTATATTAGGCAGGTGTACCAGTTTCTTTGGCTCTTCAGTGTATAAGGTATAGTTAGTGATCGAAAGGTGGCATAATGATTACCCGGGAAATGCTGGTTTTATATGCTATATAAAGAAAGATTACCCAGTCGATTTCTCATTCGAAAGTCATTTTTGAATGTTCAGCTCAGCACCATTTACTTTTTTTAGTATATTGCTTACGTCTAACTATTTAATGAGATTATCAGCAGACTGTCAACGTAGAAGTATTTAAGAAATAAAAATCGGAAAAATTACTCTACTTATTAAAAGTATTCCAACAGTTCTGATGTTACATTTACACTAGGAGGTGTTCAGGATTCACGTAGTATTTCAAAAACCCTTGGAAATACCCTGAGACAGAAGGTTCGTCGATCAGGGGAACGTCTCTGGTATTCTGTCGGAGCCACACAGGCATCACCACTACCTCACTACCTACCTGTGCACAAACAACATGTCTGCGAATTCTGCGTGGGTGAACGTATGCGGCATGTTGGTATTCACAGCCACAGTGGACTTGCACTTGGGCGTCGCTGGCGCCCCTCTCAGCGTACCGTCCCAAGCGGCCGTTACCAATTATTGTTATACGCCCCTGTATAGAAATCTAACATTTGTGGTGACTCTGACACCCCTACCGTGTTGGCGCCCCAAATGGGTGCTTGTGTCGATTGGAACTCACACCGGTTCTGCATCTGTGGGAGGAACTAATATGATGCCGTCTCTTCTTAAATCGTGCGGTCTCCGAATTTCAACATTAAACTCCCCGGTGATGCACAGTACCACACTTTAGCGTTCGATACTGAAGTTGGTTGACCCTCGACGTAGCGTTCTCGTAGTTACTAAACAATTCCATTATGAAACCTGTCGCTTTTCGTAGGGTCTCCTTCATCTCATGCATTAAGAGAAGCTGGTCAGGATATCAAAACGATGAGCAATGCCAGTAAGAAATATTACAAGTGTTTTGTATGCAACTTCATTCGTAGGTGGGGTACATTTTCTTAAGATTTTCCAATGAATCGCAGTGTACCATCTGCTTTTGCTACAGTTATTTTTATCTATTAGATCGATCTGGAATATTACTTCTAAGTATTTTACAGTTTTTAACCTCTCCAGTTGAAAGCTAGCTACTACCTATTGGATCTTAATCTGAGTGCATAGCATAGTTGACTTCACAACGTATACTCTGAAAATATTACCTCTCACGAATAAAACTGTGAGCTACGAATGAATAACAACATGATCTGATTACTGTTTATAAAATATTAGGTAGTGAGCACACTGTCGTAGCGCAACCGAATAAATTACAGGGTCTTTAAGAAGTAGAAAGTAACTCACAGTTATAACCAAAACGCTCAACTATTGTAACTCAACGAATAAGGGCAACAGCATCTTCTCTTATAGCGTAAACTTGTGCAGAGCAGATGTAAACTACACCTTGAATTGCCTAACACCTAGTAGCAAGAGGCATGAATCACAAAAGCGTCAATTCCAGATGTATTCAGGACTGCAACACATCTCTCAAACTTCTCTGCTGCGCAAATCTACATAATGTTGACTGAAAATTCCATGCAAAGAAAAAATTCTCTACCTGCTTAAAACACTTCGTAATGTTACTAATTCTGGTAAAGGCAGTATGTATCGCCGGCCGTGGTGGCCGAGCGGTTCTAGGCGCTACAGTCTGGAACCGCGCGACCGCTACGTCGGAGGTTCGAATCCTGCCTCAGGCATGGATGAGTGTGATGTCCTTAGGTTAGTTAGGTTTAAGTAGTTCTAAGTTCTAGGGGACTGATTACCCCAGAAGTTAAGTCCCATAGTGCTCAGAGCCATTTGAGCCAGTATGTGTCCAGTGGTCGTGTTGGTTGCTGACGTGAATAAAGGACAAACGAACACGTGTAGAACGAACATAAAAGTCGTAAGACTGGAAATGATTGCAAGAAGAAGATAATTAGGGAGAAACATTTGATTAGTTCCACTGTTCAGAGGCTTCGCTCGTGACACCATATCAAGCGTCGCTTAGAGCACACTACAGAAATGCGTGTCTTATGAAGACAAAATGAAGACAGTGTATAGTATCTTGTAACTCCCTACGCACAGTCAGTGCACTAGCAGGACTGCTGGCAGTACTGTGGAACTCACGATTTGCCTTCCGCTCATTTCATGCGGCTTTTTACAACCACTCTTCGCAACGGTGGACGGTCCCCGTCCGTCAGCACATCTACATCTGCGTCTCCACGACTATTCTGCAAGTCTCACTAAAGTTCCTACAGATGGCTCTTCGAGCTTCAGGCTATTTTTCTGCCTCTCCACTATCTAACAGCGCGTGGGAAAAATGAACACTTAAATCTTTCTGTACCAGCTCTAATTCCTCTTATTTTACTATGATGATGATTTATCCTGTCTAGGTTCGCGAAAATAAAATATTTTCACGTTCAGAGGAAGGAGTTTGTGACTAAAATTCTTGAAAAGATCTAGCCGCAACGAAAAATGCTTTTGTTTCAATGACTCCCATCGCAACACACTTATCACTTCTGTGACACTCTCTCCCCTATTTCGCAGTAATACAAAACGAGTTGCTCTTCTTTGAACTTTAACTATGTCCTCCGTCAATCCTACCTGATAAGGATCCCACACAGCACAGCAGAAGACGAACAAGCGTTGTGTTTTAATAGACCCGTTGCATCTCCTAAGCAATATGCCAATAAAACGTAGTCTTTGGTTTGCCTTCCACACAACATTATTTGTCTGATCATTCCAATTTAAGGTGTTTGCAACTGTAGTTCCTTGGTGCTTAGTCGAACTGATAGCTTTTATAATTGTGAGACTTATAGTGTAAACTAAAGGTTACGAGATCTCCCTGGTCTTGGTTTAGCTGCGATTGTTCCTTCGCTTTTTCACTTCCCAACCAAATCACTAACAGTCGATTTTGGCATCTTTAGAAGGGTTCAATTGCCCCTGACGGATTTGTTGCTTAGATGAAATCCAATGACTGGTCCACGTTCGAAGTCACTGAGCTTTCCTGGATGACTCATGTTGCTGTTACTGCTTCTCTGTCGACAACCCAGTACCCCACACCCCCTTATAGAGTACATCCGTCTCACGTAAACTCTAGAGGCCAATGCCGCATTACATAGAGCTTTCCGGAGACTTTTGATCAGATAGTGTATACGACACGTCCTAGTATTCACGCCAAAATTAGTGCCGATTGTAATCAATTTCCGAGATTATAACGCCAGACGTTATATTTGGTTAAGAGGAGGAAGGTCGCCCAATTTGAAAAACATTTGCTGAACGGCCAATATGCTAATTGCAGAGCCGTGTAGAGAGGAGCTGGTGTCATTCTTTAAGCCGTCATACGGAATGAAAGTAGGATTGGTCTGGGCGGCGGATGTAATGGGCGGTTGAGTAGACGGTGAATGCTCTAAGCTCAGGGGGCCGAGGAGGGAAGGCACGGAGCGAGGCCGGGGCCCACACAAAAGGTAAGCAGCGTGTTCCCGCAGGCTGGCCGCATCTGCCTAATGGACGGCCCACCTCCCCAGCAGCTGGGCCCCTGGGACAGCAGACTACAATCCCTGCCGGCACTCCCTGAAAGAGGCGCCGCGATCCGAGAGTTGTGGCCACCGCGGCGCAGCATCCCGTGATAAGCTGCCAGTGGCGGGGATAAACCGAGATGCCAGCACCGCCTGAGCATTTCCACGGTACAGGCAATAAATTCCGACAGTCAGTCGCAAAGATAGTGGGATTCAAAAATGAGATGTGTCAGCAGCAATAGCAAATAGCGGTAGTTTGAGCTAGTAGCATCAGGGAATGCCACCTCAAAGTCCCAATTGTGTGAAGGTTATATTTACATCATATTACTGGATAGAGAAAGGTTCAAAGTTCTGACACAGCTACGCTGTTATTTGTTTGTTAGCAACATAGGAACGACACCGCCAGGGGAATCATTTTGTGAGTTGTAATTTGCAAGTGCAACGTGCACTCCACCGACGAATTAGCAAGAAGCCGCCACTGCAAAAGCAGTTGTATCACTGCAGAAAAAAATCTTGGAACTTGGTTGCATATGCAACAGGAAGATCACTAGTCAGCCATGCACGTCTGATGAAAATGTCGAGAATATTCGATATGCGTTCACACAGAGCCATCGAAAGTCCACAAGACGAGCAGGCCAGCCGGCCGCTGTGGCCGAGCGGTTCTAGGAGCTTCAGTCTGGAACCGTGCTGCTGCTACGATCGCAGGATCGAATCCTGCCTCGGGCATGGATGTCTGTGATGTCCTTATTAAGATAGTGAGGTTTAAGTAGTTCTAAGTAGGGAACTGATGAAGTCAGGTGTTAAGTGCCATAGTGCTTAGAGCCGTTTGAACCATTTTTCGACCAGGCCAGGCACTTTAAGTTCCCCAAAGAACGGTGTGGAGTGTTCTGAAACGACACTTGCGTATGAAGCCTTATAAGTTGCAGTTACTGCACCAATTGCTTACCGGCGACAGCAACATAAAGTACGAATTTTGGATCTCAATTCTCCTAGATATGGCAGCGGATGCTTTTTCCGAACGACTCATCTATTCAGATGAGTCGAAATTTCATACATCCAGTAAAGGAAACTTCCATAATTTAAAAATTTGGGGGTCACAAGACCTGCAATTAACTTAATGTCTACGGCACGAATCAACACCACAGTAAACCAATCACTGCCCTGAGTTCTGGTATCATTATTCTCTACAGTAAAATCTAAAACAGCAGCGACAAAGACAGATGACCCAGACAGAACATTTTGTGCGACAGTTAGCTTGGTTTTAACGTTATTGTTGTCGACAGATTTGTAGATGGTAGACGCAGCCCATCTCCTTCTTATCCTGTTATGCGGCGTCTCCTTGGCTCCATTCAATGCTGTTGCCTGTGCAGCAGTTCGACCAAGACTGGCGAGGCACTCGCTGACGCTGACGCTGACGCTGTAAAGACGAGCCGATCCTTGGCTCGAGAATGGTGCAGTCTAGACAGATTTGTCATTCCTGCGGTTCCTGTGGAAGAGATAAGAAAAATACATTAATACACTTGTCGAATTTTCCATGCTGGTGTGACCTGTAAGAGAAAAATAACACACTCTGCTGGGGGATTAGTAAAACTTAATCCCTCAGCAGGTCAGGCCAACGCGTGGTTGGCCTGTGGTGCGGTTGTTGGCCCAGTCCTCGGATGAGCCGGTTGCGGGAGTGACCCGCCTTCTTGTAAAACTTCTTGGCGATGGTGCGGTACCTGTCTCGGAGAGGCAGGATCCCGGTGTCCTCGTGGAGTTGGCGGCGAGGCACTCAATGTCGCAGGGCCTTTTATACTGAGGCCTTACGGAGCCCCTGGTTCGTCGAACATGAAAGAGACTCACCGAAACTGAATGTGTTTTGTCCCATTTCCGTTCACAAAGCTTATGCACCTTTCTTTTTTGCGCAGAAAACTGTGTCAGAAGTGTCACCCAGAACACGCTAAAAATTGGCTGTTCCCTCTACTGCACGAAGATTCACCTTGAGATGCTGTGTTATCTCAACAACACCATCCCACAACGTTGGATTGGAAGAGGTGGACAACAAGTTCTCATCCATTGTTCTTGACCACCCAGGTCACAAGACCTCACGCCTTGTGATTTTTCTTTGTGGCGATAAATAAAAGCAGAGTCTTCGTATCATCTATGGCAGTTACTCTTCAAGGTGTGAGAAATCGAACTTTTGAAGCTGTTGATTCAGTAAACAGGGATCTGTCGATTGGGGTGTGGAATGAAATGAACAACCGTTTCGATGTTTCTCGAGCAATGCATGGTGCTCATGTTGACTGCATGCCATAGTGTCTGCGCAAACATAAGACTTTGAATCTTCCTCCATACAGCTGGTCTGCTGTTCTTTCTTTTCGATTCACCCTGTACTTCTCCATATTATCCATGCCAACACCTAGAGCTAACATTTCACAACTGTAGTGCTTCTTCTGAAATTGGTTTTTCACAAACTGGTTGCGCTAGAGTGTACACAGAGTGGCTTGGATTGTAACTGGGCAGACGGCACAGTAGGGGAGGAGACCAGACTAGAGGTGGGAGCTCCGCTGTGAACGACCACTGCACGGTAAGGGAGGTGCAGCTGGACAGTTGAAGTTTATGGACGGACTTATATCACGTGCATCTTGTAAGCTACAGGTTCAGTCAATAGTTTCGCCCTGTAGTGCCCGTAAAGAAACAGTCGCATAAACAGAGGGTCAAGATCGACCGCACACTTCTAGAAAGAGTCTCATAAAACACAAAACGGGTAAAAATTTTCCAACAGTGGACAGTATCGCTTACTACAACACACACACACACACACACACACACACACACACACACACATATATATATATATATATATATATATATATATATATATATATATATATATAACATGTTTCACAATTTTATAGCAGTCCACTGATAACCTGTTCAGGCGTATTAGGTAAAAATTTAATTTTCTTCTTCATCCACATCTTTCCAAAAAAGTGAAGCCTTCGGAAGTACACTCAACAACCGACCACGCACCACGAAGGAATTATCTGAATGGGGCGGGAGTCGGTAGATGTGATGTGCTCGTACATGTACAAACGAATGGTTACAATTTCAAAAAAAAAAATTGGATTACTTATTCAAGAGAAACAGCTTCAAAAATTGAGCAGGTCACTAACGCATTGGTACACCTTTGGCACTGAAGCAAACAGAATTCGGCTCGGCATTGATCGACAGAATTGTTGGCTGTCCTTCTGAGGGATGTTGTGCTACATTTCCGGCGACCATTCTGTCCGAGGAAGGGTCTGGCAAGCACGAGGTCAAGCAGTACAAATTCTTGCCGTGACCGGGCTTAAGAAACTTCCTGGCAGATTAAAACTGTGTGCCGGGCCGAGACTCGAACTCGGGACCTTTGCCTTTCGCGGGAAAGTGCTCTACCATCTGAGCGATCCAAGCATTCCTCACGCCCCGTCCTCACAGCTTTACTCCCGCCACTACCTCGTCTCCTACTTTCCAAACTTCACAGAAGCTCTCCTGCAAAGGTCCCGAATTCGAGTCTCGGTCCCGCACACAGTTTTAATCTGCCAGGAAGTTTCATATCAGAGCACACTCCGCTGCAGAGTGAAAATCTCATTCTGGATTATCTTGATTAAGTGAAAGCCTAGGACGGCTTGCCATGAAGAGCAAAGAACGGGGTTGGTATTGATTGATGGAGTTGTTGTATGCCCTCCTGCGGGATATTGTGCCAAATTCTGCTTAACTGGTGCGTTATGTCGTGAAAATCCCGAAATATTTGGAGGGCCCTGCCCGTAACGTTCCAAACGATCTCAATTGGAAAAGATCCGGAGCCCATGGTGACCGAGGCAGGGTTTTGAAAGAACTCAGACATGCAATAGAGACTGTTTCCGTGTGCGGGCAGGCATTATCTTGCTTAAATGGAAGCCTAGGACGGCTTTCCATAAAGGGCAAAAAAATGGGGCGCAGAATATCGTCGACGTACCGCTGTGCCGCAAGGTAACGCGGATGACAACCAAAGGTGTCGAACTATGAAAAGAAATTGCACTCCAGACCATCACTCCTGATTGTCGGGCTGTATAGAGGGCAACAGTCGGGTTGGTATCTCACCACTCTCTGGGACGTCTCCAGACGTGTCTTCGCCCTGGAATCTTATTGACTGGAGTAGAATTGTCTTCAGTAATGAGCCACACCTCAAACTGATCCCCAAAGACCAGCGAAGACGTGTCTGAAGATGCCATAGACAGCGGTGGAATTCCAATCTGACTGTCGACCGGCATACAGCCCAACAACCAGGAGTGGCAGTCTGCAGTGCAATTTCTTTTCATATCAGGATACCTTTGTCTGTCAACCGCGGTACCCTTACAGCGCAGCGATACGTCTACGGTGTCGACGATATTCTAAGCCCTGTTTTGTTGCTCTTCATGGCAAGCCATTTTGGGCTTACTTTTCAGCCAGATAATGGCCGCGCGCACACGGAAAAAGTTTCTACTGCATGTCTAAGTGCTTGCCAAATCCTGCCTTGTTCAGCACAGGGTCCGGATCTTTTCCGAATTGAGATCGTTTGGAGCATTATAGGCAGGACCCTTCAAATATCTTGCGATGTTGACGATATAACATACCAGTTGGACAGAACCTGGCACGATATCCCCTATGAGGACATCCAACAACTCCATCAATCAATGCCCAGTCAAATAACTGTTTGCGTACGGACCGCAGATGAATCTATCCGTGAAACTCTTTCTCTTGAATAAGTCACCAATTTTTTCTAATATTTTGTTCATTTGTTTGTCTGTACATGTACATCGCGTCTACTGATTTCCGTTCCATTTGGATAATTCCTTCGTGATGTGTCGTGTTTCTTGTTCCTGCAACCCTCTCAGGGACAATTTTTAATGCCGTTTAACTTCTTCGTTTGTCTATTCTGACAAAAAAATCCGATAGCGTTGCATTTAATCAGATATGCCTCGTTATGTAGAACTATCTTTGCACGTACGGTGCGTGAAGGCGGCGTTGCCGTGCTCTGTAACAAAGAGACAGCAATTAGAAAGCTTCAAGTACGCATGTCGGCAAGCTGCAATTAACTGAGGCATTACAACTTCGGGAAAATGGGTAGCCCAATCATTACGGAGAATGATTAGCAAAAATTATTAGGTACCGGAAAACAAAAAATGTGAGCATACAGAAAATTAAATTTAAAATAGTGTTTGTTTTTCATAAAACAGGACTTATATTTTTTTTGAGGGTTCTTTTCTTCGGCTGAGAGGATGTTGCCCGCTATCGAGAGCACAATCTTTTTTAAAAAAATGATACATCTCGAAAATTAATTAATATTTTTCAATTTCATAAACAACTATTTTTTTGACTTGCCGCGGGCTATACCTGCAGTAAACAGCAAGCGTGGAAATTGAGTGTTAACGAGATAGAGAGAAGCCGGTTTCAACAATTTCTTCGACGTGCTCTAAACGTAAGAAGTAAATAGATATAAAAAAAGCTTTTCAGCTCTAAAAGTCAACATTTTTAAATCGGAGTTACATATTTAAGAAAAAACAATTTCTGTAACTTTTCTAGTTTTTGGCCATGTTTGCCGTCTTTGCTCGAGTTTCATATGAGAAAATACTCACCACTCATAAAAAACAACCGATCGATCTTTTTAAGCCCTACAATTTATCCATTTAACATTTTCGGATCGGGGCTATAGTTTTTTTAATTAAGAAAAACTTTTTTTTTGCAACTTTGCAGATTTCTTCGGCCATCTTGGATCGAGTTTCATAAGAAAGAAACTCACTTAATTTCCTGCACGCTCATATTTTTTTTTTTGTTTTCGTGGAATTTTTTTTTTTTGCAAGTTTAACACGTCACAGAATGCTTGGACTATGAATGGAATCACCCATTTCTCACATCCCAGAATGCATTACCGTATTTCCCCGCAGGTGCCACGTCATTTTTCGCGAGCCCTAGCTATCTTTTCTAGTAAACGTTTATTCGTCCTTTAAATGCCCATCCAGTATTGTTGACATTTAGCTGTAAGAGCATAATTCAAATAACTACTCTGCTTCGACTGTGTTTCAGTATAATTTATGCTCTACTTTTACTTGGTCAGAAATTTTTTTCTCATTTCTTCATCAGTGTTTGACATTAGAATATTTTTGAATTTGAGGGGAGCGTTCTGCAAGTTCCAACTCTCTTCTGACACATATCTTCCTTGGGCCACATTGCGTAATCCTTTCTCCTCATTACCATTACTCCCTTACTTTTTCTACTCTGTCTTCTTAATTTTAATGTTGAGTGAGTCGGTGTTCAGCATTTTACATCATGTTCAACGTTTTGCCTTTGTTTTGTCTATCTTCAACCGAAATTCTCTGTTCTTCAGCCAGACCGGCTGTGACGTCTGCAACTTTAGTATCTTTTTCACACTCCCTTGTGTATTTTATTTAATTCTACTAATTATTTTCATTTCGTCCATTGCCCCTTATTACATAGGTTAAACAGTAGCTTCAGATGTGCATCCCTTACAGACCTTTAATACGCAAATATCGTTCTTTATTTTCTGCGTTCACTGTCCGCAGCTTGTGGTCTTGCGGTAGCGTTGTCGCTTCCTGCGCACGGGGTCCCGGTTTCGATTCCCGGAGGGGCCAGGAATTTTCTCTGCCTCGTGATGACTGGGTGTCTTTCATCATCATTTCATCGACACACAAGTCGCCGAAGTGGCGTCAACTCGAAAGACTTGCACCAGGCGAACGGTCTACCCGACGGGCGGCCATATCCACACGGCATTTCAATTTTGCGTTCACTAATGTAGGATTACGCAATGTTGAAACCTATTGGCCTGTGTATTCCATTCGTATTTTTCTCAGAATTTCGAATAACAGTTTAATACTTTATGTTCTGGCCGGTGTTGTCTAGATTAATAGAATATCTCGAGGGTGACATTTATTGTAATACTAAGAGTAAAGACAGAATAGCAGTTGCACTCGGTGGGGTAAATGGTGATGGCGATGGGTGGCTTGGCCCAGGAGAAACACTACTGACAGTAAAGAAGGCTTTTTTAAAATCTCGATGCATGGTTTGTCGTGGCTCGGCGAGGAAAACCACACCTCACTCGGTGGACACTGGTCGACACTGACGTACAGGTGGCGGCCTCCGTCCTGGTGAGAGGATGCTGCGTAGGCACCTCGCAGTGCTGCCGACACACCAATGGACACCCAGTGCCCTCTGTAGGCCATTGTCGTGACGTCAGCAGGACACTACTACTTCGTCGGCGGCAACGACTGTGACAGCCAATAGTCTTCGCACACGGCTACCCCGATGTGGAGACTGCTGTCCACGGGACTCGATCGTTTCCTCCCTGGCGGGAGTTGGACGGCGGCTGGCGCTATAGCACTGAGCCCCGGCCAGGGAAGGGAGTGATGGCGGCAGCGAGTGCGGATGTAGACAGAGCCAGCTGTGGCACCAAGTCCCTGGAGGAACCTAATGCCGGTGGCGACATGCACAGTCCAGTCTGGAGCCCGTGGTTGGCGCTGGCGATTCCCTGTCTTTTCGCTGTGTGACGTGGCCCTGATGCCGTAGTGGTGCGGCCAGAATCTAATAATGAGATTGCTTGCGGCTAAAAAAAGATATATACATTAATGTACACACACATATATACTACTGGCCATTGAAATTGCTACATCAAGGCGAAATGCAGATGATAAACGAGCATTCATTGGACAATATATTTTACTAGCACTGACATGTGATAACATTCTCACGCAATTTGGGTGCCTAGATCCTAAGAAATCAGTACCCAGAACAACCACCTCTGGCCGTAATAACGGCCTCGATACGCCTGGACTTTGAGTCAAACAGAACTTGGATGGCTCATACAGGTACAGCTGCCCCTGCAGCTTCAACACGATACCACAGTTCATCAAGAGTAATGACTGGCGCATTGTGACTAACCAGTTGCTCGGCCACCATTGACCAGACGTTTTCAATTGAGCACAGATCTGGAGAACGTGCTGGCCAGGGCAGCAGTCGAACATTTTCTGTATCCAGAAAGGTCCTTACAGGACCTGCAACATGTGGTCGTGCATTATGCTGCTGAAATATAGGGCTCCGCAGGGATTGAATGAAGGGTAGAGCCACCGGTCGTAACACATCTGAAATGTAACGTCCACTGTTCAAAGTGCCGTCAATCCGAATAAGAGGTGACCGAGACGTGTAACCAATGGTAGGTACCCCATACCATCAAGCTGGGTGATACGCTAGCATGGTGATGACGAATACACGCTTCCAATGTGCGTTCACCGCGATGTCGCCAACCACGGATAAACCATCATGATGCTGTAAACAGAACCTCGATTCATCCGAAAAAGTGACGTTTTGGCATTCGTACACCCAGTTTCGTCGTTGAGTACACCATCACAGGCGCTCCAGTCTGTGATACAGCGTCAAGGGTAACCGCAGGCACATTCTCGGAGCTGATAGTCATGCTGCTGCAAACATCGTCGAACTGTTCGTGCAGATGGTTGTTGTCTTACAAACGTCCCCATATATTGACTCAGGAATAGGGCTGTGGATGCACGATCCGTTACAGCCATGCGGATAAGATGCCCGTCATCTCGACTGCTAGTGATCCGAGGCCGTTGGGATCCAGCACGGCGTTCCGTATTACCGTCCTGAACCTACCGATTTCATATTCTGCTAACAGTCATTGGATCTCGACCAACGCGAGTAGCAATGTCGCGATGCGATAAACCGCAATCGCGATAGACTACAATCATCTCGGAAACGTGATGGTATGCATTTCTCTTCCTTACACGAGGCATCACAACGTTTTACCAGGCAACGCCGGTAACTGCTGTTTGTGTGTGAGAAATCGGTTGGAAATTTCCTGATGTCAGCATGTTGTAGGTGTCGCCACCGGCGCCAACCTTGTGTGAATGTTCTGAAATGCTCACTATTTGCATATCACAGCATCTTCTTCCTGTCGGTAGCACGTCAGTTTCGTGGTGTAGCAATTTTAATGGCCAGTAATGTATATATATCGCTCCGAGGCGACATTTGATTACACTAAAAAATCAGTTTATACACACAGTCAGTTTTGTTGATAAATATGATTTCGGCGATCCTTGAAAATAAAGGAATGATTTCTTCGCCAACATAAAGTTCTTAGAAAACAACACAAGTAAATCTCTGCAAAAGACTGCCTTCTGAAAATTTCTCTCCCAACCGAAACAATCTTCTTAGACAACAACAGTAGGCAGAAAAGGAGTTCTGGCGTTGGATTCCACTGCTAGAGCAGCGGGTCGCGATGCGCGATAGTTCCAGGTGGCAAGGGGCCGAGCAGACGCGACGTGGTGCTGACGATCTTCTAATACGGCTGACTGAGACGGAACTGTCTGCTGGTCACCGGACGAGGGCATTTACACGCGTGTCGGATGACTACCGGAGAGATATTGGTCTGGCGATGTGGGCTAGGATTGGCTGAGAAAAATGTTGCGGTGGATGCAGCGAAAGGTCCGTAGATGTGGCGGCCTCTGCCGCTCAAAAGGTCCGTAGGTGTGGCGGCCTCTGCTGCTCTTGCGTGCACCCTCAGAGCCAGGCTGCTTCCTGCAGGTCAGGCGAAGTTCGACTGATGTTAGCCGGTGCGCCTGCGGAGCGAGAGCGATGACCCGCATAGCGTTGCCACGTTGTGGGTTGGCGGCATTGCAGGAGACCATAGAAACACGCCAACTCAACTTCGCAGTTAGCCACATAGCCCATAACAAGAGACTTGTCCTGGTGTGGTAACGTCGACCCACCTGATACGGTCATTGCAGTTTCCCACAGAGCGCTACTAACCACGGCTTGCAATCCCCTTACATGTATGTTTATTCTTATCCACTTGTCGCCACATTGACACTACCTGCTTGTGGCTGTTAATGCAAGAGTTTATGGCGGCTTTCTGACTCCTGCTTACTACTTTTGACTAAAGCCTTGGAGACAGTCGGCTGTTAATATTTTCAAAATTAAACTTATTGTCAGTTATTACGACAGTTCTGAAGGAACGTCTTAAAACATTATGGTGAACACTTATTACAAAGGAACTCACTCTGTGGAACCACAAGATCCAGATATAATACTCCAATAATTCCCCGGCCTTTCCAACACAAAAAATCGTTCAAATGGCTCTAATCACTATGGGACTTAACATCTGAGGTCATCAGTACCCTAGAACTTACAACTACGTAAACCTAACTAATCTAAGGACATCACACACATCCATGCCCGAGGCAAGATTCGAACCTGCGACCGTAGCAGCAGCACTGTTCCGGACTGAAGCGCCTAGAACCGCTCGGCCACAGCGTTTCCAACACAGAAACAAACAGCTTAGTACAACAGGTTGCTCAGATTATAACTAATGACAGAAAAATGCTATTACAGCCAAAGAATTGAACCGGATAACAGCTAAATCTAACCACAAGGTCCCTCTTTTGTTCAAGAGCAACCTATGCATTAGTACAATTGTACCGGCTGAATTTATGAGCAAGAGCTGATAAATTAGAACATTAATGATCGGTTACAAACCAGAAAGGAAAGGTAATATAATAGCAGGACAAATTTTTAAACGCCAACTAGTGTCTTAGTACAATACTACTGCCTATTTTTAAGACCAAAGAGCCGACCAAGTAAAACTCTGAGGGTCGGGTACAAACCAGAAAATAATAAGGTGGGCAGGTAGACAATGAAACAAATCAGCACGAGGATTACAGAATGTTACTATCCTTTATCAGCAAGCAGTTGCATGGATCCATGGTGTCTCGCAGCGGCTACTGGGTAATGCTGATGAAAGCTAGGTAGAAGAGGGCAGTTAGGCCACGAGCGGTCGTCTGACACGAATGTTGCCAACAGACGGGATGTCGGGCTGCTTCTTGTCGTCGAACGCTGACCCCGGTGAAGTACTCGGTTCTCTTCGCTCTGCGCAGGACCTCCTTACGCAGCTCGTGGCTTCGGTAGCTCGGACCACGTGACCACCTCTTGTAGCGACGCTACCGCCAATCCGCAAACTTCGTGAATCCATCTCGGGCCACCGCACCCCATATATATCGGCAAGCAGACACCTTCATAGGACACAACCAACATATACCAACTCTTCCTCATAGAGATCGGCAATTGAGATAATCGAACCTACACGTGAACCAGTGGCGCCAGACAAAACAGTCTACTAACACATGGCTCCACGGCTCAGCAAGGACGCGACTAATGTCTGAAGTAGTGCTGGAGGGAATTGACACCATGAATCCTGCAGGGCTGTCCATAAATCCGTAAGAATACCACTGGGTGGAAATCTCTTCTGAGTAGCAACTTGAAAGGCATCCCAGATATGCTCAATAATATTCGTGTCAGGGGAGTTTCGTGTACAGCGGAAGTGTTTAAACTCATAAGAGTGTTCCTGAAGCCACTCTGTAGCAATTCCGGTCGTGAGGGGTATCGCATTGTCCTCCTGGAATTGCCCAATGCACAATGGACATGAATGTATGTAGGAGATCAAGGCGGATGCTTACGTACGTGTCATCTTTCAGAGTCGTACCTAGACATATCAGGGGGCCCTACCACTCCAACTGCACACGCCCCACACCATTTTACAGCCTCCACCTGCTTGAACAATCCGCTGCTGACATTCAGGGTCCATGGATTCACGAGGTTGTCACCTTACTCTTACAAGTCCATCCGCTCTATACAATTTGAAACGAAACTCTTCCGACCAGGGAACATGTTTTCATTCATCAATAGTCCAATGTAGGTATTGACGGGCCCGGGCGAGGCATAAAGCTGGGTCGTGCAGTCCTCCAAAAGCCCATATCGATGATGTTTCGTTGAATGGTTCGCACGCCGACACTTATTGATTAGAGACGGGTAGTTCGCGAACGAATTGGTGCAAAGGAACGGTTCACCAAGATGAACGAAAGGACCGAGGAACGAATTCCAAGGAACGATCGGTTCATAATTCACTTCTGTCGCGGCGGTCTATTTATAGTTCCCGGGAACGAGGAACAATCGGTTCATAGTTCAATAGTTCGGTTGCGGCGGTCACTTCGGCAGTTCTCGATCCAGCCTCGGTCCCGTGCTCGTCTCAGTCTCGGTCTCCCTCGGCCGTACTCGTCGTTCTTCGCATGACCACCTGTCTCAGATTCACTACCGACTGCTCCTAGTTAGTTCAGCATCCAGTTACTCGTTTCGTTCACTGCGCTCGCATATTTTACATGTTGTCCAAACTGTTCTTGCACTTGGTTCTGGTAATTCAGCGTCCACGACCGGTAATCAAAAAGTGTTTTATAGTTAGGTAAATTACATAAAAATTACTTTGTATGTAATAGATACGTCTTTTCAGGTAACAAAAGGGCATATCAGCTTACTTCATTATATGAATGAACAGAAGAAGACATATTTATGACAAGGCAAGTTTTTTTTTTTTTTGGTTTCATCGACTTGATTTAGCTGCTAACTTTTAATAATTTGCTTAATTTTTAGTGTACGAAACTTCATATAAAACGATTTTCGTGTATCTTTCATATACAAAACATTACATTTAGGAAACCTCTAAATATTTTTTAGTTTGGTTGTTTCCAGTTTGCATTACCTGCTAGTTTAGCTTCTTTGAGAAAAAAAGTGGGTTGTGGGTCATTTTGGCTCACTAAGAAAAGCAGTGCCTCTCCATTTGAAAAGACATAGATTGCCATAAAATCGTATTTACTTATTATCTCAAAAACATTTGTTCAGAAGGAGCTTTCAAACCAAAAATTTGGCTGCTGCGAACTTAATTATTATTATTATTGCTGCAATAACTTTAATAATGCAACATAAAAACCTAATTTTTACTAAGCTTCTGACACAAGTATGAGAAAACCACATTTTATTTTATGCTTCCATAAAGTCTCTACTTCGCCTGCGAACTCAGAGACAACGTGAAGTATATATAGGGTGTAAACGATTATTGTTTACAACGTAGCATAGCCCCCCATGAACCATGGACCTTGCCGTTGGTGGGGAGGCTTGCGTGCCTCAGCGATACAGATGGCCGTACCGTAGGTGCAACCACAACGGAGGGGTATCTGTTGAGAGGCCAGACAAACGTGTGGTTCCTGAAGAGGGGCAGCAGCCTTTTCAGTAGTTGCAGGAGCAACAGTCTGGATGATTGACTGATCTGGCCTTGCAACATTAACCAAAACGGCCTCGCTGTGCTGGTACTGCGAACGGCTGAAAGCAAGGGGAAACTACAGCCGTAATTTTTCCCGAGGACATGCAGCTTTACTGTATGATTAAATGATGATGGCATCCTCTTGGGTAAAATATTCCGGAGGTAAAATAGTCCCCCATTCGGATCTCCGGGCGGGGACTACTCAGGAGGATGTCGTTATCAGGAGAAAGAAAACTGGCGTTCTACGGATCGGAGCGTGGAATGTCAGATCCCTTAATCGGGCAGGTAGGTTAGAAAATTTAAAAAGGGAAATGGATAGGTTAAAGTTAGATATAGTGGGAATTAGTGAAGTTCGGTGGCAGGAGGAACAAGACTTTCGGTCAGGTGACTACAGGGTTATAAACACAAAATCAAATAGGGGTAATGCAGGAGTAGGTTTAATAATGAATAGGAAAATAGGAATGCGGGTAAGCTACTACAAACAGCATAGTGAACGTATTATTGTGGCCAAGATAGATAAGAAGCCCACACCTACTACAGTAGTACAAGTTTATATGCCAACTAGCTCTGCAGATGGTGAAGAAATGGAAGAAATGTATGATGAAATAAAAGAAATTATTCAGATAGTGAAGGGAGACGAAATTTTAATAGTCATGGGTGACTGGAATTCGAGTGTAGGAAAAGGGAGAGAAGGAAACATAGTAGGTGAATATGGATTGGGGCTAAGAAATGAAAGAGGAAGCCGCCTAGTAGAATTTTGCACAGAACACAACTTAATCATAGCTAACACTTGGTTTAAGAATCATGAAAGAAGGTTGTATACGTGGAAGAACCCTGGAGATACTAAAAGGTATCAGATAGATTATATAATGGTAAGACAGAGATTTAGGAACCAGGTTTTAAGTTGTAAGACATTTCCAGGGGCAGATGTGGACTCTGACCACAATCTATTGGTTATGACCTGTAGATTAAAACTGAAGAAACTGCAAAAATGTGGGAAATTAAGGAGATGGGACCTGGATAAACTGAAAGAACCAGAGGTTGTACAGAGTTTCAGAGAGAGCATAAGGGAACAATTGACAGGAATAGGGGAAAGAAATACAGTAGAAGAAGAATGGGTAGCTCTGAGGGATGTAGTAGTGAAGGCAGCAGAGGATAAAGTAGGTACAAAGACGAGGGCTGCTAGAAATCCTTGGGTAACAGAAGAAATATTGAATTTAATTGATGAAAGGAGAAAATATAAAAATGCAGTAAATGAAGCAGGCAAAAAGGAACACAAACGTCTCAAAAATGAGATCGACAGGAAGTGCAAAATGGCTAAACAGGGATGGCTAGAGGACAAATGTAAGGATGTAGAAGCTTATCTCACTAGGGGTAAGATAGATACTTCCTACAGGAAAATTAAAGAGACCTTTGGAGAGAAGAGAACCACGTGTATGAATATCAAGAGCTCAGATGGCAGCCCAGTTCTAAGCAAAGAAAGGAAGGCAGAAAGGTGGAAGGAGTATATAGAAGGTTTATACAAGGGCGATGTACTTGAGGACAATATTATGGAAATGGAAGAGGATGTAGATGAGGACGAAATAGGAGATAAGATACTGCGTGAAGAGTTTGACAGAGCACTGAAAGACCTGAGTCGAAACAAGGCCCCCGGAGTAGACAACATTCCATTAGAACTACTGACGGCCTTGGGACAACCAGTCCTGACAAAACTCTACCAGCTGGTGAGCAAGATGTATGAGACAGGCGAAATACCCTCAGACTTCAAGAAGAATATAATAATTCCAATCCCAAAGAAAGCAGGTGCTGACAGATGTGAAAATTACCGAACTATCAGTTTAATAAGCCACGGCTGCAAAATACTAACGCGAATGCTTTACAGACGAATGGAAAAACTGGTAGATGCAGACCTCGGGGAGGATCAGTTTGGATTCCGTCGAAATGTTGGAACACGTGAGGCAATACTGACCTTACGACTTATCTTAGAAGAAAGATTAAGAAAAGGCAAACCTACGTTTCTAGCATTTGTAGACTTAGAGAAAGCTTTTGACAATGTTGACTGGAATACTCTTTTTCAAATTCTAAAGGTGGCAGGGGTAAAATACAGGGAGCGAAAGGCTATTTATAATTTGTACAGAAACCAGATGGCAGTCATAAGAGTCGAGGGACATGAAAGGGAAGCAGTGGTTGGGAAAGGAGTGAGACAGGGTTGTAGCCTCTCCCCGATGTTATTCAATCTGTATATTGAGTAAGCAGTAAAGGAAACAAAAGAAAAATTTGGAGTAGGTATTAAAATTCATGGAGACGAAGTAAAAACTTTGAGGTTTGCCGATGACATTGTAATTCTGTCAGAGACAGCAAAGGACTTGGAAGAGCAGTTGAACGGAATGGACAGTGTCTTGAAAGGAGGATATAAGATGAACATTAACAAAAGCAAAACGAGGATAATGGAATGTAGTCAAATTAAATCGGGTGATGCTGAGGGAATTAGATTAGGAAATGAGACACTTAAAGTAGTAACGGTGTTTTGCTATTTAGGAAGTAAAATAACTGATGATGGTCGAAGTAGAGAGGATATAAAATGTAGACTGGCAATGGCAAGGAAAGCGTTTCTGAAGAAGAGAAATTTGTTAACATCGAATATAGATTTATGTATCAGGAAGTCGTTTCTGAAAGTATTTGTTTGGAGTGTAGCCATGTATGGAAGTGAAACATGGACGATAACTAGTTTGGACAAGAAGAGAATAGAAGCTTTCGAAATGTGGTGCTACAGAAGAATACTGAAGATAAGGTGGATAGATCACGTAACTAATGAGGAGGTATTGAATAGGATTGGGGAGAAGAGAAGTTTGTGGCACAACTTGACTAGAAGAAGGGATCGGTTGGTAGGACATGTTTTGAGGCATCAAGGGATCACAAATTTAGCATTGGAGAGCAGCGTGGAGGGTAAAAATCGTAGAGGGAGACCGAGAGATGAGTACACTAAGCAGATTCAGAAGGATGTAGGTTGCAGTAGGTACTGGGAGATGAAGCAGCTTGCACAGGATAGAGTAGCATGGAGAGCTGCATCAAACCAGTCTCAGGACTGAAGACAACAACAACAACAACGTAGCATAGCTATGTAGTGGAAGTCCTAATTAAGAATTTGATACAAGACACTTGTGGTCTATTAAGTTAGGAAACAGCCACCAACAGGTTTACAAGACCACACGAGCTATAGGCCATGCGCGTCGCGTGAGATTTTCATGTTCTCTTTTCCAGCTCTCTACAGATAGTCATCGATTGTTTCGCAATTGTTGTTTGCATTAACTTGTTATTTCTTCACTGCCTAATTATTACATGTTTGTCTGTTTGTTGTATCTGCTTGTAACGGACAACACATCGTCCTTAATTGGCGAGCAGTCTGTACTCAGGGCCAGTTTTCCGTGCGCCACGCTATATTATTTCCCTGCGATCAGCCACTTAAGGCTACCGTTGGCTAAACGAGAGGCTCTGCAGAATCACTGAATTTATTTCTGAAAGTGTGTAAGAATTCTGTAATGAATAAAAACTCTTTAGTCCAGGGGGGAGGTAAGTGCCCCCTCTTGGTGCCCTCTATCCTTCAGTCACCTACACTACTAGTTTTCAGTTTTTCATAAGAACCATATACCAAGTACAAATGAACGGTGAACGAGTAAAAATGAACGGTGCCCAAAAAAGAACGATCAGCAGTGAACTAGTTCCCAAGGATGAACGAGTTTTCCCATCTCTATTGTTGATGCCCCAACATTGAAATCTGCAACAGTTTGCGGAAGGGTTGGACTTCTGTCACTTTGAACGATTCTTTTCAGTCGTCGTTGGGCCCGTTCTTGCAGGATCTTTTTCAGGCCGCAGCGATGTCCGATATTTGATGTTTCAACGGATTCCTGATATTCATGGTGCACTCATGAAATGGTCGTACAAGAAAATCCCACTTCAACGCTACGACGGAGATGTATCCCCTCGCTCGTTCGCCGACTGTAACGCCACGTTCAAACTCACTTAAATCTTGATAATCTTCCACTATAGCAGCAGTAACCGATCTAACAGCTGCGCGATATATATGCTGTCTTGTATAGGCGTTTCCGACCGCAGCGCAGTATTCTGCTTGTTTACATGTCTCTGTATTTGTTAGAGATTGAGTTGTAATTTTTTTTTTATTCTCACGACCTGTTTCTGGCTCTCATAATCCCATCCGTGCTGCAACTGAGCCCTCATAGGTAGCAAACCGCGCCTGGTACACGTCCATCGCGGTGCTCGGGGGCCACAGCACAGTTATGTCACATGTGGATGGGCTTATGAGCCAGAAACAGGTGGTGGTAATAAAAGAAATTAACAACTGAATCGGTATTTTGAACCTCTAGTATAATGCTCAGTTGCGGATGTACGTCCGACAGGATTCTTTGTATTTGATTACGCATGCCTGTACCAGTTTCTTTGGTGCATGAGTGTATATCTAGATATTATACAAGGTGTTTCAGAAGTTATGTTCAACATTCATGGATATAACAGGAATGAGCTTTCCAAACAAAAAAGTCAAATAAAGACGGCCTCTAAAAAGCATACCTTTAAGAGCTATGAGCAACTAATCTTCGATACTGCAAACAAATCTCTTCAACAGCAAGCTCTTTGATTTCATATTTTGGGAAGTGGTAGTATACACCAAAAGAAGAAAGAACTGTCCAGCAAACACGTGGTCTAAAATGCATGCCTTAAGAGCTATGATCACTTGTTCATCTTCGATACTTTGGAACTCTATTCTTCTAATGTTCAAGTGTTCATAACTTCTAAGGTTCGCTTTCTAGATGACATGTTTACTGGCAATATTTTCTTTGTTATGGAAAGCAAAGAGCTTGCAGTAAGAGAGAGTTGTTTGACAGTGTCGAAGTTCATGGTATGCGTTTTAGAGCCCATGGTTACTTGATATTTTGTTTAGAATTATCATTCCTATCATATCCCTGAATATTGACTACCACCTCTGAAACACCCTGTATATTTTCAAAACGATGTTGGATCTTCTGTGAGGTTTTATTGCACAAAGTCACATTTTTAGATTAATGTCCTGGCCGTTCACCTTTTGTCTGATTGTTTATGTATGATACCATCAAGTATTAATAAATTCTCATTTTTCCTGGTGCGTATCTTCACGAGATCGGCTTGTTAATCTGGATTTGCCAATGTCAGTGGTAGAGGGTGTGCTGTTGCGCATCCTGTCGCAAACTCCCCCGCCTCCCACCCTTCTCCAGCGCCCGCGTGGCCGATTTTGTGTACCCCATCCGTCTGCGTATAGTGTTGTCCCGTGCGAAATTGTGAGAATGTTTTCGAAATGTTTCTCGTTATTCTGCCAGGTGCATCCAATCTCAGACTGGCGCACATCTGCGAATCCGACAAGCGCTGTGTTAACGCGGGAGGATATCCGGGTAAATCTGGTGTTATGAACAACAAGGTATCTGAATAATTGATACATTTAACAATTTGTTTCTGAAGTTACAAACAAAACTAAATTTTACGTATCAGTACTGTTACTTTCTGTCGTAGCACATCACCTCTTCCTGTAGAATAGAACGGCGATTGAGTAATATTTGGGAAAATTCGAAGGATGTTCTCTGTTTTCAGACACATGTGTACGTCCATTAGTACAGCTATTAGGTTTTAGTGGCGTGAAAGCAACATGCACACAAGTACGACATCGTCAGATGAGATAAACGTGGAAGGTTTTTACCTTGTGACATCGAACGTTAATTTGAAAACAGCGAACGGATTCGGAATGGCGTTCTTTGAGAGTTTCCACGCAGCCAGGCGTGACAGAAAGTCAACCAACATCTTCCACCTGAAGGCGCACGTCTTTCTAGCGACAGTCTGACGGGCGAGCGACTTGCTGGGTGGTGGCTAATGTGGCGTGTCTTTCTGTGAAGGGGAGGGAAAGGAGCCACAGTCAGCGGGATTTTGCTTCTCGCGCACAGGGGAATTGCCAACAAGAAGCCTTTTTTCCCGTGTCGCTTCGCTGTGGAACGAGCTGCAACAGTTGTGGCTGGCTAAACACAGAGATAACTTATTATTGGTTCTTGTGCACTATTTCCAGCTGTGACTCCATTCGTACAATGTTCAGTGAAAAAAAAAAATCAAGTTTATTCAGGGGGCAGGCACTATCTTCAAACCCACGGAAGTATGGCTGATTAGCTATGTGTTTGGAGGTCTTAGATGTAAACTTAGAAGTGACGGCTTAGTAAATACATTTAACTACAATGTCCTGTGACGCATGTGTTCCCAAACTTTTGTTTGTCACGCCCCCATTCTGCCAAAAAGAAAACTTCCGTTCCCCCCTCCCCCCCCATAAAAATTATAGAGATTTTTATTAATTATCAAGAAACTATTGAAAAATTTGTGATGGTGACGTCATGTAACATGGTGGGCTGTTAATGTATCTAGTCGCAGTTATTACATCATCAGTCTAGTTTAGTGATTATAAGCCACTCCTAAAGTAAAGAAAGTCCTTGGTAAACAAGGAAAAATATTTGCGACCTTTGCAGAATAGAGGTTGCGGGCCATTACTTTCATTCATTATCAAAATTAGTCACTCAGTCACGGTGTTAACGAACATCACTGATTTGTACGCCTATAGCGCTCCCCATTGTCATTGGGCATAGGTTTGCGTTTATGTCAATGACGTCAGTTCCCGAACGGCGACAAACGGCCAGTTCTCAGAACAAAAAATAAAAAATAAGTTTTACGAAATGATATTACAGACTACACAGAACTTTAAAAAATATGAATAAAACAACTTCCTTACCTCGATTACATTACCTTGCTGCACACCATTTCTTCACCAGTATACGATTTTAGGACTACTCTTTGCTTGCCATATCTAGGATAAACTTTCGCTGTGTCTTCATCCAGAAGAAATACTATTATTAGTTGAAATAACATACCACACGTAACATCAGAATCCATAAGGATCACACGTAGTATTTATATTTAAATCAGATTCACTATGTTTATTTTATATTGTTTCTTCGAAATAGGTTTTTATAATTTTACAGTATTACCTACATGTAAGGATAGTTAGGAGAAAAATAACAAGTTCTCTTATAATGTGACGTATTTATTATAAAAATATTATTTCCACACACATATGGCAAGAAACAAACAAATAAATCAATGTGAAGCATGGGCTTGCATATTTATTAGAAGATTTTGAATTCTTGGCTGAATAGAAGAAAGTGCGCAACGTAAATCATTGGCAATACTTAATTTGCTTCTAAGCTTATTTTTTATCGCCACTACCGCTGAAAATGCTCTTTCGCACAAATAAGTGCTTGAAAATGGTAAATACAGTTTCAGTGCTTATTCTGCTGTGCTGCGATACACCGTGAGATATTTCACCCAAAATAAAGGGTTATCCATCTTCTTAAAGTCGTACTTCGCAGCAGAATCATTTTTAAGTTCTAAGACTTCCTCTTGTAGTCTGTCTGGCAACACATCCACGTCAACGTGAAATGGATCCGTCGCTAACCTATAGTAAATTTTATCATCACAACTGTTAGGGAAGTATTGTTCGAATTCATCAATGAGATGCTGCAAATAGTTTGATATTTTACTCTTAGTTTCAGTATGCTTAAAATCGTTGTGAAGTCGGGCTTCTTCCAGGGTTCCAAACAATCTGGGAAAGCAGGAATAATTGCAGGCTAAAATTTTACGGTTCAATAGTTGCAACTTATCAGTATACGCTTTGATGGCATCCCGATGAAAAATTATGTTTGATTCTCCACCTTGTAATTTCAAATTCAATGTGTTTAAAGATTCGAAAATTTCTGACAGATAAGCCAATGCAACATGAACACCGGGCTTTCTAAATTCCACATACAATTAAGTTTGTTTGTTATTTTCCAAAAACTTCGTCTCGAAGTTCAAATAATCTTCCTAGCATATTTCCTTTTGAAAGCCAGCGTACTTCTGTATTAAATAAAAGTGTTTTACACTCTGCTCCCAAGTCTTCACAAAGAGCCGTAAATAACCTGGAATTTAACGCACTCTTTTAAATATGATTCACGATTTTGATGCACAATTTCAAGATATCATTGACTTCCTTTGCAAGTGTCTTAAGTGCCAATGCTTGACGGTCTATTACACGCTGGATAGCAGTAACACTAGGGTCTTTTTCGCTGACCATCTGCACGAATCTTGAGCGACATCCAAGCATTGATGGGGCGTCGTGCATACGCCTATCAGTTTCTGGCATGATAACTCATTTTTACAAAAGAATTCAGAGACGACTGCCGTTACATGAATTGCGTTTGAAGTTTTCCTTAACACTGTAGAAGACAGCAACTCTTCTTTAATTGCGTCGTTTTCTATATAGCGAACGAAAGCTAGCAGTTGGCAACAATTCGCAATGTCGGTACTCTCGTCTAGCTGTATTGCGAAAAACTGCGATTGTTTGACGCCCGTAACTAATTGATTTTGTATGTCTTCGGCCATATCATCAATCCGACGTTTCACAGTATTATCAGAAAGCGGTATTTGTGAAAGTTTTTGTTTACTTTCTGACCCAAGAACAAGATCAGCAGCTTTCAACAAACAGGGTTTGACTAGTGTGTCTCCGATAATATGACTTTTCTTGGTCCTTGAAATAAGTAGCGATACCTCATACGAGGCTTCCTGTACCTTTTATGATGTCTGAGCGAAGGATCCAGCAGTGTCCAACTTATTCCCTTTCAAATTATCACATTTTGCAGCAAAAAATTCCTTCGGTTTTTCTTTCAATGCACCATGCTTTGCCCACAAATGGCGTTCCAGACGAGAAGGTCTCACGGAATCATTGCTCAATACCTCATAGCGAATAACACACTGCGGCCGGTCAACACCGTTTTTTTGTATAGAAGCAAAACCGTATTTGATATAATATTTGATATAATCATCGTTATATTTACGTTTTTTCACGACACTCATGGTGAAGTAAAAAGAAAACAAGAACAACAAGAGTATAATTTCGCACTCACACTGATTTTACTGAGGCACAACTGTGAAAGATTCAACGCGATTTCAGCAAAATCCAATAGATCAGACGTGTCAACAACTGCTAGCAACCAACTGAAATAGAGGAAAGCTACTGTCTTCTGTCGGCTCCTCAGATGACTGTCTGTGAGGAGTGAGGCGAAGAACGGGGAAGCCCAGCCTCAGCGCATGTAGTCAGTGCACTGTCTGCGACCTGGTGGCCGAGCAGGGCTCTTGCCGGGAGAAAAAAGGGGTTTTCCCGGATTAGGGCGGAAACAAACACAGGCACTCTAAGAATTTGCTACCTGGTCTGCGGTACTATTCTGAGCAGTGCAGCTTGGGGTTTTATGCGAAAATAGTTTTCGTGCCCCTATCTTACGTTACTTATAAACGAAACGTTATAAGTTTTGAGATAACATCAATTATTAGGTAACAGTTCGAAAGGAAACATAACGAAACATCCATTTATCACTTAAGCGCATTTGATTGTACTAATACTTGAACAGTATGTGTGTGTGTCTTCTGTGCATTCTATGTGTTTGGATTTTGTGCATCTGTGTTTGCATGTTGGTTATCATCTGTTTGTTTTGATGTGCCAGATGTCCCTTCCACTTTTATTTTTGTTTTAATGTTTGTGTCGCATCCATTCTCCTCAGCTATTTGTTTGATTATCTGTAACTCATTTTGAAGTTCTCTTCACTGAGTGATGTTTTATTCAGTCAGTGCAGCATGTACTGGAAACTGGCTTGTTTCTGCATAACTGGATGGTGTGAGTTTTTGTGTACACCACACTTACAACAAAACATTTGACACAGTAGTAATCCACAATTACATAGACACAGAACATCCAAAAATAAAATGCGCCATAGAAAATAAAAAGGCAAAAAATTGAATATCCTTGACCTTACGGTACACAAACATCAAACAAACACCAATTTTCCACATTCAGGAAATCCACCACCACCACCAACACAACTGTACACAATAATCCAAGTCATGCGATTATGCAGAAACACACAGAGATACAGAACATAAACACACACACCGCTACGGTCCTAGGTTCGAATCGTGCCTAGGGCATGGATGTGTGTGATGTCCTTATGTTAGTTAGGCTTAAGTATTTCTAATCTCTAGGGGACTGATGACCTCAGATGTTAAGTGCCATAGTCCTCAGAGCCATTTGAAACACACACAACAAAAAACACACACAAGCAGAGAGGAACAAGGAACACCCAAAACAACAAACAAATGGTAAACTCTCACCTACAACAAACAAGTAGCCTGCAGGATAGGTATTATACTAAAAAAAGAGACTACACATAACCTACAAAACAGATGACACAATATAGGGAAGAATAATTATAACCAGTACCAACACAGAGAAACAGAACACATCTGGTATTTACCAACTCAGATGTCAGAAATATAACTGAATTTATTCTGGACAGGCGAGCAGAAATTGCAGTGTTAAGTACACAGGATTAGAAGAGCACTAAAAAGATAAACCTCTCGAAGATTCCAAACTCCCACCCAGAGCACATTTAACTCTTCAACTTTGAGCCTACTTGGTTTCGTCATTTCACAAACAGTGACAGTGAAAGTTTAAAAAAAGGTATGTTTTCACAGTGAAGAGAATGGGAAACCAGAAAAAGTAAGGCAAACATATTAAAGAGACACACACACACACACACACACACACACACACACACACACACACAGCGCAGGTACAAAATCTTCCACACGGAATAAGTTAATGTCAGTCATAATATTCTCAATTGCAGTTGACAAAGTGTGAAAGAAAAAAGCTGTAACGTAAAATACAGAAAGTCACAACAACCACAGCATGTGATGGCAAGGTAAATATTAAAAGAATTTGCTGATTTCAAAATTGCGAGAACTTTCTCAAAAAGCCACATTCATATTTGTACAGATAGAAAAGAAAAAGTTCCCGCTTATTTAATGGAAAGAAAATAGGAAACCTCATTGATGATGCTGCATTTGCAGCGAAACATGTCTGTGTGAAAGAAGAAAACCTATCTTTGCTCGAATTCGATCCCGTCCAAAAACAAATTTATTTGTTAAGAAACACGGACACAAGGATTTCAACCTCAAGATGACGACTCTATAGTATTATTGAGTCAGTGCCAATTTCGAAGCTGTAAGCTGTTAAAAATGCTGGCCGAGCTCCTGGATCCGTTGACAGCAGGCAGCACACCTGTGTGTAAATTCTCTCCGTGCTGCTTTCGGAAGCTGGGCCGGCTGGTCGCGTCGATATGGCGTGGGGATTTACGGCGCCCCGCCACGCAGATATCATGGGCCACAAGCGCTGGCGTCTTTTGTGCCCTCCCTTTGCCTCCGCGTGCGTCACCCCACCGGCGGCCGACGGCCCTGCCTATGCCGATACGACCGAGCACTGAGTAGCACACGCCGCCACAGACGCCCGGTCTGATTCGGCCCGCGCCTTTGCCGCGGCCCGCAACAACACGACTGTCCCGGCACTTCCTTATTTCCAGTATTATTTTCTCACTAAACTACAGCTGTAATCTTTCCCGAGGGCATGCAGCTTTAGGTTCGCCGATGACATTGTAGTTCTGTCAGAGACAACAAAGGACTTGGAAGAGCAGCTGAACGGAATGGACAATGTCTTGAAAGGAGGATATAAGACGAACATCAAGAAAAGCAAAACGAGGGTAATGGAATGTAGTCGAATTAAGTCGGGTGATGCCGAGGGAATTAGATTAGGAAATGAGATACTTGAAGTATTACAGTAGATAACAGAACGCAGCATGTCACTCTCAATGGAGAGAAGTCTTCCGAAGTAAGAGTGATTTCAGGAGTGCCGCAGGGGAGTGCCATAGGACCGTTGCTATTCACAATATACATAAATGACCTTGTAGATGACATCGGAAGTTCACTGAGGCTTTTTGCAGATGATGCTGTGGTATATCGAGAGGTTGTAAGAATGCAAAATTGTACTGAAATACAGGAGGATCTGCAGCGAATTGACGGATGGTGCAGGGAATGACAATTGAATCTCAATGTAGACAAGTGTAATGTGCTGCGAGAACATAGAAAGATAGATCCCTTATCATTTAGCTACAAAATAGCAGGTCAGCAACTGGAAGCAGTTAATTCCATAAATTATCTGGGAGTACGCATTAGGAGTGATTTAATTGGAATGATAATATAAAGTTGATCGTCGGTAAATCAGATGTCCGACTGAGATTCATTGGAAAAATCCTAAGGAAATTCAATCCGAAAATAAAAGAAGTAGGTTACATTACGCTTGTTCGGCCACTGCTTGAATACTGCTGAGCAGTGTGGGATCCGTACCAGATAGGGTTGATAGAAGAGATAGAGAACATCCAACGGAGAGCGGCGCGCTTCGTTACAGGATCATTTAGTAATCGCGAAAGCGTTACGGAAGACTCTGCAGGAGAGACGAACTGTAGCTCGGAACGGGCTTTTGTTAAAGTTTCGAGAACATACCTTCACCGAAGAGCCAAGCAGCATATTTCTCCCTCCTACGTATATCTCGCGAAGAGACCATGAGGATAAAATCAGAGAGATTAGAGCCCACACAGAAGCATACCGACACTCCTTCTTTCCACGAACAATACGAGACTGGAACAGAAGGGAGAACCGATAGAGATACTCAAGGTACACTCCGCCACACACCGTCAGGTGGCTTGCGGAGTATGGATGTAGATGTAGATGTAGAAAGGAGTTTTGCTATTTGGGAAGCAAAATAACTGATGATGGTCGAAGTAGAGAGGATATAAAATGTAGACTGGCAATGGCAAGAAAAGCGTTTCTGAAGAAGAGAAAGTTGTTAACATCGAGTATAGTTTTAAGTGTCAGGAAGTCGTTTCTGAAAGTATTTGTATGGAGTGTAGCCTTGTATGGAAGTGAAACATGGACAATAAATAGTTTGGACAGGAAGAGGATAGAAGCTTTCGAAATGTGGTGCTACAGAAGAATGCTGAAGATTAGATGGGTAGATCACATAACTAACGAGGAGATATTGAATAGGACTGGAGAGAAGAGGAGTTTGTGGCACAACTTGACAAGAAGAAGGAACCGGTTGGTGGGACATGTTCTGCGGCATCAAGAGATCACCAATTTAGTATTGGAGGGCAGCGTGGAGGGTTAAAACCATAGAGGGAGACCAAGAGATGAATACATTAAGCGGATTGAGAAGGATGTAGGTTGCAGTAAGTACCGGGAGATGAAGACGCTTGCGCAGGATATAGTAGCATGGAGAGCTGCATCAAACCAGTCTCAGGACTGAAGACCACAACAACATCAACAAAAACATTTCCTCACTGGACGCTTCCTAGATTTGAGGACAGTATTTCACATAGTGACACACGAAGGTCCGAGCATGCGGAATACGATTCATATTTGTACCCAGTACGTTATCCTGGAGAACGTGTTCACTAGAGACAAAGGTATCGACAGCAGAGAGCCAGGCAATTGCGATACGACCGCTCTTGTTCTCTATATGGGGTGAACCAAAACTCCACTTACTGAACTTCAGATGTGCTAGCATGGGCCAAAACAAGAAAAAAAAATCCAATAATCATATGCTCTAAAATGGATACCTTAAGACCTATGACCACTTGTCCATTTTCGCTAGTGTGAATGACATCTCTTGAACACAAAAAGTGTTCATAGCTGTTAAGATACCCACTATGGAGCCCATGTGTACCACGCACGGTTCTCTCGTTTCTGTCGGTGAGTTCCGCCACACCCTGTGCACGGAAACCATCTTACTGATATGCTGAGCAGCAATTTGCGACTACTCGCTGATGACGCTGTACCCTACGGGAAAGTGCCATCTTTGGGTGACTGTAGGAGGATAAAAGACGACCTTGCCGAATTTCTATATTTCGTGGTGAATGGCGCCTTGATCTAAATGAGATAAAATATCAGTTAATGAGCGCGGGCGGCTAGCCGCGCGATCCAACGCGCTGCTTCCCTAGCGGGATTGCGTGCATGTCCCCGGCACAAATCTGCCCGGCGGATTAGTGCCAAGGTCTGGTGTGCTGGCAGGCCTATGGATGGTGTTTAGGCGGTTTACCATCTGCCTCGGCGAATGCGGGCTGGTTCCCCTTATTCCACCTCGATTACACTATGTCGGCAGTTGCTGCGCGAATACTGTCTCCACATACACGTACACCATAATTACTCAACCACGCAAACATTTTGGGTGCACTCGTCCGGTAAGAGACGTTCTTGGAGGGGGGGGGGGGGGGTTGCTGAACAGCACAATAACCCTGGGTTCGGTGTGGGGCGGTGGTGGGGTGGGTGGACTGCTGTGGCCTGTTGTGGGGTTGTGAACCACTGAGGGCTACGGCGCGACGAAGCCTCTCCGTCGTTTCTAGTTCCCCGGTTCAGTACACAATACACGATCAGTTAATGAGGATGGGTAAGCGAAAAAATTCTGTAATATTCAAATACAATATTAGTGATGACACTGTCACAGTCCCGTTGATTAAATATTTATGCGTGACGTTGCAAAGCGACATGAAACGAATCGAGCATCTAACTTCGCATACAGAGGAGGTAAATGGTCAATTTGAGAGGTTCAAATGGTTCAAATGACTCTGAGCACTATGGGACTTATCATCTGAGATCATCAGTCCCCTAGAATTTAGAACTACTTAAACCTAACTAACCTAAGGACATCAAACACATCCATGCCCGAGGCAGGATTCGATCCTGCGACCTTAGCGGTCGCGCGGTTCGAGACTAAAGCGCCTAGAACCTCTCGGCCAGCTACAACTTGAGTGTATTGGGAGAATTATAGGATAGTGTGGCTCATAATGCTATAAAGGAGACTGTGCGCAGAACATTTGTGCAATCCGTTCTTGAGTACTGCTGCAGTGTTTGGGATCCACACCAGGCCTCAGTAAAGGAAAGCTACGAGGCAGTTCAGAGGCGTGCTCGAAGATAGGTTACTGACAGATTCCACAAACGCTCGTGTGTTATGGAAACGTTCCACGAACTTAAATTAGAGCTCCTGGAAGTAACGAAGCCGCTTTTTTTCGTGAAACGCTATTGGGTACACTTACAGAACCGACATTTACGAAAGACTGATGAAAGATGCTACTGTCGCTCACGTACTTCTCGCGTAAGGACCGTGAAGACAAGATAACAGAAATCCACGCTTGTCTTGAAGCGTATTGACCGTTGTTCTGTCTCGCGCCATTTTCGAATTTAGCAAGAAGAGGGAATGACTTGGAAGTCGATGACATAAAATTATAAGTTCGTTGATTTTGGTCGTTCAAAGATTTGGGGGTTCGTATCGGACATTAAATTTTTATTGCTTAAAAGAATATTTTTGTTACAAAAATTTTTAATCGGGTCGAAAATAGATATACACTTGAGTTTGTCCAACAACAACGCATATAGTTCGTTGAACTGATATTTTATTTTCAATTGCTCGCCAGATTTGCGCGCTAGGTTGAAAAGATCATCTTTACTCAAAGTATAATAGGAAATTGTAGTGCCTGTACTGTGAAGAAATACGATACAATGTTCTTGCAGACATACATGGATGTGCGAAGGAACATTGCACCGTACTTCTTCACAACACAAGCGTAACAATTTCATTTTTATTGGCCAATACCCAGCCTAAGACATGCAAATAAAATTTCTCCCCTGTACGGGAATAGCATTAATGGGACGCACGAGTACAGGTGTGACACATGAGCGCGAGTCGTGCTCGGATGGCCGAAGCGACTAAGGCGACAGCTCGAGCGAAGCGGGACATCTGGCTTCGAGTCCCGGGCCGGCACCAATTTTCATTGTCATCATTCAGTTATACACCTGGGTGGCTCATACTCGCAGCTGTGAACACATGTCATGTGAAAGGTATACGCTGACTATATACATTTTTAATATAATCGCACAATAGTGTTTCCTGTTCATCACTGAATCTTCTTGGAAAGATCTTATTAGTTATGAAAGCCGATTTCATGGCACTATTTTTGTTCTCCCGTAAAGTTTGAACTCTGTCCCTAATGTACATCTTGCAACTGAATACTGATCGTCATTTCAGGTACTCTATTTATTTTCACTCTATTAATCTATTAATGTCCTGAGTTTTACGTAATTTGCCATTCAAAGCAAAAAGAAAAAAAAGAAAAGAACTAATTTTAGTTTTGATGCTATATGTTTAGTCCGACACAACCCGAAACTGCTTTCTCCGATGCAACCCGAACGTGCAACTGTGGTAGTTTAATAATCCCATAGCTATTACTTGAGCCAGACACTGCGACAACCTAGAATATAGTACATAATACCAGCTGACTATAAAGACAGAATAAAAATGTAGTATCATTAACTTGGAAACGGAAACAAAACAGTGGCGCAAAAGATGGTATCACTAGCGGTTGAGTTTAGAAATTGCACTTTTCCGATACAGTCCACTGATTTTATCCGGCCTCCTCCTAATCCCATGGTCATAAGAAACGTTCAACCACATGAAGATAATTACATCCGTATATCGAAGTCGAGATAGTAACATCTCTTTCCAGACCCTTGACGCTGCACAACTACTGCATACACTATAAATCGTAAAACAAGAAGGAACGTGTTTGTATGTGGGGTATACGACGGAACTCTCTCGACGTGTTTCCAAAACTTTATTTTTATTCCGATTAAGATGTATTTATCCAATTTGCAAATAAGAAAGTAGTTTATAATCATTTAGGTAGGATGCCTGACATTCAGGATTCAAATAAAATTCTAAACATGGCGCGGATATCTTTGATACTGTGATATAAGTGTAGATCTCAGTTGAACGCAGTTTGACTCCTTTTAAATGTCAGCATCTGAGGCTGATTGTAAATACTATCAGGATGACGGTCTGGTGTACTTTTAAAGAACAGATAGCAGCAATATGCATTATAAATATTCACTTTCTTCATTTATTATGGGTTCTACTTGATTCATAGGTCTCTCCATTCGTCCTTCGCTAAGATGATTAATCGACTGACACAGGCGACGATGAAGAAGATGATGGTGATGACGATGTGATAAAAGCGACTGTAATAACAAGGCAGTACTGTCCGTGAATCTCTTGTGCATAACTGCTTCTTAAACCACAACAACTGACGGTCGCAAACATTTCACGTTGTCTGCATCTGTGTGAAACACTTAACGGAGTGTCGTATCGCTTCACTCGGCTGCCACAGTGATGCGTAATGGACAATCGCTGTAAGGAGGAGACAGCCTAAGGGGGTGCGCACGCCTGTGTGGTTGCCGCAGGAACTGGAAATTACTGGCGCTTCTCTGTCTCAGCAAAAGCTTTGCTCAAAGACCAAATATTGACAAGTGGAGGAATCAATAAATGATAAATTATTATACGTACTGACATCACCAGATATTTGACAACCTACGTCTTGAATATCACTGAGGTATAAACACACCGATGAGCCGTAATATTATGGACGCCTGCGCAATAACATTTGATCCACCTTTGTAACGCGATACAACGATTCTGCCTCGCACTGATTTCGTATAATAAATTTCTTTGAGACGGGAAAGCTTCTGTTCACAAATAATCTCTTGCGAAATTCAGCTTACCCTTTTTTCTCATTATATAATGCGAACCATGAATGAAAGGCAACAGAATCTATATTCCTAGATTTCCGAATATTATTTGACGCGGTGCCCCACTGGTGACTGTTAACGAAGGTACGAGCATATGCAATAGGTTCCAAGTATGTCAGCAGCTCGAAGACTTCCGAAGTAATAGGACCCTGTCCGTTTCCCTCGCCAGAGATTGTTCATCAGGGAGAAGGGTATCGTCAGGAGTGTCCCTGAGAAGTGTAGTTAGGACCGCTACAATTCCCATCTACACAAACGATTTGTCTGATATGCCGAACAGCAGTCTGGGACCAATGACGCTGTAGGACGGGTAAGTGTAGTCGTTGAATGAATGTTGGACGATACAGAATGACTTAGACAGAATTTTTCATTGCTATGATGAATGGTAGGTAGTCTCAATGACGAAAAATGTACATGTTAGGGCAAGTCATTAGGAAAAACAATCCCGTACTGTTCGAATCAGCATTAGTAGTGTGCTGCTCGGTACAGTCACGTCAACTAAATATCGTGGCAGGTCGTTGCAAAGCGATATGAAATGGAATGAGCGTGTAAGGATTGTGTTAGGGAAGGCGAATGGTCGAATTCAGTTTATTGGGATAATTTGAGGAAAGATCGCTCACCTGTAAAGAAGACCGCATATAGAACACTAGTGCGACCCACTCTTGCTTACTGCTACAGTGTTTGGTTCCTCCACCGGTTCGCACTAGAGGTAGATATCTAAGCAACTCAGAGGCGGGCTGATATAGTTGTTACCGGTAGAGTTTATCAACAAACAAGTATTATGGAAATGCAACATGAATTCAAATGGCAGTACCTGGAGGGAAGACGACGTTATACTCACCAGGGACTATTGACAAAATTTAAAGGAATGGCATTTGAATCTGAAGACAGACTGATTCTACTGCCACAAACGTACTTTTCGCGCGAGAAACACGAAAATGAGAGAAATTAGACATTTTTCACTCGCTCTACTTCAATATGAAACAGGAAAGGAAATGACTTGTGGTGGAACGGTGTACACTTCGACAATCACGGTACAGTGGCTTGTGTAGTACATACGTAAATGTAGATGATGAGTTCTGTATACGTTTCAGGTGTGTGGCACGATATGTCTACGTGCTGGTCACGCGGTTCCCGTAAATTTCTGGACGGATATTTGTGGGCACGTGTAACGCTACTACCGAGCACCTTAAACGATAATCGGTGATATTGTTATACCTCTGCGAGGAATTTTTAAGTAGTTGTGGCCGTGAGATACCCTAATGGAAATACACTCCTCGAAATTGAAATGAGAACACCGTGAATTCATTGTCCCAGGAAGGGGAAACTTTATTCACACATTCCTGGGGTCAGATACATCACACGATCACACTGACAGAACCACAGGCACATAGACACAGGCAACAGAGCATGCACAATGTCGGCACTAGTACAGTGTATATCCACCTTTCGCAGCAATGCAGCCTGCTATTCTCCTATGGAGACGATCGTAGAGATGCTGGATGTAGTCTTGTGGAACGGCTTGCCATGCCATTTCCACCTGGCGCCTCAGTTTGACCAGCGTTCGTGCTGGACGTGCAGACCGCGTGAGACGACGCTTCATCCAGTCCCAAACATGCTCAATGGGGGACAGATCCGGAGATCTAGCTGGCCAGGGTAGTTGACTTACACCTTCTAGAGCACGTTGGTTGGCACGGGATACATGCGGACGTGCATTGTCCTGTTGGAACAGCAAGTTCCCTTGCCGGTCTAGGAATGGTAGAACGATGGGTTCGATGACGGTTTTGATGTACCGTGCACAATTCAGTGTCCCTTCGACGATCACCAGAGGTGTACGGCCAGTGTAGGAGATCGCTCCCCACACCATGATGCCGGGTGTTGGCCCTGTGTGCCTCGGTCGTATGCAGTCCTGATTGTGGCGCTCACCTGCACGGCGCCAAACACGCATACGACCATCATTGGCACCAAGGCAGAAGCGACTCTCATCGCTGAAGACGACACGTCTCCATTCGTCCCTCCATTCACGCCTGTCACGACACCACTGGAGGCGGGCTGCACAATGTTGGGGCGTGAGCGGAAGACGGCCTAACGGTGTGCGGGACCATAGCCCAGCTTCATGGAGACGGTTGCGAATGATCCTCGCCGATACCCCAGGAGCAACAGTGTCCCTAATTTGCTGGGAAGTGGCGGTGTGGTCCCCTACGGCACTTCGTAGGATCCTAGGGTCTTGGCGTGCATCCGTGCGTCGCTGCGGTACGGTCCCAGGTCGACGGGCATGTGCACCTTCCGCCGACCACTGGCGACAACATCGATGTACTGTGGAGACCTCACGCCCCACGTGTTGAGCAATGCGGCGGTACGTCCACCCGGCTTCCCGCATGCCCACTATACGCCCTCGCTCAAAGTCCGTCAACTGCACATACGGTTCACGTCCACGCTGTCGCGGCATGCTACCAGTGTTAAAGACTACGATGGAGCTCCGTATGCCACGGCAAACTGGCTGACAATGACGGCGGCGGTGCACAAATGCTGCGCAGCTAGCGCCATTCGACGGCCAACACCGCGGTTCCTGGTGTGTTCGCTGTGCCGTGCGTGTGATCATTGCTTGTACAGCCCTCTCGCAGTGTCCGGAGCAAGTATGGTGGGTCTGACACACCGGTGTCAATGTGTTCTTTTTTCCATTTCCAGGAGTGTAGAACACTCAAACTGGGATTGGTTATGGTGGTATAAATCATACAAGCTTCCTATTTCCTTTAGAGATCACCTATGACAGGTGGCTCGACCTCGACCTCGACCTGGGTTGGGGTTCTAAACATTCATGGTGGTGTCTGTTCTATATCGTGTCTCCCTACCACTTTCGCGCAACGACGCTCTGAGCGTGTTTTTTTTAGGGAATTAACTAGTTTGAACCTGGGACCTGTTGCTGGTAAGGAGATGCCAGACCACACATGACATGTAGAATTAAGAAGAGTTCAGTGAGACTAGCGATGATATAACCAAATACTGAATGATCTCAGCGTCAGCTCCACTGCACTCCCTGTAAAAGAATCTTAATTCTAACTAAATATAGTGGAAAGGGTTCAAGGCTTTCCTATTTTTAGTTAGCTGGTAAAATAACGAAGAAAAAGCAGTTAAGTTTACCATTGATAATTTTATTCTACTCACAAAACATCGTTTATAAATTGCAATATTGATAAAAGGAAATGTTTCAATACAGCATGGTAAAAGCCAACTGCGTTCAACAAAAATGTGAACGAATATTCCCTGAATGGGTTTCCAAGTTCTACAATCGATCGAAGGATGACCTATGCCATATCACATCTATAATCTGGGTTTAATTTAAGTTTCACAAAAGAGAAAACTATCAAAATGGTCTACAGTGACGCTCAATTATCTTTAATTACTTATTTAACTTGTTGTAAATTACAGTGGCTGATGTAGCTTCTCAATAACTATATAAAAGAAAAATCGTCGCATTTCAGATTTTTACTCCAAGTGGCAAATGTGAACACCATGAGTTTTAATTAACGATCACCATTTGTATTACGCAAAAAGGGGGTGTAACAGATGAGACTTCTGCAGTTCTGAGTGAAGCCTTATGCGCTCAAAAATGCGGCATCGCGTGCGTTCATTACCTTGTCGGTGTTCAGGCAGCCTCACGGCGACAGCGGCCGGCGCACTAACCATCCAGCTCGCCGTCTCGGAACCAACTCTCCTCTAACTTCTCCTTAGTACAATTTACCGAAGCTGGTTTAAAAAAAACTATCTGGCCGTGTTTTTATCCGACCAATCAGGGTCTCAATGTTAACCTTAAGCTCCGCCTACAAAAATTCTGCTTATCCAATGACAAACGTTATACTTTTCGTGATGGGGCAATGTTTTTAATGTTTGCAACGTAACAGAGACGCTAAAAAGTCTCACGCCAAAACCTGCAGCTAGTGTGGTCCTTTTAGCGTTATCGTAATATCTATACTGTCCTTGACGTAACAGAGACGCCAAAAAGCCTCACGCTAAAACGTGCGGGTGGTAGACTTAGCGGTAGGCTAGCGACGTGGCTGTCCACTCCGTCCGTTATCATAGGGCCTTCTAGCTTAACACGGTTCTGCTCTCGGCTTCTGTCCTCGTTTCTCCCCTCGGAACTGCGTCTGCCTCACGGTGGGAAGGTACGACATGCATTTAGGCATTCTTGTATTAGTCTGTGGCATTCCATTTGCTCACTCGTTACTTGTATTACTTTGGTTAATTTAATGTCACGATTTATTCGGAGCTATGTGACATACTAGTACATTTGCTTATTATGTCAGGGTTTTCATGGAAGGTGTTGGATTTGCCTGACACCTTACAGGGTTAGGTTGATTTGGTGGAAGACCTGACCTGTCATGGGTTGGGTTGGGTTGATTTGGTGGAAGACCTGACCTGTCAGGGGTTGGGTTGTGTTGTTTGGTGGAAGAGAACAAACAGCGAGGTCAATGGTCTCCGGAAGGATGGGAAAGGAAGTCAGCCTGCCCTATCAGAGTAGCCATCCCGGCGTTTACTCGAAACGATTTAGGGAAATCACGGAAAACCTAAATCAGGATGGCCGGACGCGGGATTGAACAGTCGTCCTCCCGAATGCGAGTCCAATTTGCTGACCACTGCGCCACATCGCTCGCTCAAGTGGCTCCTTCGGTTTCGGGAGTTCAAAGTTTTTAATTACTTGAACTCTTTATTTAAGTGGTATCGTATCATCAGGTGGTTCTTTCTTTCTTTGCTCAGTAATGACGTTATGATTTTGTTGGGAAACATCGTCATTGGTTGGTACAATACTGCAACTAGTTGCACTTTCATTGGTCTTAGGTACATCAAAATTTTCGTCATCCGAACAGTCGTCCGAATCCCACCATTCTATTTCGCTTTTGGGCTCTAACATAAAAGCTTTCGTAACACAGGCGCTAAGTTCGTTTTCCTATTTCTCGTCAGGTCTTCACTCAGGCTCCCAGTTTTTTTCTGATGAGCCATCATCCTCATCAACTCTTACGTCCACAGTTACTTCATACTTCGTGTCATCTTTATGGGTCTCTAAGAACATGTAAAAAATTGTCTATATTTTCATTATTTCCAAATTCTCGCCTTTCGGTAGTAGTTAGTACTTTTCGCGAAACGTTAACAGAGGTTATTTCACCATTAATGATGAGTATTTCGTCCTCCAACACCCTTCTCTGCATAACAACCCTTTTATTGGCTATCTCGAATGTTGAGCAGCGATTTTTATTTGATCTTCCTTATTTTAAGACCACGTTAACTTATCGACGTCCCTATTATCTCTCCTGTCTTCAATTAACTTTTTGGTCGCATATGCTTTCTTAAAATCCATTCACATTGTGTGAGGCCCCTGTACAAATCGTCCATCTGCACACGTCGTTCTGTCACCTCTGAAAACTCATTTTCGTCATTTACACTACTATTTGTGCTGCCATTCGTGCCTTCTCTTGCGTCTACGAATTCGCCTGCTCATTCCTCGACTACGGAAGTATTGTTTGTCGCTTCTATCTACTGTGACGTTTACATTTTGTTCCGCCGCCTCACATACGGCTTCTCTTCGAACAGCTTGAACATTTGCACCGGTCGTTGCTCTCTGATAGCTTGTAAGTTTGCTAATGCCGGGCCCACTGCCTGCTATCGGTGAATCTCCGTAGAGCACACCTGTCGTTGAACATGCTGCGCCACGCTTTGCCGCGCGACCGCTTTCCTGTTTCAATTCTCGGTGACTATTACGGCATAAGTTACTTTGTCGGGGCCGGTAAAGTCTGTCCGCGTCAGTTTGGCATTCAACATCGGCGGTATTGTTTTCCATATTGCTCTGGAAGCATTTCGTGCGGAAAAACCTCTACCGCGTCCGGCCGAGTTTCCTCTTCCACTGCCCCTACCTGTATCTCTCTGAGTCACATTGAAGCGATAACCATCGGCGTCCTTTTGTTCGGCATGAATACAGCTGCTACTGTTAGTATTATTCTGTTGATTATCCCTGTTTCCTCGCCAACGGTCTTCGTCTTCCAGCCTTTCTAAAAATGCTGAGAAGCTTTGGTGGTTGTTTCTTACGTATCTTTTAGAATCTCCTGGAAGCTTTTTCCATAGTTAGCAGATAACTTCGGAATCTGATCGTCTACTTCGTGTGTCAACTTTCGGTACCTGTAGTCGCAGAAATCTTTTAAAGAATTCCTGCCCCTATTATCATGGAGTTTACCCATGATAAACTCCCGCCATAAGCAGTCCTCCTTTTGTTCAGACCAATATTCTTCTGTGAATTTTTTTTTAAATTCTTTAAAAATCATATGCTCAGTATTTACATTAGGTCTCCAGCGCTTGGCGTTACCTGCGAAGATACTGATCATTACATTTGTCTTTTCCAAATAAGATAAATCACCAGGAGAAGTTCTTTCGCAATTCTTTACGAAATTTAAAGGGTGCCATCTGTTATGCTTCTTGGCGGGATCGAACTTTTTCTCGCCTTTCTATAATTTGCGAAGCGGCGTTCCGTTACTAATAACACCAGGCCTGTCTCGTATTTTACATTCAAGGTCAGAATTTTTTCATTGACTTTGTGAAGTGTTTTGATCGCACTTCTGTTCACGTTCAACAAATTGTTAACTTTAAACTTTTCGGTATCTGAAATTGTTCTTCTCAAATGTGAGATTTCGTTCTGGCACTCGTCTATTAGTATATTTTTCGGACCAAAAGTTATTTGGTCCACTTTCGTCACTACCAAAGGTTCTATTATTTCCTGGATGTTAATAATTTCAACATTGAACGTTGCATTAATATCAGTAATTTGTGCCTGCATATTAGCCATATTTGTATTTATGGAATTCATTTCTTTTTACATTTCAGTCACAGTAGAACTTAAAGTACCTACTTTTTGATCTGCCTGTTCAATCTGTTGACTTAATTCTGTGTTATGAAACTTCATTTGACGTTTGACTTTTAATCTGGCTTTCATGATTGCTACCTTGGGCTTTAAGCTGGCTGTTAAGACCACTGACTTGCATTTTCATCTGGTCTAAAACATCTAACATCTTAGAAAGTCAGTCACACTCAACGTTTGTCTACTTTCGTTTTCTGACTCTACATTATACGCTTCTTTCGGCTCTTTCTTTATTTGAGGCGAATCAAACTTGTCAACTCGTTTGTTCACATAATCTCTATTGTCTACAAGGTCCTCATCTTTTGTGTCCTTTAATTTTTCTTGTTTGATTTGGGATGCTCTCGCCATCTCAGTATGATCATTTACTTGTTTGTGATATTGCATTGTGGATAGGCTAGCTGCCTATCACTAGCGCCATCTCTTATATGTTTTACGTTGCCGGCCGCGGTGGCCGTGCGGTTCCAGGCGCTACAGTCTGGAACGGCGAGGCTGCTACGGTCGCAGGTTCGAATCCTGCCTTGGTGATGGATGGGTGTGATGTCCTTAGGTTAGTTAGGTTTAAGTTGTTCTAAGTTCTAGGGGACTGATGACCTAAGGTGTTAAGTCCTATAGTGCTCAGAGCAATTTTTGAACTATTAACGTTACCAGCAGCATTGCCCATAGCGCCCGACACTATTTCTTTGCGTTCATTCAGTGTAGTTACTGCATTCACACCGTTGTCCATTCTGAATGTACTCTACTGGCCATTAAAATTTCTACACGAAGAAGAAATGCAGATGATAAACGGGTATTCATTGGACAAATATATTATACTAGAACTGACATGAGATTACATTTTCACGCAATTTAGGTGCATAGATCCTGAGAAATCAGTACTCAGAAGAGCAACCTCTGGCCGTAATAACGGCCTTGATACGCCTGGGCATTGAGTCAAACAGAGCTTGGATGGTGTGTACAGGTACAGCTGCCCATGGAGCTTCAACACGATTCCACAGTTCATTAAAAGTAGTGAATGGCGTATTGCGACGAGCCAGTTGTTCGGCCACCATTGACCAGACGTTTTCAATTGGTGAGAGATCTGGAGAATGTGCTGGCCAGGACAGCAGTCGAACATTTTCTGTATCCAGAAAGGCCCGTACAGGACCTGCAACATGCGGTCGAGCATTATCTTGCTTAAATGTAGCGTTTCACAGCGATCTAATGAAGGGAAGAGCCACAGGTCGTAACTCATCTGAAATGTAACGTTCACTGTCCAAAGTACCGTCAATGCGAACAAGGGATGACCAAGAAGTGTAACCAATGGCACCCATACCGTCACGCCGGACTATACGCCAGTATGGCGTTAACGAATACACGCTTCCAATGTGCGTTCACTGCGATGTCGACAAACACGTATGCGACCATCATCATGCTGTTAACAGAACCTGGATTCATCAGAAAAAAATAACGTATTGCCATTCGTGCACTCAGGTTCGTCGTGAGTATATCATCGCAGGCACTCATGTCTGTGATGCTGTGATGCATCGTCAAGGGTAACCTCATCCATGGTCTCCGAGCTGATAGTGGTTTTAAGGTGTCTTTGTTCTGGAGTGTTTTAATACTGTGGCCAACTTTTAACGTGTGTGTGTGACTTCAGTGTCTTTTTTGTGCTTTACGAATCGCCAACTGTGTTTTTTTTTCACTTTATGTAGACTTTTTTAACTGACCCCCATGAACGTCTCTGTGTCAGTGTATATTTTCCCTCCATTGTCTCCCCTTACTCTGTTTTTATGTCCCCTTTTTATCGCCTTTATATGCATAGTTTTCTCCTTTTATTAGCTGTCATGTCACTCGGATGAAGAGCGGCTGGTTGTGGCGCTCCCAGTCCTCCCATGTCCATGCCGGCCGCGGTGGCCGAGCGGTTCTGGACACTCAGTCCGGAACCGCGCGACTGCTACGGTAGTAGGTTCGAATCCTGCCTCGGGCATGGATGTGTGTGATGTCCTTAGGTTAGTTAGGTTTAAGTAGTTCTAAGTTCTAGGGGACTGATGACCTAAGATGTTAAGTCCCATAGTGCTCAGAGCCATTTAGAGCCTTTAGAGCCCATGCCCAATTGGGCCAGGGGAATGAAATCACAATAAAGGGAAAAAAAAATCGAGAACAATAAATGTCCTGTCCCAACCGACAAGTGTAACACTGCCAGCGACCACCTTAAACGATAATCGATGATAACGTCATACCTCTTCGAGGAATTTGTAAGTAGTTGTGACCGTGAGATACCCTAATGAAAAAGAACAATCAAACTGGAATTCGTTTCCGTAATACTCCATCAGAGTATAAACAACAGCATACGGTGGGTCAGGGATAGATGTTCTCCGAGCACGAAAGCAAGTTTTAATATTACATATTAAAACAGGTCGCCAGCATAATTAGGCATTCTTGTGTCAAGCAAAATCATAATGCAGAAGGCAATGCTAATGTTAACCTAACCTTCCTTGACACACACACTTAGCTCTTTCTCTATATCTGTTCACACTACAACACAATAAATCAAATGTATGTGAATTCCTAAGGGACCAAACTGCTGAGGTCATCGGTCACTAGACTGACACATTACATAAACTAACTTATGTTAAGAACAAGACACACACCCACGCCCGAGGGAGGACTCGAACCTCCGACAGGCGCGCCCGCGCTGTCCGTGACATGGTACAACACAGTAACGTAACATGACAAATAAATGTGCTACTAACTAGTACGTCAGATAAGCAAATGGCCAATGAGATAGCAAACAGCAACAAATGCCTCTCAAAAACACATATCTTAAAGGAACTAGGTGGAACAGTTTATAAAACTTAATACCGACACACACGAAACTAGTAGCAATACTGAACAGGGAAAATCTTGAAATGATTCTGAATTTAAACCGGGGGTCTACTAATTATTATAATCTATAACTTCATTCCCTAATACAGGGTCTCTATGTCTGTGCCTAAACCAACTTGATTAGAATAGATAACACAGTAAACATTTCGTTCTTAAACTTGGTTTGAAGCAACTAAACAGAATGCAAATCCAACTACACTGACTCTGAATGAGCCTTTGCATTGCTTCATTAAATAACTAGGCCAGTACATGAGGACCCTTAAACTTTCATTGTTGAAAGAACAATGCTAATTATCAAAACTACACCCGTATGTATGAGAATATGTAAATATTCATATAATTATTCATTAGTTATGTAAGTCACAACAAACTGTAACTCTATGAATAATAAATGTACTTTCATAAGCAGTCTTTTGACCTACTAAAAATTATAGTTGCCTGTGAAAATGAAAACACAACGTTAAATTCAATTTCAGCCACTTTTTCGTAATACATTACGACACTCGGAATTAAATTAACTAGGATACGAATCCTGTCCAGCTTTGTGATGTGGGATAATCACGGGTGTAAGATAGAATTTTTAGTAACACCATGATTATTATTAAAATTAAGCAATTTTCACAAATACCTGGTCCTTTTACAGAGTTGCAAATACAAAACAATTTAGAGGAAGGCTTGTGGCATTGGTGGCGAAATTTGCAATGGCTATTTACCTGGTGGCGATGCTGTCATGGCGGTACTGTTGGCCTCATCCTCTTACTGATCTTCTTCGCGTCGAAATAATATTTTTATAGGAGCAAAAACCATACCATCATAATATTATCACCAAATGCAGCATCCGAGGCCGATAGATACTGCCCTTGAGCTCCTCTGGCCTCAAAACTCCAGGACTAAGAGTCACTAATATCCACTGCTGCTGGCGAGGTGTTAACCACAGCACTGCTCAGTCCAGACTCCTTACCCGTCACAAAGGACGAGTTGCCACTTGCGCGACAACCACACGTTTCCCACTCCGCCAGGATACTTTCGTAGCTGCAGGACTTCCCCACATCTTTTACATTTAACCTTACGTTCCCTAATTGTGCCCCAAGTCATATATAGTACAATACATAACAACATTTCAGTATTTATCTAAATTCACAAGCATAATTCAAAACAACATCGTTCAAATATTCACATAACTGAAACATGTATACATAGTCAAAAATTTCCATAACGGATACATTATATATAAGCAACACTAGAAAATGACATACAAATATCGACACAGATACAAAATAAGCCGAAAATAGGTTTTACATACGGATCTAGTATCCAGTAGCGTCCCAGATGCGTTCTATCGGGTTCAGATTACGCGAAACTGTTGCCTATGACATCAACTTGAGTTGACTGTCATGTTCCTCAAACCACCACCGTTGGAGAAGGCATCAGCCATTAAGGAATGCAGGCGGCAATAATGTTCACGCACTCCAACAGGTCCCACGTACGCCCAGGAGAATATCCCCCACAGTAAAATACTGCCTCTACCGGCCTGCGTCCGTGGCGCGCTGCATGTTTCATAAAGGCGTTCGCTTCGATAATGATATACTCATGACCATCAACTTAGGTAGCAAGAAACGTTTCCATTGACTGACTTACCGTCGAATACAAATGATCTCTTGTGCACTGCAGAGCCTTTGTTCGACATCGTATGCTGCACAGTGAGCTCCGAAACACCTATGCCTGCGCCAGTATTCTATTCGTCGCTAGGTGTCCCAAAGATCGATGCCAATCCTGCCTTCCTCCATGTTCAGTGATGAGTTCCAGAAATTCAACATCTTATCGCCTACTCGCGGTTTCAAGCTCCTTCAACCCATTTCTATACACACTCACGAGAGTAGTACGTGAGTAGATGCCCAGATTCACCGTTTCAGAGTTGCTCGTTCCCGGACGCGGGGCCAGTAACAGTCAGCCCTTTGTAAGAGTCGCTCACGTCAGTGGATTTCCCCATTTACGGCCCATATAATCGCTAGGACTATTTCCAGATCGTCTATGCTACGCTTATAAACTTTTCATACTGCTTCACGTGGCCGCAATGCCATTAGGCGACTTTCAATTTCGCGAAGAGTACTGATCATAAGTATATTTTTAGGTGTCGAAACATAATTGGAGTATAGCTCTCCTAAATTGTTGGGGGAAAGCATAGCAAATTCTTCACTGGCATCTACACAAATTCGATAGTACTCGCTGACGATGCTGCTATCTGTAGGGAAGGTCGTCTCCGCATGTTCATTTGGTAATTCAGGAAACGCAGACAGTTGAAAGTCTTTATGTCACCTGTACTGAATAATCACTCTCGTTAAACATAAACAGATGCACGGTAATATATGCATACGAAACGACCCAATAGTATCGGAGTTCAGCTTTCGGAGCCTGTGACTGTTTTCTTCCTGGTGAACGCGCCCTTCGCTATTTCTCACACGTGTTTCCGTTTGGTAACACAGATAGCGGTAATGCTTGCGTACACACACAAACACGCTCTCGTTTATCTTAATAGCACCTAAAACATCTATGTAGTCTCCGTTGACAGCAGTTTAGTCCCCACTAAGGTTTGTACAGTTGGTGTCATGTTTGTGGAAATTTGAGGTAAGGACTGTGGGACCAATCTGTTGAGGTCATCGGTCCCTAGGCTTACACACTACTTAGCCTAATTTAAACTAACTCACACTAAAGACAACACAGACACCCATGCCCGAGGGAGAACTCGAACCTCCGACGAGGGATGCCACACAAGCCGTGACAAGAAGCTCCAGACCGCACGGGTACCCCGCGCGGCCACGTTTGTGCTGTACTCGCCGTATGCAAGATACGATTACGTTCTGTGCTTGTATATTTTCCCTCCTCAAGGAATTCTTTTGTTTTCTATAAGTAATTAATATTCTAATCAAACCGAAACGTAGATTAAGAAATGTTCCTTAATAGCGTTTTTCCAAAAAATTGTTTTATTGGATACCATAAAAACTTGTATATCGATAAAATATATGAAGCCACAGTTCACATGAAATTGTACATTCTCTGAACATTAACAAATAATTAACACAGTTGTCAGAAAAGTACTAAAGTAGGAGCAGATACAGACGAGCTGAGACTATCTTTCTTATATCTATTATGGGACCAAGCAGCTACCGCTACTTGGACTTTTCTGCGGATATTGCGGAACTGAATCTTCAAAGACAACAACCCAGACAATGTTGATTGAAGACGGCGTTTAGAAACGTCTTGCTCGGATAGAAGAATATTTGAAACAAAAAGCGTTATTTCAAACAAATCCCAAGTATATTCACGCCTTCTTGTCCAGGAACAGGTACGAACAAGCGAAGACTCAGGATCTACATCGAACAGTAATTTTTGATTGTGTGGTAGGCATTAAAACAACAGTACAAAATAACAATGGGTATTCAGTGTAACGAAAAAAAGTGCAATAAACATAGTGAGCAGTAGACGGAAGCTAAGTAATTTATTAAAAGAAAATGGCTCTGAGCACTATGGGACTGAACATCTATGGTCTTCAGTCCCCTAGAACTTAGAAATACTTAAACCTAACTAACCTAAGGACATCACACAACACCCAGTCATCACTAGACAGAGAAAATACCTGACCCCGCAGAGAATCGCACCCGGGAACCCAGGCGCAGGAAGCGAGAACGCTACCGCACGACCATGAGCTGCGGACAGTAATTTATTACTCGTTCCACGTGATTCATAAACGTTATATCTTCCCTTAGCAAAATACTCTTAAACATTTGTATGTAAGCTTATGTATTTTCCTGGTACGAAATTAGAACAATGCTTAAAATATTTACTGCGGTGTACATACTAGAAGGCGTCTTCTCATGGAAACTTGAAAGAGGCATCACCGAAGGATAAAATTTCCGAGGTAACAATATGAACCAATATGAAACAGAAGAAAACATGGTAGTGGAATGGAAAATATAAGAGGCGTTGGGAGAATTCTGAGTAAGTACATAGTATATGAAACGGCATTTAATGCTTAAGTTCTTGGACATTTATCCTAAATTTACCGCAACGATCAAAGATGAATGTTTTGTTCGAAAACGATAGTGTAATAGTAAAGTGATTTAAATACTTCGCAGATTGTTACCGGTTGCAGAATTTATCTCACTATATAGTCATCCTAGCGTCATCGGTTAGTAACATAGCTGTACTAATCTAGTTTTGAGGTTATTGTGAAATTTTCCTGATTATCAACACAGAAGGATATTCACAGTAACTCTGTTAGGATAGTTACAGATCGATATATACCATACGCACGTCTACCTTAGATTATCAAACAACTGAAATTGTATCTGTGGTACAAGGGCGAAGTTGTTCTCGGGAAACACTACTGAGTTGATTTGGGCAACTGTCCAGCACTTGTACTTTCTCCGTCACAGGGATGTTGAAATAACGTAATGGAGGTTGGACAGGATGTGGAGGTAAACAGAGAACCTTTTCTTCAGACGCTTCACAACCGAATGGAACAAGTTAGCGACAGACTGCTATTGATGAGAAGTATCTTACGTTGTCTTTTACAGTGGTTTATGGAGAATACATGGAGATGTCGATATAGGTGCTTACAGTGGAACAGAGTGGTGGGAAGACTGCTGGTGTACAGTCGTGGACAAAACGAGCGAGACCCCTCGCCTTTTCGTTATGCTGATCCGCACGGCTTTAAAGTCTGCTACACAGCATAACAGGCAAGGCGATGAAGTGCTACCAACATACTATACACAGGCGTAAAATTGACAAACTATCTGAACTTTTTTTGGACTGTTTTCAATAATTTGTAAGACTATATTAATGCTGGTTAGTGAGTTAAACACAACAAGAAAATGTAAGACAGAAATGAGAGAAGAAACGCTAATTGGTATGAACTGTACCATAAAAATGAATTTCAACTTATCGAGATAACATAAGTGTTTTAGGAATACAAAGATCCCCAGATCGTTACGAATTAGCAAAATACACTCCTGGAAATTGAAATAAGAACACCGTGAATTCATTGTCCCAGGAAGGGGAAACTTTATTCACACATTCCTGGGGTCAGATACATCACATGATCACACTGACAGAACCACAGGCACATAGACACAGGCAACAGAGCATGCACAATGTCGGCACTAGTACAGTGTATATCCACCTTTCGCAGCAATGCAGGCTGCTATTCTCCCATGGAGACGATCGTAGAGATGCTGGATGTAGTCCTGTGGAACGGCTTGCCATGCCATTTCCACCTGGCGCCTCAGTTGGACCAGCGTTCGTGCTGGACGTGCAGACCGCGTGAGACGACGCTTCATCCAGTCCCATACATGCTCAATGGGGGACAGATCCGGAGATCTTGCTGGCCAGGGTAGTTGACTTACACCTTCTAGAGTACGTTGGGTGGCACGGGATACATGCGGACATGCATTGTCCTGTTGGAACAGCAAGTTCCCTTGCCGGTCTAGGAATGGTAGAACGATTGGTTCGATGACGGTTTGCATGTACCGTGCACTATTCAGTGTCCCCTCGACGATCACCAGAGGTGTACGGCCAGTGTAGGAGATCGCTCCCCACACCATGATGCCGGGTGTTGGCCCTGTGTGCCTCGGTCGTATGCAGTCCTGATTGTGGCGCTCACCTGCACGGCGCCAAACACGCATACGACCATCATTGGCACCAAGGCAGATGCGACTCTCATCGCTGAAGACGACACGTCTCCATTCGTCCCTCCATTCACGCCTGTCGCGACACCACTGGAGGCGGGCTGCACGATGTTGGGGCGTGAGCGGAAGACGGCCTAACGGTGTGCGGGACCGTAGCCCAGCTTCATGGAGACCGTTGCGAATGGTCCTCGCCGATACCCCAGGAGCAACAGTGTCCTTAATTTGCTGGGAAGTGGCGGTGCGGTCCCCTACGGCACTGCGTAGGATCCTACGGTCTTGGCGTGCATCCGTGCGTCGCTGCGGTCCGGTCCCAGGTCGACGGGCACGTGCACCTTCCGCCGACCACTGGCGACAACATCGATGTACTGTGGAGACCTCACGCCCCACGTGTTGAGCAATTCGGCGGTACGTCCACCCGGCCTCCCGCATGCCCACTATACGCCCTCGCTCAAAGTCCGTCAACTGCACATACGGTTAACGTCCACGCTGTCGCGGCATGCTACCAGTGTTAAAGACTGCGATGGAGCTCCGTATGCCACGGCAAACTGGCTGACACTGACGGCGGCGGTGCACAAATGCTGCGCAGGTAGTGCCATTCGACGGCCAACACCGCGGTTCCTGGTGTGTCCGCTGTGCCGTGCGTGTGATCATTGCTTGTACAGCCCTCTCGCAGTGTCCGGAGCAAGTATGGTGGGTCTGACACACCAGTGTCAATGTGTTCTTTTTTCCATTTCTAGGAGTGTATTATTCTCATTCCGCCGCGAAACGGTCCGTGTCAACTTTCAGACTAGTCATGAAAGTGTGCAAATTTAGCAATGGGTGAAGATTCATAACGAAATTCAGTTAAAAATCATTCAGTGCTACACAAAAGTCAATTCCATTATTGACAGAAGCGGAAAAAGTAGGCAGTAACATGCATGACATTCTAGAAGAGTGTCATACTGACATACACGGGGCAGCAGTACAGAATAAAGGTAGCGATACAACGTATTGAGGGCGCGAGAATTTAAAATTGCTTTACTGATATTCTACCTGCCTCATAGAGATTAGAACCGAAAACAAACCAGATATTCCTTTCACTACGCTAGCAGACAACCCAGGCAAACAGCCCTCTGTTATTACCCCAGACATGAATGAGCCGGCTATTTTGCAGTGAAAATGGCAAAATGATCTGCAGTTTCTGTTGCATGGAGCTTTCTGGACTAAAAAATATGAATTTTCTGCCTTTATGTTAGCGCTTATGTGACAATCATTCGGGATGTTTATCGAAATAGGAAAATACTGTTATTATCGAGTAAATTTAGTAGGATAATTCTGCACCACCCCAAGAAATAAACGGCTGCATAGCTGCCAAACGTATTCTACACTGTTTCGAATTCTCCACTAGACTCGCCACAGCCAGAAAACGTTCATTAACCGAAGTGTTTCTTAAGGTAGCTGGCAATGGGAATGTTCACATTTATAAAACGCGGTGGCATTAATGCTGGGATGTGAATTACCACGTGTATAGGCAAATGGATTCTATTTGCATTCCTGTAAACGTGATTTAGATCCTAAGCGTAGCTACGACTAATTTGCTGATGTATCGACTGCAGTTAGAACATTTCGAATAAAGAGTAGAGTGTGTTATTTATGCGGCCCTCATCTTCAGTAACTGTCGTAGCTGTTTTCGTTGTTTGGATTTCGTCACATAAACCGGTAAAAACGGTACCGTACTAGTCTCTCTTGACCGTCTATCGGTCTACCCAACCCTTAAAACCCGTTTACCTCGAGAACGGGTAGACATAATAAGCGTAAATCTATCGCACTTCTTGCGGTAACCGGTCCCTTGGTGGTGTAAAAAAATGAGCATTTATGTCAACATAATCTAAAGATACGGCCGTTTATGTAAAGAAAATTTACGTGAAAGACCTAGAACTACGTAAACCTAGCTAGCCTAAGGACATCACAGACATCTATGCCCGAGGTAGGTTTCCAAGCTGCGAGTGAAGCAGCCGTGCGGTTCGTGACTGAAGCGCCTGGAATCGCTCGGCCACCGCACTCGGCGAAACCCTATTCACCTCATGTACAATGATAATATATACTGCCTAATGAGGATAAACTGTATTCGCCAGCAACTCAGATCGTTTGATCGCGGAACTTTTTCGAAGCTACATTCAAACTTTGTTCGAAGTCGTCTGCAATATCCATTTATAAACACCCTAGGAACGTCGTATGCGATATCCACTTCTGAAGACGCTGCAGATACTGCAGTACCATAACAAGTAGGTAAGAATATATTGTTATTGGTCCATACATGACACTTTATTTCAGTATCAATTTAACGCGCCTACGTGTTTGTATATGGCTGAAAATAATGAACAAAAGTAAATAAACAGCAAACAACTTCGATGTTCAAATCAAATGTAACTCATATGTCGCAATTACAACATAATTACGTTGTTACATCTACATGACTACATCTACAGGATTTCTTTGCAATCCAGACTTACGTGCCTGGCAGAAGTTTCGGACTATTTCTCAACCGTCCCACTCAATGTGCGGGAAATAGGACCACTTAAATCTTTTCCTACGTGCCTTGAATTACGTTATTGCTATGGTTTCTTCCTGTGTAAGTTCCCGAGGAAATAATGTTTTGGCATTCAGAACAGATGTTGGTGATTGAAATTTCATGAAAAGCTCTCGTGGCAACGAAAAACGCTTTTGTTTTCATGAATGTTACCCCAACTCGATTATCAAATCTGGGACTCTCTCTCCCCTATTTCGTGACATTACAACTCGTCCTACCGCTCCTTCGACATTTTTGCGTGCACAGTCAATCACGTCTATCAAGGATATTATAGCAGTGGACGGACAAACGTAGTGTAGGCAGTGTTTTCAGTTGGCCTGTTGCGTATTCTTAGTGTGCGGCTAATAAAACGTTCTTTCGTTTGCCTTCCCCACAAAAGTGTGTTTTCGATCGTTCCAGTTTAAGTTTTTCTTGGTACTAAGATGGACTGACAGTGCTTCGACTTGTGTATTGTCATGTAACCGATAGTTAATTATTGTTATTGGACGCAGCTTTCGTGTTTAGTGTATTCCTCATTCAAAAGGGTACACTCCTCGTACACCAATCATAACTGTTTCAAAGTATTAAATTGTTACTGATGTTACCAAGTTACAGTGGTCATCTAAACTTGCCGTTTTGAAACAAAGGAAAATATTATAGTGAAATATAGCAACTAAGAAGCGGAGTGTCCAAATAAACAAACATTTCCGGGTCAGGTAGTTGCAGTATGCCTACCACACAGTAACGTAAATTAGGAGCAAAGTCCATTAGTGCTACTACAAGAAAGGAAGTTTCCAAACATGTCAATGAGTAGTCGAGGAAAGTGGACGCATTCTGCCTACTGAATCGCAAAGCACGCCACTTACGAGGAAACACGCCAAGTGTCATACCCTGATCTTGCTGAAACTTCGCTCAGTGAAAGAGGAGACAAAATAAGCGAACACGTGTCTCGACTTATTTGCTTACACTCTACCGCTACTGAGAAAACGACGATGTTTTCAATGCGCTATTGCTATAGTGTAGATACCTCTTCGCGGGTAAGGATTCAACTAAAGCGGTGGCTCTGTGGCTACCATCGCGACTTCGGAACTTTGCGCTGCGAGTTAGAAACCCGGTTTTTTCTCCCCCCGCCCCCTCCCCCATTTACTCAGTGAATTATCTACGAATGTTTACTCCAATTTATGTTGATGCAATGTTGTCGTTATTCGTCAGTTAATTTACTGTGTGAAGAAAGAAGTTATAAAGGGAACACATAGCGCGTAGTGGGGCGATCACTCCGTTGTAGAAATAATTCAGAAGCCAAGATCGCTTAAATACTGTTTACTGGATAACTGATTTCAACGCACTAAAGGTGCCATCATCGGATCTGAATGTAGATTAACATTTATAAACCATTTGCATATAACGATACATGAGGCAGTCCAGATGATTTTAGATCAGCTTGTCTCATTCTTATATTATTTTTTAAATTCATTAATTACACATAAAGTTAATTGGCGAATAACGACAACATTATTTTAACATAAATTAAAAAAGACATTCGTAGATAATTCAGATAGAGAGGCACGAAATAATAATAATAATAATAAACCCAATATGGTCTCGAACACGGGGATCAAAGTTAAGAAGGAACGACAGTAGCCACTCAGCCACCGCTTCAATTGCGTTCTGGGCTGCAGAACGTATCTACACTACAGCAACAGCGCGTTAATAACTTTGACCGTCGTTTTCTCGGATACGGTCGAGTGTCTGCTGATAAGTCGAAACACATTGTCGCTTATTTTCTCCTCTCCTTCGCTGAGTAGAGTTTCCGCACGCTGAGTAAAGTTTCCGGACAATCAGCCTATGACACCTTGCGAGTTGCCTCGTTAATCGAGTCTCTTCTTACGGCCTGTGAGAACTATATATGCCCCAGAGTAAACTGCGCAACTTGGAAACGCGGCGAGCGAGAATAAACACGTTTTCCTTCTCATAAGGCAACCTTCTACAGCTAAAATTCACGAAGTGTTCTTCAGGTTGCCTCAGATATTTCAGAAATGTTTCTTGCGTTCGGCCTGCCGCATATGCAAAACGTAAACATTTCATTTCATGTAATATTTATCAGAATAAGACATGACAAGAGTGGACCAGTCCTATCTGAGAAAAATTACAGATTGTAAGTTGCTCCACTATGTAATGACACGGGTACGGGTTGCGATCTCTCGTTTATGCCATCGCTTTCCGTGGTTCACATACTTGGCCACTGCGCTGTGGCTGCCGTCGTGGAGGAGGCAGTGTGTTTCTTGCTAGCGCTGTTTCCGCAGCAGATTTTAACCGCGACGAATCACTCAGTAAACGCTAAATGGCTCATCTGGCTGAGGTAGACAAGGGCGCACTCCATGCAAGGGATCTTCAAATGGCTGTATAGCAAGAACTATGGGTCTTCACAAGTTGACGGTACCTAGGTGGAGTAAACGAAAGGAAGAGAGTGGCAACCTGAATGGGAGGACTCATGGCCGTTGCCGCAAAACAACAGCAGCTGAAGATCAGCAGATGCGCCGTTTCAGTGAGAAGCACCCATTTGTCAACGCACGACAAATTCAGCAAACTTTGGTCTCAATGTTAGTAATAAGACGGTCACTCGTCGTTTAAGGGAATGTGGACTGAGAGCAAGAAGCGCTGCTGTGAAAGAGACATTGACTGTTTCTCACAGAGAAGCTCGCCTTGCTTTTGCTGCTGACAAACCTTTCCAGTTTTGGAGGCGAGTGACTTTCAAGGACGAAAGTTTTCTCTACGGCATCAACCGGAAAAGTACTTGTTTACCGGCCTAAAGGTGCTAGCTATAATCTAAAATATATTTACAGTTGCCGAAGGAGTGGCAGGGAGTCGGTAACGGTATGGGCATTGATATCGGCCGAAGGGTGTGGGCTCCTGTGGGAAGTGGAAGGAAGATTCGATGCGCGCAGTTACATATCAATTCTGGAGAACGTCATGTTGTCTTCTGTAACAGCAATATTTGGCGATGATCAGATCATGTTCCAACAAGATGGCTCGTCTATTCATATGGCACGTGTGGTTCGAAGGCCATAGTTTTATTACTGTAATGGAATGGCCACCTAAAGGAGCTGACAAAAATCTCATTGAGAGTATTTCGGCAGAAATGGTGAGAGTACTACGCGAAAAGGTGCAGTCAACGTCTACTCGCAGACTGGACGGGAAACCGCTCTTTGATGACCAAAAGTCTGATGCGAACGACCCGCCACAGGCGACCACTGGCAACGAAAACCCCTCCTTACTGGCGCCGTCGCCCCCACAAGTCGACGTTGAAGAAAGTCTATATGCTGAGCCGAAAACTACGTCTCCTCTCCACGTGGATGATGTGCACAGCAGATGCCCTACCGCAGTATCGGTCTCCTGGGCAGACGACGTGGAGATCGAAGGGACTGGGGTGGACGGTGCTGATGATGGGGCGCCCCCATCGGTTGCGCCCGCGCCCGCGCCCGCGCCTGCGCCCGCAAACTCTCCACAATAGCAACCTCTTCAGCGGACCGGCAAGATCGACGACCTCTCGCTCCTGAAGAAGCAGCCACACCTGTGCCTGTGGGACTCCAACACCAGCATTGTCGTGTCGCAACGATTAACCTCGTCACCATTCGTGCGCCCCACAAACTAGCGCTGTTCCGCGATGTGATTTATGATGCGGACTTTGATATTGCGCTTTTTCAGGAAGTGCATGTCGCCGATTTTTCACCACCACATGGCTTCACGGCGCATGTTTCTCCCACTTCGGACAACGGTAGTAGTGTTGCCATCATCTTACGCGAAGGTCTTCCTGCCGAAGACGTCCTATACCTCCCCAACGGCAGAGGTATGGCTCTTACTCTCTTTGGTGTACGCATCGTCAACATTTATTCCCCGTCGGGCTCCAGATACCGTGGCGAACGCAATGCCTTCTTCGCGAATGAAGTTACACCCCTTTTTATGGGACCTCACGATGACTGGGTCATGGGTGGAGACTTCAACTGCACCCAGCGACCTCAGGATCAATTGCCGCGTCACTCACCATGCGCAGCTCTGGAAACAGTTGTCAGGCGGCTACAATTTGTTGACACGTGGAGACATGTTCACGGTGATCTTTTGGGCTTTACGTACTACACTGCGCACTCCTCTAGCCGACTGGATCGCATCTACATCTCGCGATCCCTAATTCAACACGCTCGACAGGCTGAAATCTGGCCTGTTGCTTTCTCAGATCATGAGGCTTACTTCTGTGACGTTGTTCTCACAAGACAGGCAGTATGGCACGGACGTGGTTTATGGAAACTGAACACGGCACTTCTTAATTCACCTGACTGTCAACTTCTAATAGAAGACACTTGGATCACATGCAGTAGACGCCGACCCACGTATCCGTCTACCATATCCTGGTGGATTCAGTGTGCAAAACCTGCTCTTCGAAAAACTTTAATCCGGTATGGCAAAGATGTTGTCGCCTGGAGGAAGAACAGTATGGACTTTTATTACAGGATCCTGCGAGAATGCTCCACTATGCCAGCCTCCCCTGAGCCCCATACAAGGATGAACCATGCTAAGGCCCAAATCTCCAATCTCATGTGAAGTCATTTGGAAGGAGCGATAGTATGATCTCGTACTGCTGATCGCATGCCTCATGAACATCCGTCGATGTACCCATATCATCCAAGAACGCCAAAATCGACACCGAAAATTGATTCACGTCCTAACAGATGAAGAAGGGCGTCGCTGCGTAACCCAATCTGCAATAGGGAATGTGCTTCACGCCCACTACCAGCAGCTATACGCCGCAATTCCACATTATCCAGAGTTAATCGAGGAAGTCACACAGCTCAAATTCGGTGGTATCCCAGAAGATGCGGCGATTGACTTGATGTCAGAGGTGACTGATGAGGAAGTCCGCGATGCGATCCGGGCAGGAACCATCAATCGCTCCCCAGGACCCGACGGTCTTCCCCTCGAATTTTGTTGCACCTTCCGTGATTTGTTAGAGTCCACCTTCACCTCCATCTGTCAGGAACTGATGTCTCCGAAAGTACCTGTGCCGGACGCTTTCATGGAAGAAATTATTATTCCTGTACATAAAACGCATGGTGGCAACAATATCAGTGATTATCGGCCCCTCACCCTCCTTAACAGTTATATGAAAATCTTCACTCGCCTTTTGGCAGCACGACATAAAAACTTTGCCCGATATGTTGTGTCGCCAGACCAAGCATCTTTGGGAGAGGATAATAATATCCGCACGGCTTTACGCCGCTACAGTGATATGATCGCCGTTACCCAGGCACAACGTCTCTCTGGGGCACTTGCGTCTTTGAACTATAGTCAAGCTTTTGATAGGGTTGACCATTCGTTCCTTACCGCCGTTCTCCACCATATGGGTTTGGCAGTCGCCGTTATCACGGTAGTGATGCGCCTTCTGCGGGATGCCTCGTCCAGAATTATGTACAATGGCAGACTCACTCCACCGATAAAAATAGGTCGATCCGTACGTCAAGGTTGCCCTCTATCAGCAGTTTTGTACGCCTTTTCCTTGGAATCCTTGCTATGTGGAATAAGACGACGTTTGGTAGGGTTGTCCATAGATCGCTACCGATTCTGTTGCACGGCCTATGCTGACGATGTAGTCATCTGTTTACGTAATGCCGACGAGGTTCGAGCTGTTTTGACGTGGGTAGCGACTTATGGTGAGGCCTCGGGTAGCTCTTTTATCGTAAGTAAGTCACAAGCTATGTTCATTGGCACGGGACTTCCCGTGGAGTGCGTTACACCTCTCACCACCGTTGATACCATTCGCTGTTTGGGAATAAATTTTTCATCTGATCTCCGGCGTTCAGCCACCATCAGCTGCCGACGCCTCCTTTTCATGATCAGAGCAGGTCTTATGGACCATCGCCTTCGATCCCTAGATATTCTCCAACGAGCTCGATATGTCAATATATATATCGCATCCCGAGTTCCCCATGTAGCAGAAGTTCTATCTTTCCCGCTTACTGTTGCACGTCGCATGTTGGCAGCGATGGCATCTTTCGTCAGCTCTGGGCTGTTGTTCAAAGTTAACTATACAACCCTTACTCTTCCCCGTGAACGAGGTGGGATAGGTTTCACGTGCCGGATAGAGCTCGCGCCCTATTTGTCAGCTCCCAGATGACGGTATGGACACGTTGCCCAACGAGCCTCACTGGTCTCCTCCTGTCGGCATATACGCCGGTCTCACTGCCAGCCCCAGTGATGATCTCGGATGTTCCGGCCCAGTTCCATTATACATGGTACTTCTTTCTTGAACTCAGTTATCTACGCATCACCTTACCAAGACAGCTTTTACTCAAGACAAAGGCAGTATACAATGTCCTCCAATTAGGTCGTCCACCTAACCCGATCGAACAAAAGTTCCCCCAGGTTGACTGGCGTCATGTATGGCGCGTGGTGTTCGCCTGTTACCTTGACACGAATGTTCAATCGGTCTGGTACCTAACTGTCAATGGTAATCAAATCAACCAATTTCGCCTTCATCGCAACCACCTCACCCAATCACCTCTGTGTACCACGTGTGGAGTGCCAGACAATGATGAACAACGGTTTGTTTGTGGACCGGCGGCTGAGGTTTGTCACTTGGTTCGACGTATTGTGGCTTTTCTAACGCGGGACATTCCGGATCGGATTACTCCCCTTTCATTATTATTTCCGGAACGTGACTATTTTCCTCGGACAAAGACCAATGCTGTTGAATCGGATTCGCGGACATGCCATTCACTACCTATTTGGACAAGCTGTAGACTCTGTACTCGATTTTTGGACATACTTCAATGACCGTCATTATGTCGTTGTCCGTCACCCAAAATACAGACAATTTTCCTCGAACTTCCTTGGGAGTGCTTTCCACGAGCCGCCTCGCAGCTGGAATGTGTTAAGCCAAGAGAGAAGAAAGTTTCCTGTTTGAACCAATGAACATTTCTGAACAATTCAACGGAACACATCAATTTCGAGAAGACGTGACTCAACATATTACCAGCGGGGAGCAGAAGGCCTCTGATCAAATACACAACAAAACTACACAAAACAAAATAAAAATAAAATTAAAGAAAAGGAAGATTTTGTTGTTTGTAACCCTGATTTCCCATATTTCCCCTGGTATATAGGCAGCTCTCTGGAGTAGGTTTAGCCAGGAGCCAACGCCTCAAATGGACCAGATTTTTTTTGTTATAGGATGAAAAGTGGCGTTGGCACTTATGTTTTTTTTTCTTTTTTTAGTTCCATTTTATTAAGGGGCTTTCTAAAAAAAATTTGGGAGAGCAAAAAAAAATGGATAGAGCAAAAAAAAAGGTGGAAAAGAAGGGGTCCTTGGTTCAAGTCTTCCCACGAGTGAAAAGGTTAATTTTTTTTATTTTCAGACAATTATTAACTGTCCGTCCGTCCGTCCGATGCGATGTAACTGCGCCGTAGTGTGGGGACGCTACACCTAAACAAACATCTAAACACACGTCAGTCGACTACAGTGCACGGAAGAGAGAGTATTTCTGCTAACGAGGCTCCCTCGCTGGCAGTTGACTGATCGCTACTTTGGACGAGAGTGCATTAAATACGTGAGATGTATTCCGTGGGCAATATGAATCCAGCAAATATAGCTCGCGACTTCAATAACAACGTCAATGAATATTTTCCGAACTGTAAGGAATCGGAAGATTCCTTAAGGGATCGAACGATTGTCGAACATTTGCATGATTATTTCCTACATTTGTTGATAAACAGCACGTGTGAAAATTATTGTCTGAAAATAAAAAATTAAACTATTCACGTGAGGGAAGACTTGAACCAAGAACCTCTCACTCCGCAGTTGCTCACGCTAACCACGGGACAACGGCGCTCCTGCGCTGGAACTGTCCTTGATGTTGTCTATGTGCGCATTGACTACTCAGTTTGTATATTTTGCTTATTTTTTTCATAGTCCCACGCAATTTCTTCCTGTTTTCTCGATTGAGCTGTGTTCAGTTTTTCTAGGCTTATCCACTGCGGCAACTTATAGCTAAATTTGAGAGGGGTGCGATGGGGAGGTTCCCTTGTAAGCTATGAAAGAACTGTAGCAAAACGGAGCATCCTCGTTATCCATGTCATGGATAAGACGACTAATTCGCAACATAAATCTCAACGTAAGCATCAATTTCTGTTGGAACGTGCTTCCTGGACCAAATAACAAACATTTCCTACGTCCTCAATGCGAATCATGTAGCAAATGTAATTTAAAGGATATTAAAATGTCGAGTGAATTTACTAACGTAATTATGAACCACTCACGAACGTAAAGCGATGGTCATATAGTTGTCAAAAGTATTCTACAGTATTGCCATTATCCATTAGACTAGCAGCAGGAAGAAAACGTTCGTTCAGCTGTGCTGAGATATCTTGCACTGACGAAGCTCGCGCTTCGAAGACACCACAGCTTCGTCTGCCACCACTTCATGGGAAACGAAATATCTCAAGTGTACGCCAATGTGTTGCATTCACATATCTGTGTGGCTCTAAAGTGCGGTTATGGATAAAACGTATGCTCAGACTGCGAATCTAACATCATAAATAAAGAGAGGGAAATGAATTAGGCGTCCTTCGTCTTCCGTAACATCAAAAATATTTTAGTTATTCTGTCTTCAATGAACTGCGCAGAAAATTATTCACCAGAAGTAAATAACTTTTTTGCAGCATCATATGATATTAACAGCTTGCCGGCGCGGATTAGCCGTGCTTTCAACAGCGTCATATCGCGGACAACGCGGCTGCTTGCACCGTCAGTTCGAATCCTTCCCCGGGTACGGATGTATGTTAGGTTAGGTCGGTTTACGTAGTTCTAGGGGCTGATGACATAAGCAGTTTGGTCGCATAGCTCTTGGAGTCATTTTTTGACCTTTCACATAAATTTTCTTTACATAAACGGCCGTATCTTTAGACTGAGTTGACATAGGAGCTCACTTCCTTACACCACCAAGGAAACGGTTACCGCAAGAAGTGGGATACATTTACGCTTATTATGTCTACCCGTTCTCGAGGTAAACGGGTTTTAAGGGTTGGGTAGACCGATAGACGGTCAAGAGAGACTAATAGACTTCCGTTTTTACCGGTTTAGGTGACGAAATCCTAACAACGAAAACAGCTGCGACAGTTACTGAAGATGAGGGCCGCATAAATAACACCCCCTACTCATTATTCGAAATGTTCTAGTTGCAGTCGATACATCAGCATATTAATCGTAGCTACGCTTAGGATCCAAATCACGTTTACAGGAATGCAAATAGAATCCAGTTGCCTATACACGCGGTAATTCATATCCCAGTATTAATGCCACCGCGTTTTAGGAGTGCGAACATTGCTAGCTAGCTTAAGAAACACTTTGGCTAATGAACGTTTTCTGGCTGTGGCGAGTCTAGTGGAGAATTCGAAACAGTGCACGTTTGGCAGCTATGTAGCCGATTATTTCCTGGGGTGGTGCAGAATTATCCTAATAAATTTACTCGCTAATAACAGTATTTTCCTATTTCGATAAACATCCCGAATGATTGTCACATAAGCGCTAACATAAAGGTAGAAAATTCATATTTTTGAGTCCAGAAAGGTCCATGCAACAGAAACTGCAGATCATTTTGCCATTCTCATTGTGAAATTACCGGCTCATTCATGTCTGGGGTAATAACAGAGGACTGTTTGCCTGGGTTGTCAGCTAGCGTAGTGAAAGGAAGGTCTGGTTTGTTCGGTTCAAATCTCTATGAGGCAGGTAGAATATCAGTAAAGCAATTTTAAATTCTCGCGACCCCAATACATTTTATCGCTACCTTTATTCTGTACTGGTGCCCTGTGGATGTCAGTATGACACTCTTGCACAATTTCATATTTGTTACTGCCTACTTTTTCCGCTTCTGTCAATAATGGTATTGACTTTTGTGTGGCACTGAATGATTTTTAACTGAATTTCGTTATGAATCTTCACGCATTGCTAAATTTGCACACTTTCATGGTAGGTCAGCAACGATAATCCAGTATGACTGGTCTGAACGTTGACACGGACCGTTTCGCGGTGGAAAGAGGATAATAGTTTCCTAATTCTTAACGATCTGGGGTTCTTTGTCTTCCTAAAACACTTATGTTATCTCGATAAGTTGAAACTCATTTTTATTGGTACAGTTCATACCAATTAGCGTTTCTTCTTTCATTTCTGTCTTATATTTTCATGTTGTGTTTAACACACTAACCAGCATTAATATAGTCTTACAAATTATTGAAAACAGTCTAAAAAAAGTTCAGATAGTTTGTCAATTTCACGCTTGTGCATAGTATGTTGGTAGCACTTCGTCGCCTTGCCTGTTATGCTGTGTAGCAGACTTTAAACGCGTGTGGATGAGCATAACGGAAAGGCTAGGGGTCTCGCTCGTTTTGTCCACAACTGTATATCCACTGACTCCAGAAAATTTCTCAAGTTACTAGTCATCTATGAAAGTAACGTACTCAGGAAATGAATGTTGCGGGCGGATAACGCAATCGATCTCATGTACAATTTTTTAGTGGAGGTGCCTTGTCCTTACCTTTCTCCCACCTGTTACGAAGTGTCAAGTCGACATGTAAATCCGTGTCCTGTGGCTGACTGATTAGTACTGGTAGAGTGCAAATTTGCGTTTGGATTGTTGTGGGTGAATGCAAGGGACAGGGTGAGACCCAGTCACATCGCACATTGAACTGCACCAAGAGCACCACGGAGCTGAATGTCCCCATCCAACGGAGGGAACACTATCGGTCGTGTCACATGTGGTCACTCCATGAGACATTACGGAGAGGTTTGGTATCTAATCCAGGACATTAACACAAAGCCTGGTGACAGTACTCTACCAACCATCCTCCTTTTGTTGGCCCAATACTAGCAGTGAAATCTGTGAATGCAGGGTCTTGCAGCGATATGATAGAATGAAATTTCTCGGGCTTCCAGGCACGCGAGGTAGCCTCACAAGGTGTATCATAATTAATAACGAAAATTGACGCTGTTGAAAATGTACGACAACAGAAGCAAAAACAATCCAGTGAACATTGATTAATAAACGAACTGTTTGCTAGATAATTCCGGATGTATGATTACGAGGTGACACGGATATCAATATGAGATTCTAGCAACTAACCGGACATCTTTTGCTGTCGCTCAGCCTTCTTAAATGGAAAAGAGAAAGCACACATTTATAACATGTATGGGAATTGGATGTACGTTGTTATATCCTTTCTCCTCTGTCCATATGCCCCGCCCCTTTCTTTGTCCATCTGTTCCCCCTTGTTTTTCTCCATCTCTCCCTACACCCTCTCTTTCTCCTCTCTGCCATCACCTTCTCCCACCTTCCTCTGTCCATTTTCTGCTCCCTCCTCTCTAGTAGTATTCTAATCAGAAGCCAATGATCCATAAATACAACTTTCCTGTTTGCCAACAGCGTTCACTATTGTATAGTCCAAATGTGTATAAATGTTTGTCACACTAACGTGTAAAAATTTGAAGTACATCGGAAAGGCACGTTTGAGATTTTTGGTAAACATATTATCCCTTTATTTATACATGGTGTTCACTTTAACTGAAGACATTGAAATATCTTGGAACCTACAAACCGGAACAAAGCACTTCATTATTCCAATTTGTTTGTTTCAGAGTGGGACATCCAACTATACCACAGTCGATCCGCCGCCCCAACCCTTGCGTGGGTGACGAGGAGCAAAAATTGAAATATTCAATGGGAACTCCCTTTTTTTATTTCAGACTGCGATTCTTTGGGAAAATGTACTTGTGATCTGTCTGCAGCATTTTCTTCATTTCACCTTAGTTGGTGCTGTAATCGGAGGAATAGAAGTGGGTACACAACAATAATTGACGACGTGCTACTCAATGGCTTTTGAATATCCAATGGAACGTGGGACCCCAATTCCATTCTAAAATGGTAGGACAAGCCAGTATTTCTTAACATCTAATTGGAAACTCCGTTTTCAAAGTTGTATTCTTTCGACCTGTTGAACAGTGTACTACTCGACGCTTCCCCATGACCGTGTAGCGAACTACGACGTATCATAAGAGGCAGTAGACTGGGACGGCGACATAGAACAGATAGTGGGTCTAAGCATTACAGTACTGGCGTATTGTCTGTTGCCTCCACACCTACCTATATTTGGAGAAATGTTGCAACCACAGAAGAAAAAAATGAAATGATCCTGATTTATGAAGAATGTAGAAGAAATGTTGATGCTGCTGTTGCCTTGTATGCAGAGAGTTTTCTAGAGAAAGCTCGCTCTCGTTCGTCTGATACAAGGTTGTGAACACCCTATATCCGATGGCAGAGTACAGACGGCAAAAGGAAACGAAGCAAAATTATTACAGGAGAAGCTAATGTAAAAGCTGTTCTAACGGCAGTGCACAACAACCCACTGATAAACGGCGGGCAATCATACAGCGATTCCGGTGTGTCCGTAGGTAGTATTGTCACAATACTGCATCGTCATACGTATCATTCATACCACGTGATACGTATCATCCATATCACGTGTCACTGCATCAAGAACTTCATGACCCCGATTTCCATAACCGGCTAATATTTTGTGAATGGGCACGTCAACAAATGCACACGACCCCTACATTCTTTGCCGAGGTATTGTTTTCAGACGATTCTACGTTTTCAAACCATGGAAGGGTTAACCGGCATAACATGCATTACTGGAGTGTAGACAATCCCAACCGATTACTGCAAGTTGAGCATCAACGTCCTTCGTCAGTTAACGTATAGTGTGGCATCATGGGGAACAAACTCATTGGTCATCATTTTATCGACGACATGTTGAATAGACACAAGTATTGTACGTTTTTGGAACAGGAACCACTGGTACAGCTGCCGAATGTTGCCCTTGACGTTCGACGACGTATTTGGTTTCAGTATGATGGTTACCAGCGCATTACACAGTTGAAGCACGGGAGGTATTTGCTGTCGTGTTTACACTGGTCTGTGGATCGGCATAGGTGGCTCCATTAATTGGCCTGCTAGGTTGCCGGTTTTGACGTCACCAGATTTCTTTCTGTGGCGATATTTAAAAGATAATGTGTACCTGAAGGTGCCAAGAGGCCGTGAACACATAGTCGAAGTCTGCGCTGAGATTCCCGCAGATATGCTTCTGTCCTGTGTAAGGCCATTTGAAAAGCGGATCACTAAATGTACTGCAGTTGACGGCACTACGTTTGAACACTTACTCTAACTGGAAAGTTAGAGAAACGTTCGCCTCGGGGCACGGCCACAGTGGCACGTCGCTTATTCCCCTGTTCATTACGTCGGAGGAATACAACGGTGCTAATGGTGTTTCCAATTAGAAGTTAAGAAATACCGGCCTCTCCTACCGTCAACATGTATGTGGGGTTCCATGTGCCATTGAATATTCAAGGGCCATTTAGTGGCATATCGTAAATTACTTTTGTGTACTAATTTCTATTCCTCCCTTTACACCCCCATTTGTGGTAGAACGAGAAACCGCTTCAGACAAAATGTATGCAGATTTTGCCGTCAAATAGTATTCTGCAGTAAAAAACGGGAGTTCCCATTGAAGATTTCAAAGTTGCCTCCCGCTACCGACGCACGGGGTCGGGTGGTTGGTCGACTGTGGTATCATTGGACAAGCAAATTAGAATTACAACTCTTTTTGACCCGATGCGTGGTTTTTGAGATACTTCAATGTCTTCAGTCAAAATGATTAAACAATCTGCCAAGAACTTTTGGAGATTAACGATTTTATACAAAACAATATTTACATTTTTATAACGTTTCTCCTCTTGTAGCATATATAACAAATGGCGTTCCAGCAGGTATATAGAAATGCTTGAGTATTCGAATGCTACGTAGTGTCAAAATTTTAAAGCCTTGCATGAAGAACTTTCGGAGATCTGAGATTTAGAAGAAACGAACATCTACTTCTGTACGTATATAGGAAATATATATAGATGTTCCTTGTTGCAAATCTCCGAAAGTCGTTGGCCGATTGATTTCAAATTTTGGCACAATTTTCCAATGGTATAGTGGGTGTTTTACTCCCTTGTTTTAAAACATATGTAATAAAAAATTATGTACATTAAATATCAGGGAAACGCTGTTACAAATAATTCACAATCAGCAACATTTACATATATTGAACATCGTATATTAAAGAATTAGGTACGTATAAACACACGCATGTTAGAATTCAATGATGTGTGAAAATTAAAAAGCGATTGGGAAGAAATTTGGGGTATTAACAATTTTTAACAAACCAAAATTTAGAGTTTTGTCAAGTTTCCCCTTTATTACATATATCACATTGTAACACCAATTACGATTGTAAGTAGGTTTATACTATGTAAAAGTGTATCTATGATTATGAAGTGTTTGTTCTTTGCTAGTTAAGATCATTGATTTGTGACAAGAAACTAAAAGTTTGCAGTATATTTATATGGAAAAAGTAAATGATGTTTAAAAATAATAAAATTTTATAATATATGTATGTGCATAAAGAAAAATTTGTATGTTACAAGCTGTTTTATGCTTAGGGAACTAGTATTGTGAAATGTAAAAGCTGTAAAAAAAACCTCCGCAAAGGAAGTGTCAAGGCGAGGGGTAAAAGGTGATTTTGGCGGTCTATCTGGGCGGCTACTTCGTGGGAACGGTATGCAGTCAGTGGCTAGCCGTTGCATGGTATACATCGAGGGTGCCAAGGGAGGCATTTCGAAGCGTTTTCTATGGAAATTTGCCTCGGATGCGGATTTGGCTGTTTAATGATACTCTTGGAATAAGGAATGGCTCTAATACGATAAAAATTCGCCGGCAAGAAGAAATTGCAAAGAGCGTTCAACATCAAGAGCCGTTAGTACAGATAGCCGCTATCTCGCTTGCCACAAGTACTTCGCCACTGCTCCACTAAGTTTAGACACACAGATATGTATTAGAGCATGGACCAGTTAATTTGTGTGAATGTTTTCAGTAATAATCTAAGTGCTATAAACCTGTGTTTAGAACCAGAACTTTCGTCCTAATTATGAACCTATGCAGCATCCCCTCCTAAGTGTTCAAAAAACCGAGTTCCTGTTTCAAACGAACTAGTGGTTTATTCCTGTGTATTAAATGTTCAAAAATTGAGTGCCAGACGGTGTAAATGTTACTGTCTAAGATACCTGTTTTACAGGTAATGAAAGGCACTTAATTTAAACTTACTTGAAACGTAATTTAGCCTTGATTACTGTCATGAATAATTCTGTTGAGGTTAATCCAGTTCTGTGTTGAGTAATTTTGTCTTGAAGGATGAAAACATAAGTTATTCAAAGTAGTACTAAGAATTAATTTTGGTAGAACTACACTTTGCTTCTGAAATAATCATAGAGTTGCCTATTGAGACAGTATCAATTTATGGGTCTTCACTATATTCTCCTCATATTAGAAAGATAAATGGAAAATTGTAGCTACTAGAGGAATGTGATGCATTTCCATAAATGAGGATATAAACAGTGCAACTGTAGTATTATTTAATTTTACTTGTGCTTTTCGCATGTCAGTTAAGCTAGAAATCTTTTCATTCCAACTTTAGTTCAATGTTTCCTGCAGTAACATCTACATCAACATCATTACTGAATCAAGTGATGATAGTAATTGTAACTGTTTTTATTATGAGTGGGGTACAATCTTGCTTTCTATGATTACTGGTTTGTGCATTAATGGTAATTACTACAACCCACAATTTAGATCATCCTGTATTCGTGTGTATCCAGTATGCTGTTCAACAGGAATCTTAATGAAAGTCACTACAACAGCTGATACTTAATTTCCTTAAACTTAATGTTTCTATTTAACATGCCTAAATGGGCTGGCGACCGTTTATTGTTTCATTCGTATGAACGTTTCTACTTTCATTGTCCGCAAAGTAGAGCCTGTTTAGTTTTCTTTTATTTACATTTTATTGGAAATTACTGTCCGATATTTTATCCGTTAGACACACGCGCGGTTAAAGCTCGAAATCCTCCCAGATGGTAACACTAGTTTGTGTCAAAGTAAACGAGAACTAGTTTTATAAGATGACGTTCCAATAGGTATATAAAAACACGTGAGTATTCGAAGTGCGTCTAAATTTCGGAATAATCCATAAAGAACTTTCGGAGAATTAAGATTTTGAAGAAACATACGTCTATGCTTGTACTTATACAGAAAATGTAAATATTCCTCATCGCAAATCTCCGAAAGTTTTTGGCCGAATGATTCGAAATTTTGACACAACGTTGTATTTGAATATGCTTGTGTTTTTATAAACCGCTTTTTAAAATACATTTAATAAATATGTTATAAATTAAATAATAGTGAAATGTTGCAACAAATCTCAAAGTATATATATATACTTTGAGATTTGTTGCAACATTTCATGCAAGTATATATATATATACTTTGAGATTTGTTGCAACATTTCACTATTATTTAATTTATAACATATTTATTAAATGTATTTTAAAAAGCGGTTTATAAAAACACAAGCATATTCAAATACAACGTTGTGTCAAAATTTCGAATCATTCGGCCAAAAACTTTCGGAGATTTGTGATGAGGAATATTTACATTTTCTGTATAAGTACAAGCATAGACGTATGTTTCTTCAAAATCTTAATTCTCCGAAAGTTCTTTATGGATTATTCCGAAATTTAGACGCACTTCGAATACTCACGTGTTTTTATATACCTATTGGAACGTCATCTAATAAAACTAGTTCTCGTTTACTTTGACACAAAATAGTGTTACCATCTGGGAGGATTTCGAGCTTTAACCGCGCGTGTGTCTAACGGATAAAATATCGGACAGCAATTTCCAATAAAATGTAAATAAAAGAAATATATATATATATATATATATATATATATATATATATATATATATATATATATATTACTACGAATCTAAAAAGATAAGAATTCATTCAAACACCGTTAGATCATTTAATGGAGCTTGATAAGACAGTACAATTTTCTATTCCAGTTCTTCAGTCGCATCAGAGGGAGAGCTGTTTACTTCAAGATTCAAGACAGAAAAATCCAGAGGTTTGAGATCGGGTAGTGGTGGAGGCCAAGGAAGACGCTTTGCTCGACCAATACATCTTGAATCATATTGGAGCGTAAAATATTTTATATCAGCATCGAGGCCAATTACTTACGGGGTTCATGTAAAAGTTTTCATTTCAGATACATTTATATTAAGAAATGTTTGATACTGTAGTCAGATGCGGCCACATATTATATCGCTAATGGTTCGTTTGCAGACATGTGGTTGATGGAACTTTTTGCTTCTAGCATCGTATACTTTCACCGATGACACTTTTCGCTATTAATTTTGTTACACTCGCTATAAATTTTGATACACCCAGTATATTCTGCATTTATAGCTCAGAGGTCAGTGTGGCTGCTATCTGGAAGACCCAGGCTCGATTCCCGGTTTTGCATAGGAATTTTCCTTGGTGGGACAACTGGTCCTGGTGCACTCAGCCTCTTGAGATCGACTGAGAGATTATCTGAATCAGGTCAAGAAAGCCGGCAACGGCCGGGAGAGGAGCGCACTGATCCCATTCTCTTCCATACCGCATCCAATGACGCCGTTGGCGCAGAAGGACAGGGCTGTCAGTTCGTTCCGACTGGCCCATCATGTCCAAGGAGCTCTCCTTTTTGCCGGTTATCCGCGAAATATCCACCGGATGCTCCTTGACCATCGTCAAGCTGTAACTAACTCAACTGCGAGCCTGCTACGGTAGCAGGTTCGAATCCTGCCTCGGGCATGGATTTGTGTCATGTCCTTAGGTTAGTTAGGTTTAAGTAGTTCTAAGCCCTAGGGGACTGATGACCTCAGATGTTAAGTCCCAGAGTGCTTAGAGCCATTTGAACCATTTCTGTAACTAACTCTACTACCTCTTAACAATGGAAGCAGACCACTTGGCCAAAGTCTCGTGAATGTATGACCAGTTGACTTGCCCTGAAAGGTGTGAATATTTTATTTGATCAGCAACGAAAATTACTTGTCCCGCCAGGTGTCGAACGGGCTACATCTTAGTCAAGAATCTTTGCAGTGTCTGGGTCAGTGTTAGCCAGTACAGAGGCGAATACGTTACTAGTCGCTTATTAAATCGGTGTTGAGGAATGTCAAAACCTGGACTTTGGCCCTGAATTTCAGAATAATATGAATAAATGTAGACATTTGTACACCAACAGAAATAAAATCGCAACACCAAGAAGGAGTTGTGCGCCAGACACAGAAGTTTATAGGCATGTCTCTACATATGAAAGATTGTTCACGTTTCGCTCCAGACGCTTTGGCGCTAGTAGCACCACTATGAGGATCCAGATCAGGTTTGATTCAAATACATTCAGTAACGGTCGTGAGCGTTAGTTACCTTTGAAACTTGATGTGGTGATTTGATGTTCGTCAAGAAGGCCCTGAAAGGGACAAAGATGCGTTTATCAAGGCCTCAATGAGTTTGTACGAGGTCGTGTAATACCGCTACGAGTAGCGGGTTGGTTCTTGTGCGATACTGCAGAAAGCCTTGTCATGAATACAGCCATTGTACATGACTGCTAGCAGTGGCGGTCGCGAGAATGTACGATAGCAAGAAAACAGGGCTCCATATGGCCACGTGGCACTACCGAGAGGGAAGACTACAGTGTTCGGCGTATGGCTATGGCGCACCATACATCTGCAGCAGTAATGTGAGCAGCAGTTGGCACCACAGTAAAACAATGAATTGTTACTTCATGGACAGCTCCGGTCCAGACGCCCTGTAGCATGCATTACACTGACACCAAACCACCACCATCTCCGACTTCAGCGGTGTCAACGACATCTCATTGGGGCAGTGTGATGGTTTGTTGTGTTTTCTGATGAAAGTTGGTTTTGCATCGGTGCCAGAAACAGCCGTGTGTTGGTTAGAAGGAAACCAGTTGAGACTCGGCAACCAGTCTGCCTGCGAGGCTGGCCTGCCCGATCACCAGATGTGTCTCCAGGCGAGCGCATATGGGACATGTCGGTCCCTGTGTTCACCGACCGAGTGCAACAGGCATGGAACTCCGTCCCGCAAACTGCCATCCAGCACCTGTACAACGAATTGTATGCACGTCTTCATGATTGAATTAAACATCCTGGCGATTACACCGGTTACTGAGGTACCTGCATTTCACATTTCCAACGGCTTATTTTGCGCTTACATTAACATGCGATCTTGCAATTTACCCTTTAATTGTGTTGCATACACAAACGTATTCCCGAAATTTCATTACTCTGAATCAATTATTTTTGGTGCAACTAATTTTTTTCGTCAGTATATTATTACAGAAATCCTTTGGGCTTTTTTTTTTTTTTAGAAGAAGGGGGAGTGAGGAGACACACAGTATATGGTACACTTGTTCCGGGCAGGGAAACAGCCTGGAGCGGACGGTAACGGAGCGCGGTGGCGGTGTTGCAGGTGTGGGCTACGCCATCTGCCTGATCGACGTGTACATGGGCATGTACTACAACACCATCATCGGCTGGGCGGTGTACTACCTGTTTGCGTCGTTCCGCTCGGAGCTGCCGTGGACGAGCTGCGACAACCCGTGGAACACGGCCGACTGCACGCCCGTCTTCTCGCTCGCTCGCACCAACCGCTCCGTCAGCCCCGCCCGCGAGTTCTTTGAGTGAGTACCACCACCACCACCACCACCACCACCACCACCACTCACCTTCTATCAACCATGCTTCTCTTCCCTACCGTAAACTGCACGCCACACTGCTTTATTACGAAGTGCATTTCATGCCTCGAACACAAGAAGAGCAAGAGTCATTTTAATGAGACAATGGGCTAGAGTACATTCACCTTGAAAAGTTAATCGCAAGATTCTCACAAGTCGTCAGTAATACCTTACAACGTAACAATCACACTAAATATCATGTGTTCTAAGTAATCGGTACATAACGAATAACTGCGTTACGACTTGTCACTTGGTCAATGAAACATAATAATTATATGACTGCTTGGTGTGTGCTCTTTCGGACATGTTCGAAAGAACAAACATCACGCGGAATTCTCAGCTGTTAATATGTTATACATAAATTGAAGACGGAGAGGGTAAGAAAGGACAGGAAACGGAGAGGATCAGTGCTGTCATTTGCAACGGGACATTACGCGGAATCAGCGGCGATGAGTGAAAATGTGTACCGGACCGGAATTAGAACCCAGGATATCCTGTTTACCAGACAGGTGCATTAATCACTGCTCCCTTTTCCACAGTGTTAACGCAACTGCGCAGACTGTGTCGGCAAGCCTCACGGCCGATCCACATTACCATTGATCCCGGGTTCGAATCCCGGTCGCGTAATCGTTTACACTCATCGCCGCTGATTCCGCGTAATATCCCGTTGTAGTTGACAGCAGTGATCTCCTCCCTTCCCTTTCCTTTCACTTGTGCCCCACTCCACCTTCAATTTATATATAAGGTATTAAACTGCTGCAGATTCCGTGCGGTGACTGTTCTTGCGAAGATGTCCGAAAGAACAGACATCACGCATTCATATAACCTCATAGGCCTGGGTGGGTGGGTGAGAATGCACAAATACGTTCAGCTTCCCGTGGGAATCTCCGAGAGCGAACATGCACGAAATGGACAGTTAATGGGAATAGGTGGCGCTCTACGGGAATGTGGATCGGCCGTGAGGCTTGCCGAGTCAGTCCACGCACTTGCGGTAAGCCTGTGTCCCGGATAGTGCTGTGGTTAACGCACCTACCTCGTAATCAGGAGATCCCGGGTTCGAATCCATTACCAGTACACATTTCGCTCGTCGCCGCTGATTCCTCGTAATGTCCCGATCAGGTGTCAGCAGTGACCCCCTCCGTTTCCTGTCCTTCCTTCCCGTCTCCACCTTCAATTTACATAGAACCATAATAAAATTTTTAAATAATAAAACATCACCGGGTGGATTCTTCTGTGGCTTAACGTAGGTATTTAACCAGCGAATCATAATATGCTGTTACAAAATTAAATATTCATGTAATATATAGTTCAGGGCAAGCCTTTAAGAAACTGAATTCACAAAGTTATCCCAGTCTACTTTGGTAGTACGAAGATGGACATCATAGCATCTGTATGGTGAGATATTGCAGTGGTAGTCCGCAGGGTTCAATCATTGGTCCACTATCTCTTCTCGCTTTCTGTTATATAATCTGCCATTTTATTTCAATCACCAGGAAAAATTTGTCATGTTTGTCAAGAATGCTAAAGATGCAAGGAAAGGGCATCAGCAGAGAAAATAGTTAAAGATGTTTTTGTGAAAGTTACTAATATATTTTCCACAACTGGGCTGGCTTTAAACTTCGAATATGCACAGGTTTTTACTGTCATTTGATATTAACTAGTATACCAACCTGAAATAGCAAAAGAAGGAGAAACTTCTAAGCTTTTAGGCATGCTTACTGAGATAAACTTAAACTGGAAAAACCACATTGCACATTTACTGGCACGTTTAGGTTCAGAGTCGTTGCCATAACAATAACTGCCAATTTTGGGAACTCGGAAGTAAGTAATTTAACGAAATTTATATACTTTAATTCATTGATGTCTTACTCTGTAATATAGAGGGGTACTTCTCATTTAGACCGAAAGCATTCACTGCTCGAAAGAAAGGAACTAGATTATGAGTGGCGTTCATACACGTAGCAGCTGGAAATATTAACCACAGCCACACAATACTTTTATTCACTTATGAAATTTGCTATCAACAATCCATCTAAATTTTGAGAGTAAGAGAGATATTCACACTCCACGCTAGAAGGAAAAATGGTTTGCATTACCCCTTAATGAGTCCAACTACGACACAGAAAGAGGGTTAAATATCCAGCTATTAGCCTGTTTGACGACCTAAATTAAAATAAAATATCAGATAGATGGCAGAAGTCACTTCAAATGGATATTAAAGGTTTTTCTTCATTTCAACACGCTCTCTACCACGTGAGTGGAAAAAGTCACTTTAAAGAAAAAACCTGCATATGGCAAGCATGTAGCCGTATATATAAAGGCGCGTGCGTGTGCTTGTGCCGTGTTTTGTTTTATTTCAGCGCTCAAAAACAAGTAAGGTCATATGTGTCCATATCAGGACCGTAGACAGCTAAAACCAGGGACTTGGAGAATGGTCCATAAAATACGCCATAGATTCAACGCAGTTCCTGAGCTGAAGATTAAATGTCCTCCATCATATTTGCTAAGATGGATAAAAAGTAAAACTCGGTCACCACCCAGCGCGTCGTTCTCTAAAAAGACCGATAACTCAGACGACAAATACAAGTCAGGACGTAAGTGGGTAAAAGGGAGGCATTCCCTTAGTAAATGGCGAACCGTCAAAGATTGAGGGCAATGAGCACAAAGGTGTGGGGGATTAAGACTTAAAATGGCGATGATTAAAGAGATAGTACCCAATACGCAACCTAGCCCAAAAGATGTCCTCGCGAAGAGAGGTCTATGTGTGTGTGTGTGTGTGTGTGTGTGTGTGTGTGTGTGTGTGTGTGTGTGTGTGTGTTTTGTGCATCTGTGTACGGATAGGTATTTTTCCTGTTGATGCGATCCACATCATAGCGTTCATCGAGAATATGATCTATGATTTGTGCATCTGTGTACGGATAGGTATTTTTCCTGTTGATGCGATCCACATCATAGCGTTCATCGAGAATATGATCTATGAAACAAGTAACTAGCTAATTAATTAACTAACCAACCAACTCCATTATCTGAGCAGTACATCAGTGGTCCTACATTAGAAAGTCTGTTAATTCTTTTAAGTTCTGACTCTCCTGTGTTACCGATTTTCCTCATATTAAACAACATAAATGAATAACAATCGGGCCGCATCGTCACTTGCATTCCGAGTAAAAGTGTTGTTCATTTCGTAAGTTGCTAGACTAGCTCATGTACAATACAACAAAACACGAGAAATATGCTTAATAAAGTATAGATTTGTTTAAACCAATCATTGGATTCAGCTTTGACTTTACTACATCATCATAAATATGCAATACCAATAAGATGTCTATTTTAGTTGATGAATATACCATCCGTCTTTCATGTTAGGCAAGTAAAAGATTAATTTGAACATAGGTGTAAACACATTCTAATCAAAGATAGGAGTAAGATTCGCTCTTACCACCAAAAATATGTCTACGTAAACACTCACGGAAAAAATTGCAGCACCAAAACAGAATTGATGTAGAGTAACGAAATTTCGAGAATACATATACGGTGCAAACATCGTGAACCGTAGTTACTTTTGAATCTGGACGTGGTAAGTTAATGTTGCTCAAAAATGCTTTTAAGGCGAGAAGACTGAAGCTGAACGAGGGCGTGAAATAGGGCTACGAGAAGCTGGATTTGCATCCTTACAGTGGCGCGAATGGTGCGAAATGTGAACTGAAATCCCTTTCAGATGTATAAACGCGCCCACCAACTTTCGTTTACGTCGCACAACTTCTTCTTGGTGTTGCGCTTTCTTTTTCCGTCAGTGTACTTCCAAATTCGAAACATTTTGGCTCATTTTTACCAAAGATGAGTTGCAGTGGACATAATCGATTATTTTATCTTTGTGGCAAAAATTATGCTTGGAATGACAACTCGAGTGGTTCCAAAACCAACGACACAAGTTAAACCAGGCTATGCACATGGACATAAGTGGACGACGGTGTTTTTCGGAAGTGCGTGGTCAATCCAGCAATATCAAACGGTAGCTTATAATGACGCAATGACATTGACAACACTAGTTTCCGTCGTATCTCTTACATAGTCATCATCGTCATTAGAACTTTCTTCCTCTTCTTCTTCTTCTTCTTCTTTTTATTGTTATCTTCGTCCGGTTCTTAATAAATTACTTTTCCAGTCATCTCTCCAGATTACTGTCTTTACAGTAATACTAAATTGCTAATTACTAATTAAATAATAAAAATTACAAACAGAGAGCCGAAAGCGAAGAAAATACAGATTAGTGTTATAAATGAGATGTAATAAAGGATACGCTTCATTAATACTGATTATTTTCCATGTCGAAGCGGCAGCATCTAATAGGCGCTGCTCATGCATGGTTGTTTACATCTTTGGGCGGGTGTAGTGACATCTCTGAGCAGTCAAAGGGACTGTGTCTGTGACAAATATCCACAGTCAACGTTTATCTTCAGGAGTTCTGGGAACCAGGGTGATTCAAAACTTTTTGGATGTGTGTATAATCAGGAAAAACATGGGTTATTCAGTAGCCAAGGTTCACATCAAAGAATACTTGATGCAGTCAGTCAAACGTCAGACTATTATTATACCTCATGTGGCCAGTAATTAGCATTTTGTCTACATCTACACGTCTACATCTACATCTGCATGACTACTCTGCAGTTCACATTTAAGTGCTTGGCAGAGGGTTCATCGAACCACAATCATACTATCTCTCTACTATTCCACTCCCGAACAGCGAGCGGGAAAAACGAACACCTAAACCTTTCTGTTCGACCTCTGATTTCTCTTATTTTATTTTGATGATCATTCCTACCTATGTAGGTTGGGCTCAACAAAATATTTTCGCATTCGGAAGAGAAAGTTGGTGACTGAAATTTCGTAAAAAGGTCTCGCCGCGACGAAAAACGTCTATGCTGTAATGACTTCCATACCAACTCGTGTATCATATCTGCCACACTCTCTCCCCTATAACGTGATAATACAAAACGAGCTGCCCTTCTTTGCACCCTTTCGATGTCCTCCGTCAAACCCACCTGGTAAGGATCCCACACCGCGAAGCAATATTCTAACAGAGGACGAACGAGTGTAGTGTAAGCTGTCTCTTTAGTGGACTTGTTGCATCTTCTAAGTATCCTGCCAATGAAACGCAACCTTTGGCTCGCCTTCCCGACAATATTATGTATGTGGTCCTTCCAACTGAAGTTGTTCGTAATTTTAACACCCAGGTACTTAGTTGAATTGACAGCCTTGAGAACTGTACTATTTATCGAGTAATCGAATTCCAACGGATTTCTTTTGGAACTCATGTGGATCATCTCACACTTTTCGTTATTTAGCGTCAACTGCCACCTGACACACCATACAGCAATCTTTTCTAAATCGCTTTGCAACTGATACTGGTCTTCGGATGACCTTACTAGACGGTAAATTACAGCATCATCTGCGAACAGTCTAAGAGAACTGCTCAGATTGTCACCCAGGTCATTTATATAGATCGGGAACAGTAGAGGTCCCAGGACGCTTCCCTGGGGAACACCTGATATCACTTCAGTTTTACTCGATGATTTGCCGTCTATTACTACGAACTGCGACCTTCCTGACAGGAAATCACGAATCCAGTCGCACAACTGAGACGATACCCCATAGCTCCGCAGCTTGATTAGAAGTCGCTTATGAGGAACAGTGTCAAAAGCTTTCCGGAAATCTAGAAATACGGAATCAACTTGAGATCCCCTGTCGATAGCGGCCATTACTTCGTGCTAATAAAGAGCTAGCTGCGTTACACAAGAGCGATGTTTTCTGAAGCCATGCTGATTACGTGTCAATAGATCGTTCCCTTCGAGGTGATTCATAATGTTTGAATACAGTATATGCTCCAAAACCCTACTGCAAACCGACGTCAATGATATAGGTCTGTAGTTAAATGGATTACTCCTACTACCCTTCTTGAACACTGGTGCGACCTGCGCAATTTTCCAATCTGTAGGTACAGATCTATCGGTGAGCGAGCGGTTGTATATGAGTGCTAAGTAGGGAGCTATAGTATCAGCGTAATCTGAAAGGAACCTAATCGGTATACAATCTGGACCTGAAGACTTGCCCTTATCAAGCGATTTGAGTTGCTTCGCAACCCCTAAGGTATCTACTTCTAAGAAACTCATGCTAGCAGATGTTCGTGTTTCAAATTCTGGAATATTCCATTCGTCTTCTCCGGTGAAGGAATTTCGGAAAACTGCGTTCAATAACTCCGCTTTAGCGGCACAGTCGTCGATAACAGTACCATCGGCACTGCGCAGCGAAGGTATTGACTGCGTCTTGCCGCTTGTGTACTTTGCATACGACCAGAATTTCTTCGGATTTTCTACCAAATTTCGAGACAATGTTTCGTTGTGGAACCTATTAAGGGCATCTTGCATCGAAGTACGTGCCAAATTTCGCGCGTCTGTAAATTTTGGCCCATCTTCGGGATTTCGCGTCCTTCTGAACTTCGCATGCTTTTTCCGTTTCCTCTGCAACAGCGTTCGGACGTTTTTTGTGTATCACGGGGGATCCGTTCCATCTCTTACCAATTTATGAGGTATGAATATCTCAATTGCTGTTGCTAGTATATCTTTGAATTTGAGCCACATCTCGTCTACATTCGCATAGTCAGTTCGGAAGGAATGGAAGTTGTCTTTTAGGAAGGCTTCTAGTGGCACTTTATCCGCTTTTTTAAATAAAATTATTTTGCGTTTGTTTCTGATGGATTTGGAAGAAATGGTATTGAGCCTAGCTACAATGACCTTGTGATCACTAATCCCTGTATCAGTCATGATGCTCTCTATCACCTCTGGATTGTTTGTGGCTAAGAGGTCAAGTGTGATTTCGCAACCATTTACAATTCGCGTGGGTTCGTGGACTAACTGCTCGAAATAATTTTCGGAGAAAGCATTTAGGACAATCTCGGAAGACGTTTTCTGCCTACCACCGGTTTTGAACAAGTATTTTTGCCAAGATACCGAGGGTAGGTTGAAGTCCCCACCAACTATAACCGTATGAGTGGGGTATTTATTTGTTACGAGACTCAAACTTTCTCTGAACTGTTCCGCAACTGTATCATCGGAGTCTGGGGGTCGGTAGAAGGAGCCAATTATTAACTTAATTCGGCTGTTAAGTATAACCTCCACCCATACCAATTCGCACGGAGTATCTACTTCGACTTCACTACAAGATAAACCACTACTGACAGACACAAACACTCCACCACCATTTCTGCCTAATCTATCTTTCCTGAACACCGTCTGAGACTTCGTAAAAATTTCTGCAGAACTTATTTCAGGCTTTAGCCAGCTTTCTGTACCTATAACGATATCAGCTTCTGTGCTTTCTATTAGCGCTTGAAGCTCAGGGACTTTTCCAGCGCAACTACAACAATTTACAACTATAATTCCGACTGTTCCTTGATCCAAGCACGTCCTGTAATTGCCAAGCACCCTTTGACATTGCAGCCCATCCCGCACTTTCCCGAGGCCTTCTAATCTAAAAAACCGCCCAGTCCACGCCACACAGCCTCCGCTACCCGTGTAGCCGCCAGCTGAGTGTAGTGAACTCCTGACCTATTCAGCGGAACCCGAAACCCCACCACCCTATGGCGCAAGTCAAGGAATCTGCAGCCAATACGGTCGCAAAACCGTCTGAGCCTCTGATTCAGACCCTCCACCCGGCTCTGTACCAAAGGTCCGCAGTCGGTTCTGTCAACGATGCTGCAGATGGTGAGCTCTGCCTTCATCTCGTAAGCAAGACCGGCAGCCTTCACCAAATCAGATAGCCGCTGGAATCCAGAGAGAATTTCCTCAGATCCAAAGCGACACACGTCATTAGTGCCGACATGTGCCACCACCTGCAGCTGGCTGCACCCTGTGCTCTTCATGGAATCCGGAAGGACCCTTTCCACATCAGGAATGACTCCTCCCGGAATGCACACGGAGTGCACACTGGATTTCTTCCCCTCCTTAGCCGCCGTATCCCTAAGGGGCCCCATTACGCGCCTAACATTGGAGCTCCCAACTATCAGTAAGCCCACCCTCTGCGATTGCCCGGACCTTGAAGGCTGAGAATGATCCTCTGAAACAGGGCAGGCAGCTGCATCTGGCTCAGCCAGAGACAGTGCCTGAAACCGGTTTGTCAGACGCACCGGGGAGGCTTTCTGATCAGCCTCCGGGGACGCCTTTCGCTGCCTGCCACGCCTTGGAACGACCTCCCAATCAACCACAGGCAAGGGCTCAGCCCCACTGCGGGCAGCAACCGGGGCAACCACAGCGGCAGACCGATCAGGGGACAGACGGGACGAGGTTGACATCCCCACAGTGGTGCCTATTGGCAATAGCCTCAAGCTGCGCGACCGAAGTCAGCGCCGATTGCAGCTGTGAGCGAAGGGATGCCAAGTCAGCCCTCATCCGAACACAGCAATCGCAGTCCCTGTCCATTCTGATCGATGTTGAACAACAGTTACCGAAACACGAGTCCGTGCCTAGATAACGCAAGCGAAACACGCAAAGAATTTATCAACTAGCCTGTACAAATGCATAACGACTGCGCTACAATCTGCTGAATTTACGATTACAGTAACTAAAACTCGAAATTGCACCTCCTATACGAAACTCACACGCAATTTAAATAAGAATCTACGAAGTAAACACTAAAGCGCGATGCTACAACTGTCAAATACTATAATACGCCCGAAATATATGAATTAAACAATGCAAGTACCCAAAAACACGCAAAGAAATTAATTAAACTAACAAACAAGTAAGCTAGGGTTATACGACTTGCTGCTGCAGCTGCTTATCCACCGGCGGCAGGGAGCTCCCAACTACCAGTAAGCCCACCCTCTGCGATTGCCCGGACCTATATTTCATCCTTTAGTTTGGGCACTTCTTGATATTTTACCCATAATTTCATCATACTTCCAACAAATACCACTGTTCACTTCATCTCTTTGCTTCTTTGCTTCTTTCCGTCATATATTTCATACATCCTTATAAGTTCATGTTATTTCGCTCAGTCGCCCTACTTAACCATTTTTCACCTTTTCCCTACCTTATCACTTCTCAATTTGGCCCTACCTAACCAATTCTCATCTCAAATTCATCTTTGTAGCCATTTCCTTGCTCACGTATATGTTGTACAACTTCCTTTATTGCCTTTCTGCCTTTGCTTCCTCCTTACACATTTTTCATGAATCAGCACATCTTTCACGACTTATGAGACCTCACAACAGTAATACCCTTAACATAATTACAATACTAATGGCGCCACATCCTATAGTAACAATTTATACAGAGAATATGTATTATAATGGATGTGAATAAATAATGTAAGTGTAAGAGTCATATATAACCCGAAAATTCCTTAAGATAAAGCATGCATGGTATTAGTTTACATCGTATGTAAATACATGAAGAGATTTAGTCTGCAATGTCACACATGTGAGTAGACAAATATTTATAAAAGACTCTTATCGTATGCCATGGTAAAAGGAATAAAGCTAAATAGTAAAAAAAAGAAGTTATCATTAGTATCCCACATACTTCCTGTATATTTTCTCTTGTTGCTTCTTTTTTTAACTTTCTTTATTCTAAATATATTATCTGCCCAAGACAATAATTTTCGAATGAAGTATGTATTAAAAAAGACAGAGTAAACCTTCACGTGATCTTCACACATAACATTGGTCTGATCAATGCAATGCTTAACAAAGTGAACAATGATTTGAAAGGGGTACAATATTAACGGAGAATTTCTATAACACCAAGCAGTTTAATGAGCTGATATCCTAATGTATGACTCAGGGAAAAGGGGTTGTGGAGCGGCGGACTAATTTTAAGAGTAAGAAATATTCTTCGCCGTCTTTTTACTAGAACCTAAAAACTATTTCTGTGGCAATTTTGTCATATGATGACATGATGGAGACGGTGGAGATTAATTGTCCTAAAATATAAATAATGCATAATTATAAACACGCCACACACAGATGGCTGCGTCACATATTTTCTTTGCATGTGACTTACGTGAAACGTCGGTTTCGAGTGTTTGTTTTCATAACATTCGTCCAACAGATGTAAATGCATTCCCACTGCATCCTTGTTGTTGCACACGTAAATAGGTCTCACTGTTGGACGAATGTTATGAAAACAAACACTCGAAACCGACGTTTCACGTAAGTCACATGCAACGAAAATATGTGACGCAACCATCTGTGTGTGGCGTGTTTATATTTATGTATTATTTATATTTCTTTAGGTCTGCCAAAAAGCGATGGAGAACATACTGACCATACATTCCAGTCCGACAATCCACATTTCTCTCGTGCTTACTGACAGAAATGTTTCTACTCGATTACTCATCGGCGTCAGGAACAATGATTCAAAATTAAAGTTTTGCGTTCTAGCTGATTCAATTACATTCAGAAAAAGTTCACACGCAAAACATAGTAATGTTCCTGGTAATGACAATAATAATGTTCCTATTATAAACAGCACTAGTTGTAGTTCAGAAGCGACCTCCACGTAAGTTCCAATTAAAATAGTCAATCGCCCTGACTTCTAATTATCAAAGTTAATTGCCCACCCCAAAAGTGGAAAATAATCTCACCACTTGCCTCTCGGTTTTGTTAACATTACGGGCGGCGCACAAACAGCTATTTCCGTGAAATCTAAGCTATCCAGGACGGTGTACAGTCCACGCAAGTTTACTTCCTATTTGTACCGAAAACGTGAGTTTACTTGCAGCCTGGCTGTGACGCCATCCGAGGCATGGAGTAAGTCGGCGTTTGACTGGCGTCCACAGGGTGATTCTCGATGTGAAGTGTCTCTTCAGAAATCCAAACGATCCATGATGGTGTACTGTCCTCGCGAGTTCACTTTCTACTCTTACGGGGAACACGCGTTTAGTACCAGACGGGCTGTGACGTCACCCTAGGCAGTGTGTGTAAGCCGGCTTTTCACTGACGCGAACCGTATGATATGTGGGTGCAAAGTGAAGTCACTGCCTCTCAGGCTGTATTTATATATGGGCGCAGCGGACGGCCGAAGGGAACATCTGCAGCCATCTGCTGTGTGCTCAGGTAGCAGTACCTAAATGGTCGCTTTCTCCGACATTTGTTATTTGATAACTCTGTCACGAATCAATTTAGAGTTTTTCGTAATTTCTATGTGAATGAAGTTAAGTTGGATGTAATTACAGCTCTACTGCATTTAAACTTTGCTGGGAAGAATTTGTATAATGGAACCGACAGTAGAACATGACCTATGAGCTACACCTCTAAGAGACCTTGAATTGATTGTTATTTACATTAAGGTCTTGAAACATGTTACATCTTCACTATTTAATGGATGTAATCAAGTGGTGTAATCAGAACTTTCTTCCAATAATATAAATGATTCTTTACTACAAATAAGGACATTTTGTTACAGGTTTTGTTTCTAGTAAATTACTTAAAATATTAGAGATAGCTTAACGAGATCACATAGCTAAGGTTTTTATATCAAACTGACACTTCATACCAATTTTCATCTTTTTAAGTCTATTATTTAGAGCCTTCAATTTTTCGCGAAAAGACAGATTTTGACTAAATTATTGCTCCGATCAAGTTGAGAGTTTGACATACATTTGCACATCCGGAACAATTTTTGGTTTTCTAGTTTTATTATTCAGCGCCACTTGTTTTTTATTTAAAACGATGTACTTCCGGAAACATATTCATTTGATCACTCTGAGATTTAACAATTTAAAAATTAATATACTGAAGGAAATTTTGAAGAAGTTTGGAAAAGCTACTTTAATTTTTAATTTCATCTTAGCTTAGGGTTCCAACTTGCATGCCACGAACCGGCGCGTTATAATGACGTGGCGCTAGTAGCAGTGAACAGGGTAAGTCCTGCACGCTCGCTCGCCTCTGTACCTCTCAAATGATACAGCACTTGTTTCGCCAGAGGGCCGTCTCTCTCTCAGCTCTGAGCAAGTTAACTAGCTGACAATAATTATTCTAAAAAATAGCTGAGCAGTGTTGCAGTCTCACCTCAGACTTCTCGTCAGAAATAGTAACATTATTCAAAATTTATATTCTCTTCACTTTCCACATATACATCATATTCATCCTTGCTGTCCTTTACAATAAATCTTTCTACATCTGATACAATCACAAGTCAAACCAGCACTTCTGAATACGTCCTTCACCTACCACATTTCAACTAAGACCGTATCAGACTGAGTAAAGACAAAGACTATGGCATAACAAGACCAAAGACTGCTAAACAGTACCATATTTTTCTCTCTCTCTCTCTCTCTGTCTCTGATTTGCACTTTTATAACTTGCAAAAATGATAACGACATGCCCACCTTGCACTTGTAATGGCCTTTCTCCATAAAGGAAAGATATTTGATAGTGTCTGTTGGAGAAAGGTCAGCCAAGCACTAGATAAGTAGTGCAAAGACAGACAACAATCAGAGTGGAAGAGATGTACTCTTGAACTGTGTGTTGTGTGAAACAGGAAATGAAAGGACGGATTGGTAAGAGGAAACAAGTTGTGTGAAACGGGGCAGTGCATTGTCCTGTTCCGCTTCATTGGAAATCTGGAAATTTATGGAAAGTTCCTATGGGATCAATCTGCTGAGGCCATCGGTCTCTAGGCTTACATATACTTAATCTAACTTATACAGACTTACGTTAAGGACAACACACATACCCATATCGGAGGGAGGATTCGAATCTGCGACGGAGGAACCCGTGCGAACCGTAGCAAGGCGCCCGATTGCGCGGTTACCGCTTGCGGCTACTCTTCACTGTGGTCTTTGATGAGTTACTGACTGTAGTGGAAGAAAAGAATGGTGAACACAAAATAAAAGCAATGTGGTTCGTGTATGCATTAATGAAAAGGGAGGAGGAGATTCAGGAACAACGGGGTGCTTGGGAAGAAACTATGAGACAGTATGAAATGAAAGTTAATGTAAACAAATGTGAGATCCTGGTTACAACTACAACGAAACATAGACCAACTACTGGAATAACGATTGGGAGTGAACATTTGAAGAAGGTGGAAAGTGTTAAGTACTTAGGAAGTATGACAGAGTAAAATGGGAGAAATGAGAAGATCACTGAACGTTTCAGACTGCCAGAAGCATTCTTATGAAGTTTTAGGAGCTTAGTTTGAAACAAAGCAGCAAAGAAGTAATATATAAAAATTACTACATCCCAATACCTCACTTATGCACCTGAAACATGGGTAATGAAGCGAAAAAACGTAAGCAGTTTACGGGCATATAAAATGAAGTTCCTGAGCAGTGTGACAGGATGAGGAATGCAAGGATAAGAGAAATAGTGAAAGAGTAACCCTTGCGGAGCAGGATAGAAACATCAAGGCTAAGATGCTATGGACATTTAAAGAGAATGGAAAGGAATCCCAAGATTATATATGAAATGGGGATGCGAAGGAAACGACCAAGAGGAGTACCAAGGGATAAAAGGTTGAAAGACGTGCGGAAGTGTGCTGGAAAAAGGGGACGGTGACTAGATCAGAGTGAACGCAGAAAGTTGTGGAAAAACAGGACTAGATGTTATGGCATAGTATTTGCCTTTGCGCAGTCTGATACATTCTTAGTGGAAATGTGGTAGGTGATGGACGTATTCAATAGTGCTTATGTACCGAACAGACTCATCCTGTTCGAGATGGTGATGAAGACATATGGATGCGTCAAATATTGCATACCTCGCAACGTATAATGAGTACTGATGTTATTGAATACTCTTCTACTTTCAATTCGTATAGTGAATTTGCCGTATGCTAAGATGTATCCTTACAAATTAATTTATAAAATAACTTGTGATCAAAAAGTCAGTATAAATTGGAAAACCTAATAAACCATGGAATAATGTAGATAGAGAGGTAAAAAATGACACACATGCTTGGAATGACATGTGGTTTTATTAGAACAAAAAAATTCACAAAATGTCCGAAAAATGCCGCTGGACAGCAAAACGTCAGTGACTGCTCATGACAATCTTGTGTAAAAGAGGCTGTAATGAGAGAGAGAATCAGATGCGCCAGCAGTCGCAGCATGTTGACGATACCAGAAAAGGCGCTTTTAGTGAAGCTGTACCATCAGAATGGGGAATGTGCTAGTTCAGCGTAACGATCCTATCGTCATGGGGAGGGGATTCGAACGGGTAAAGGTCCGTTGACAAATGCAGGTGTGGCGAGAATGATTTCGAAGTTCGAAGCCACGGGTTGTTTAGACTATAGACCCCGTAGTGGCCGACCGAGCACAAGGCGTAATGTTCCTGAGACAGTTCAGGTAGAAATGGAGACAGTAGCGGGTTCGTCTATGCACGGGGAAGTCAGCAGTCGCACGTCGCAAAAAATGGTTCAAATGGCTCTGAGCACTATGGGACTTAACTTCTGAGGTCATCAGTCCCCTAGAACTTAGAAATACTTAAACCTAACTAACCTAAGAACATCACACACATGCATGCCCGAGGCTGGATTCGTACCTGCGACCGTAGCGGTCGCGCGGTTCCAGACTGTAGCGCCTAGAACCGCTCGGCCACTCCGGCCGGCCCGCACGTCGCACCGGCATTCCACACACTGCTGTTTGGTTGGCACTTTGGCGTACCCTCCCGTGCTATCCGTACAAAATCCATCGGCATCATGAACTGTTACCTGGCGATTTAGTGAAGTGGAGGGCATTTGCGGTGTGGACGTTTCAAAAGATGGCGGTAGATGATTGGTTGAGTAACGTGTTGTGGACCAACGAAGCTCATTTCACGCTCCGAGGGTGTGTCAACGCCCACAACTGCAGAATCCTACAACTGTCGTGGAAACTCCATTGCACGACGAGAAAGTCGCGGTATGAGTTGGATTTACCACATCTACCGTTATCGGGCCTTTTTTCTTCGAGGAAATGCGTGATTCTGCTATGTAGCTGCTACCGTGACGGGTGAGAGGTATGCCGATATGTTACAGAATAGCATCATCCCCAACCTGGCTGATAAACACCTGCTGGAACGTACGATGTTTATGCAGGATGGCGCTCCACCCTATCGCCTGAAAGAACTCTTGCGCGCGTCGTTTGGTGATGATCCTGTGCTCAGCCGCCACTTTCGTCATGCTTGGCCTCCCAGGTCCCCAGACTTCAGTCCTTGGGGTTTGGGGTTACCTGAAGTCGCAAGTGTATCGTGATCGACCAACATCTCTAGGGATGCTGAAAGACAACATCCGACGACAATGCCTCACCATAACTCCGGACATGCTTTACAGTGCTGTTCACAACATTATTCCTCGACTACAGCTATTGTTGAGGAATGAAGGTGGACATATTGAGCATTTCCTGTAAAGAACATCACCTTTGCTTTGTCTTACTTTGTTATGCTAATTATTGCTATTCTGATCAGATGAAGCGCCATCTGTCGGACATTTTTTGAACTTTTGTATTTTTTAGGTTTCAATAAAACCTCATGTCATTCCAAGCATGTGTGTCAATTTGTACCTCTCTATCTACATTATTCCGTGATTTATTCAGTTTTCAAATTTATACTGACTTTTTTATCACCCGGTATTATTTTTAGTTTGTTGCAACGTGCGATCTTCATGCATTCCCACTATCCTAGACAGTCTAGACGGTCCCTAATACACAAATAACATCATTCACATCTACGGAATTAATCTCGCTGCGTACACGCTTGCTCAAAACATACAGGGCAGTCTTCGCTGGCAGCAGGCAGCACGCAGAACCTTCCAGTCAGATCGTGTGTCCTCAGCGGCTGGTTGATCCTCGCATCTGCTAACCTTTTGCAGGAGAAGCCTTTGTGGTGGGGTTGCATTTTCTCAGGTACGGTGTCCACATAATGATCACACTCTTTGTGTCGCTACGTGCCCTCTCGCCTCAAACGCACCGTGCATCCGAAACTTCACCAGAGTCTTTGAAAGTAAACCACCGCGTCCACGGCTCGTTACCTTGCCGAGTTACAGTGAGCCTCACGGTTTTCATGTGCACTGCCAGTTAATACACCGTAAGTGAAATACTTCGAATTTGACGGTTCCGTGTGCTGTTTCAGTAGTTTATTTTGTCACACAGCAGCAGTGTGCACCGCTTAATTCAAATTTAACTTGTTTATATTTTACTTACATTCGTGACCTGGTTGTGGATCAAGCACAGAAATTAACCGCTGAGATGACGTTCAGTGAAATTATTGTTCGGGATTTACTAGTACTAAAGCGACGAATCTGCTGGTCTGTAACGAGGGAAATATACGATGTTCCATTACATAATGAGATTTTTCTATGTTGCTTATGTGTCTCCTGTGCAATCTGTGATTGCTTTGTTACGATGTACGTCAGTAAGATGTTCAAGAACCTTCTACAAATGTTTCTCTTTCTGAGTTGTCCGTCAGTATATGAGAGTCACCTAATACCGTATTATCAACCACTCCATCTGTCAGTGTTTAATGTTACATGTTTTCATCGCAGTAATACGACGCTTATGAATAAAACGTTAGAAGAAAGATATTTTCGTTGCGTGTTTTAGATAAACAGTACAATAAAACTGAGGCAAATAATATGGGGCATCAGATTCATAAAGCAAAGACTAAAATATCGACACATAACTCATTATTTGTTAACGTTTTATTTACATAAATAGCATAGAATAGCATTGAACTATGCTATAAAAGTCTTTTCTTTTATTTGGAAATGAATATTACCCAAATTTATTAAAAGACGGACTATGAGATGCCTTTGTTTATAATAAGTACTGCATTTATGAATGCGGTACTTGTTATGAAGAAAGAAATGCGATTAGAAATTCTGAGCAACGTTTCGACCAGTCTAAAAGTAGTTCCTCGATTATGTGTGCTAATTTGTTACTGTGAACGAACAGAAAGACCACCACAACATATCAGAAGCGAAACAGTGGTCAAGGCAATAAACGATAGCAGGCAGCCTTCTGTCAAATGCCTTAAGGTCGATTTCGCCATTCTGAAACGTTCACGCCAAGTTTTTGGGGATCTTCTTACTGTTTTCCTTGAAAACCGTAAGATGTTACAAGGGAATGTCATGCAATTCTTCTAGTTGAAATGGATAAAAAAATATGTGGAATGAGGCCTGGACTATGAATGAAAACAAAACGTTCATGGGGGCAATGTACTCATCCACTTAGGCACTTTGGACAACGGGAAAACGAATTGTTGGAACAAGTACACTATCCATTACATACACTCCTGGAAATGGAAAAAAGAACACATTGACACCGGTGTGTCAGACCCACCATACTTGCTCCGGACACTGCGAGAGGGCTGTACAAGCAATGATCACACGCACGGCACAGCGGACACATCAGGAACCGCGGTGTTGGCCGTCGAATGGCGCTAGCTGCGCAGCATTTGTGCTCCGCCGCCGTCAGTGTCAGCCAGTTTGCCGTGGCATACGGAGCTCCATCGCAGTCTTTAACACTGGTAGCATGCCACGACAGCGTGGACGTGAACCGTATGTGCAGTTGACGGACTTTGAGCGAGGGCGTATAGTGGGCATGCAGGAGGCCGGGTGGACGTACCGCCGAATTGCTCAACACGTGGGGCGTGAAGTCTCCACAGTACATCGATGTTGTCGCCAGTGGTCGGCGGAAGGTGCACGTGCCCGTCGACCTGGGACCGGACCCCAGCGACGCACGGATGCACGCCAAGACTGTAGGATCCTACGCAGTGCCGTAGGGGACCGCATCGCCACTTCCCAGCAAATTAGGGACACTGTTGCTCCTGGGGTATGGGCGAGGACCATTCGCAACCGTCTCCATGAAGCTGGGCTACGGTCCCGCACACCGTTAGGCCGTCTTCCGCTCACGCCCCAACATTGTGCAGCCCGCCTCCAGTGGTGTCGCGACAGGCGTGAATGGAGGGACGAATGGAGACGTATCGTCTTCAGCGATGAGAGTCGCTTCTGCCTTGGTGCCAATGATGGTCGTATGCGTGTTTGGCGCCGTGCAGGTGAGCGCGACAATCAGGACTGCATACGACCGAGGCACACAGGTCCAACACCCGGCATCATGGTGTGGGGAGCGATCTCCTACACTGGCCGTACACCTATGATGATCGTCGAGGGGACACTGAATAGTGCACGGTACATCCAAACCGTCATCGAACCCATCGTTCTACCATTCCTAGACCGGAAAGGGAACTTGCTGTTCCAACAGCACAATGCACGTCCGCATGTATCCCGTGCCACCCAAGGTGCTCTAGAAGGTGTAAGTCAACTACCCTGGCCAGCAAGATCTCCGGATCTGTCCCCCATTGAGCATGTTTGGGACTGTATGAAGCGTCGTCTCACGCGGTCTGCACGTCCAGCACGAACGCTGGTCCAACTGAGGCGCCAGGTGGAAATGGCATGGCAAGGCGTTCCATAGGACTACATCCAGCATCTCTACGATCGTCTCCATGGGAGAATAGCAGCCTGCATTGCTGCGAATGGTGGATATACACTGTACTAGTGCCGACATTGTGCATGCTCTGTTGCCTGTGTCTACGTGCCTGTGGTTCTGTCAGTGTGATCATGTGATGTATCTGACCCCAGGAATGTGTCAATAAAGTTTTCCCTTCCTGGGACAATGAATTCATGGTGTTCTTATTTCAATTTCCAGGAGTGTATAATGCCAGAAATAGAAAATGTTGCTCCACTAACATTTGACCAAACTCATTCCTGAGTATTTCGATGCCAGCGGAATATATTGATTAAATTTTCGTCGCTATGCAAGCTTATTTTCGAGTAGATAGTCAGAGGTTACAGACGGAGTGTCACGACGAGCCATTGGGGAAGTACATATTACTTGAAACTGGGTTGAGGTCGCGAGGTGCCATGCATATTTTACAGCCAGCACCATTCGCAGAGCACAGTCTTACGTGGTTTATATTCAGAGTCAACTAGGATATTAATGGTATTCTGGGGGGGGGGGTCAGGGATGAGTCTTGCTTCTGTTCGTGGCGGTCAGATAGACGCCGACGTGTCGGTACACTGCTTGGTGAAAGGCCATAGGAAACAGTGACACCTCAAGGCCTGTACACCTCCAACTCCTGGATCCATGGTGTAGGGAGCTGTTAGATATGATAACAGGAAGGATTTAGTAATTTCTGAAGAGAGGCTGAATGCTTGGCAGTATGTGACGAGAATGGCAAATCCTATACTCTTTGTGCTTAGGGTACTATACAGCATATCCCATCAGGCTAATGTAAGACCCTACACTGTAGCTGCCACCAGAAACACTTTGAGGAATTTACGGTTCCTTAACTGGCCTGTCCATTCGTTGAACTGTCTTTTATGGTGTGTTTCAAGACGTATACTTTCATAGCAGCTACCAGCCAGGAATCGTCACGAACCACACGGCATGTGTTTCAGGCATTGTAATAAAATCCTCAAGAAGACTTCCAGAAACCCTTTCCTTCCAAGCCACATCGAATGTAAGAGTGTATTCGTGTCCTTAGGGATGTCCATCAGTTGCGAATGGAATGGCGCCCCAATCACTTAATACTCGTTACGTTACGAAGATCTGCACAGTGTTTGCTTCACATCGCACTGGTCCTACACTGGGTATCACTTTCCATATCCGTCAGTGTATACGCCCCTTGTTACACCCCATCACCTCTCCGTCACATATTCCCATCCTTTTGGTTCCAGAAGATGTATTTGAGGCTAGAAAACAATTTGATTCCACAGATGACTATCTGAAATGACCTCGTCGTTCACAAGTGCTAAATCTTAATTGCTTTCGTTATTTCTTCCAGCAAAATGGTTGTGGCTGCTGAAAATTAGTATTTTGCCAGATTTCCAAAACCACACTTCAGAGTTGCAGTTTTTAATCCTCCACCATTCAGAAATCTGGAAACGGAGAGTCGTGGCAACGGTATTTGTGTGGCAAAGAGTTCAGATTTTGGCTGCTGCAGTTCCATGGTTTGCGGTAAATGTGTCACTTGGGGCTGACAGCTGCTTCGTTACGGGAAACTAGTATCCGGCCTGTTGGGTGGACTGGCAGTTTTTTTTTTAATTTTTTTGCCTGGACCCTGATCGTATATTGCTATGCAATTCCAATCTGCCTATGTTCCTGGGTACTGACAAGGGCCACTCAGCGTCGAGCTTTGTCTCTGCACGCTACACTGTCCGCGCCTAGAGCACTATATCGAAAATTGACTGCAGTTCTTATCTGTGAATCATAGTGTATCACTGCGTTGCCGGGAAACTTCCAGCCTGACCTCGTACTGCTAGTGCTAAGACCTTTTGCCGTCACCTATCTGCAACTGCTTGTCACCTATGCTCTACAACTATCATCACAATTAATAACCCACGTTCCGGCCCAGACGCTTTTTACAAATTAAAGCCTTGTGAAGAAGTTATTCTTAACAAAATTCCTTTATTAATGTAAAGTTCCGTAAGAGCGGCATCTGTTAATTAGACTCATAATAAGGTAAAGCAGTCATCAGCCTGAAGCTCGGTTGGAATACTACAGTTTTCTTACACCCCTTCCCCTCGGCGGCTGCCCGGTCAGCCCGGCTTATTGCTAGGTAAAGGACCCGGTATCAATTCCGGCTGCGTCTGCGGACGACATAATGGTCACCGTAAATGGCTAAGACGAAAATAAAATTTTAAGCTGCTCTACGTACCAGAGTCTATAGGACATAGCCCTTCTTTGTTTAAACACAGAACTACACGCAAAACCCAGTGAACGATCAGCACTTCGTTACAGAAGTACATCTCAGAATAGTATCAGTTCACCTTGCTCTAGTTTTATTATGGACTTTCTCTTGGTACAACATGGATCGACTTTTTGCATTAATACATTGAGTGTCTTCATGCCAGTTGATCATATTGCAAATGTCGTTCACACAGTATGCGGATGACTGAAAGCCTCCGTTCTCATAGTGCTCCTGAAACGAGGTAGACACTAAGTTAAAATTTCTTAAAAACAAAAAATGAAACACCGATCGACCATAAGCGTTGGCAAATACGTTAATTATGAATGCGCGGTAAGATGTGGGCATATGTAAAATACCATCACTCATTTTTCTTTGCAGGCTTACATGCCTTTTGTTTCTCACTGTCTCTCTCTCGTATGGAGAAGAAGTGCGCCTCGGAGTATGACGGGCTACGAGTGTTTGGTATCATATACGTTTCGAAATAAGAGAAAATTTGATATCAATATTAAGCATTTTTTATTAAAGTGGAACCAAATAAGGAGGCTTTTATTATTTTTGACATGCACAGATGTGTTTGCAGTCTGCTACCTGCATCTACATTTGGAATGTAAGAGAGGAAGTCCGATTAACCAAAACTCGTACGAGCACAACATTTCTAATAATGCAACTGTAGTACACTTTAAATTAATTGTTTTACGTTCATATATACATTGTTTTTTATTAGGACACAACTGCCAGGCTGAGTGAACTAACTTCTGAGTTTATTAAAAATACTGTCCTTGTATTGGAATTAAACTGAAGTCAGCGCATGCCTGAATGTAGTCAAACCTTGCACCAGTAAATTTAAAAGAGATCCCTACCTTCATTTTAGTGCTTACGTTTTGATAGGGGTCGGCAATCTACATCTACATCTACATCCATACTCCGCAAGCCACCTGACGGTGTGTGGCGGAGGGTACCTTGAGTATCTCTATTTGTTCTCCCTTCTGTTCCAGTCTCGTATTGTTCGTGGAAAGAAGGATTGTCGGTATGCTTCTGTATGAGCTCTAATCTGTCTGATTTTATCCTCATGGTCTCTTCGCGAGATATACGTAGGAGGGAGCAATATACTGCTTGACTCTTCGGGGAAGTTATGTTCTCGAAACTTTAACAAAAGCCCGTACCAAGTTACTGAGCGTCTCTCCTGCAGAGTCTTCCACTGGAGTTTATCTATCATCTCCGTAACGCTTTCGCGATTACTAAATGATCCTGTAACGAAGCGCGCTGCTCTCCGTTGGATCTTCTCTATCTCTTCTATCAACCCTATCTGGTATGGATCCCACACTGCTGAGCAGTATTCAAGCAGTGGGCGAACAAGCGTACTGTACCTACTTCCTTTGTTTTCGGATTGCACTTCCCTTAGGATTTTTCCAATGAATGACAGTGTGGCATCTGCTTCACCGGCGATCAACTTTATATGATCATTCCATTTTAAATCACTCCTAATGCGTACTCCAGATAATTTATGGAATTAACTGCTTCCAGTTGCTGACCTGCTATTTTGTAGCTAAATGATAAGGGATCTATCTTTCTATGTATTCGCAGCACATTACACTTGTCTACATTGAGATTCAATTGCCATTCCCTGCACCATGCGTCAATTCGCTGCAGATCCTCCTGCATTTCAGTACAATTTTCCATTGTTACAACCTCTCGATACACCCCAGCATCATCTGCAAAAAGCCTCAGTGAACTTCCGATGTAATCCACCAGGTCATTTATGTATAATGTGAATAGCAACGGCCCTATGACACTCCCCTGCGGAACACCTGAAATCACTCTTACTTCGGAAGACTTTTTCCCATTGAGAATGACATGTTACGTTCTGTTATCTAGGAACTCCTCAGTCCAATTGGTCTGATAGTCCATATGCTCTTACTTTGTTCATTAAACGACTGTGGGTAACTGTATCGAACGCCTCGCTGAAGTCAAGAAACACGGCATCTACCTGTGAATCCGTGTCTATGACCCTCTGAGTCTCGTGGACGAATAGCGCGAGCTGGGTTTCACACGACCGTCTTTTTCGAAACCCATGCTCATTCCTCCAGAGTAGATTTCTAGTCTCCAGAAAAGTGATTCTACTGGAACATAATACGTGTTCCAAATTCTACAACTGATCGACGTTAGAGATATAGGTCTATAGTTCTGCAAATTTGTTCGACGTCCCTTCTTGAAAACGGGGATGATTTGTGCCCTTTTCCAATCCTTTCGAACGCTACACTCTTCTAGAGCCCTGCGGTACACCGCTGCAAGAAGGGGGGGCAAGTTCCTTCTCGTACTCTGAGTGAAATTGAACTGGTATCCCATCAGGTCCAGCGACCTTTCCTATTTTGAGCGATTTTAATTGTTTCTCTATCCCTCTGTCGTCTATTTCGATATCTATCATTTTGTCATCTGTGCGACAATCTAGAGAAGGAACTACAGTGCAGTCTTCCTCTGTGAAACAGCTTTGGAAAAAGATATTTAGTATTTCGGCCTTTAATCTGTCATCCTCTGTTTCAGTACAATTTTGGTCACAGAGTGTCTGGACATTTTGTTTTGATCCACCTACCGCTTTGAGATAAGACCAAAATTTCTTAGGATTTTCTGCCAAGTGAGTACATAGAACTTTACTTTCGAATTCATTGAACGCCTCTCGCATAGCCCTCCTCACAGTACATTTCGCTTCACGTAATTTTTGTTTGTCTGCAAGGCTTTGGCTATGTTTATGTTTGCTGTGAAGTTCCCTTTGTTTCCGCAGCAGTTTTCTAACTCGGTTGTTGTACCACGGTGGCTCTTTTCCATCTCTTACGATCTTGCTTGGTACATACTCATCTAACGCATATTGTACGATGGTTTTGAAGTTTGTCCACTGATCCTCAACACTATCTGTACTTGAGACAAAACTTTTTTGTTGAGCTGTCAGGTACTCTGTGATCTGCCTTTTGTCACTTTTGCTAAACAGAAAAATCTTCCTGCCCTTTTTAATATTTCTATTTACGGCTGAAATCGTCGATGCCGTAACCGCTTTATGATCGCTGATTCCCTGTTCTGCGTTAACCGTTTCAAATAGTTCGGGTCTGTTTGTCACCAGAAGGTCTAATATGTTATCGCCACGAGTCGGTTCTCTGTTTAACTGCTCAAGGTAGTTTTCAGATAAAGCACTTAAAAAATTTCACTGGATTCTTTCTCCCTGCCACCCGTTATGAACGTCTGAGTCTCTCAGTCTATATCCGGCAAATTAAAATCTCCACCCAGAACTATAACATGGTGGGAAAATCTACTCGAAATATTTTCCTTCAGGTGCTCAGCCACAACAGCTGCTGAGCCCGGGGGCCTATAGAGACATCCAATTACCATGTTCAAATGGTTTAAATGGCTCTGACTACTATGGGACTTAACTTCCGGTGTCATTAGTCGTCTAGAACTTAGAACTAATTAAATCTAACTAACCTAAGTACATCACACAGATCCATGCCCGAGGCAGGATTCGAACCTGCGACCGTAGCGGTCGCTCGGCTCCAGACTGTAGCGCCCAGAACCGCACGGCCACCAATTACCATGTCTGAGCCTGCTTTAACCGGGACCTTCACCCAAATCATTTCATATTTCGGATCTCCGTCAATTTCCTTCGATACTATTGCAATTCTTATCGCTATAAACACGCCTCCCCCTTCACTACCTAGTAGATAGTGTCGGAAGTTACATGCGGCTTTTCGCGGATGATGCTGTAGTATACAGAGAAGTTGCAGTATTAGAAAATTGTAGCGAAATGCAGGAAGATCTATAGCGGATAGGCACTTGGTGTAGGGAGTGGTAACTGACCCTTAACATAGACAAATGTAATGTATTGCGAATACGTAGAAAGAAGGATCCTTTATTGCATGATTATATGATAGCGGAAACAACACTGGTAGCAGTTACTTCTGTTAAATATCTGGGAGTATGCGTGCGGAACGATTTGAAATGGAATGATCATATAAAATTAATTGTTGGTAAAGCGGGTACCAGGTTGAGATTCATTGGGAGAGTCCTTAGAAAATGTAGTCCATCAACAAAGGAGGTGGCTTACAAAACACTCGTTCGACCTATACTTGAGCATTGCTCATCAGTGTGGAATCCGTACGAGATCGGGTTGACGGAGGAGATAGAGAAGATCCAAAGAAGAGCGGCGCGTTTCGTCACAGGGTTATTTGGTAACCGTGATAGCGTTACGGAGATGTTTAGCAAACTCAAGTGGCAGACTCTGCAAGAGAGGCGCTCTGCATCACGGTGTAGCTTGCTCGCCAGGTTTCGAGAGGATGCGTTTCTGGGTGAGGTATCGAATATACTGCTTCCCCCTACTTATACCTCCCGTGGAGATCACGAATGTAAAATTAGAGAGATTCGAGCGCACACAGAGGCTTTCAGACAGTCGTTCTTCCCGCGAACCATACGCGACTGGAACAGAAAAGGGAGGTAATGACAGTGGCACGTAAAGTGCCCTCCGCCACACACCGCTGGGTGGCTTGCGGAGTCTGGATGTAGATGTAGATGTAGATGTTGCACATTAACGTTGTTATTCCCTGTTGCATTTTGCCTACTCCTACCTTGCCGCGTCTCAGGAGGCGTCTTGTCGGGCCTAGGGAGGGAATTCTCTAACCTAAAAAACCCCCATGTGCACTCCACACGTACCCCGCTACCCTTGTAGTGCACGCCTTACCTATTCAGGGGGACCCTACATTTCTCCACCCGATAGCGGTGGTCGAGAAATTTGCACCCCAGATCTCCGCAGGATCGTCTGAGCCTCTGGTTTAAGCCTTCAACTTGGCTCCAAACCAGAGGACCGCGATCGGTTCTGGGAACGATACTACAAATAGTTAGCTTTGATTCCACCCCGCGAGCGAGGCATTCCGCCTTCACCAATTCCGCCAACCGCCTGTACGAACTGAAGATGACCTCTGAACCCAGACGGCAGGAGTCATTGGTGCCGACATGAGCAACAATTTGCAGTCGGGTCCACCCAGTGCTCTCTATCGCCGCCGGCAGGGCCTCCTCCACATCTCGGATGAGACCCCCCGGCAAAAAGACAGAGTGAACAGTGGCCTTCTTCCCCGACCTTTCCGCTATTTCCCTAAGGGGCTCCATCACCCGCCTAATGTTGGAGCTCCCAATAACTAATAAACCCCTCCCCCCGTGTGCCTGCTCGTACCTTGCTGAAGGAGCAGCCGTATGTCCACTCACAGGCAGAGCGGGCGACGCCACACGGACAGCCTCCACATTTACCCTCCGCCTCGAGGGCCGCGAACGCCGCTGAACCCGCCACTCCCCTTGGGGAGAGGGTGGCCCAACCGCGCCCGGTACCCGCGAAGATGTCTCGACAGCAGGGACAGTGGGTGAAGCATGTAACTCCTGGGGTGTACCTTGCGACGCACCAGACTCCCCACTGCTGCTACACTCCGAGGCAGCAGCCTGAAGACGGCTGACCTCGGCCATCAACACGTTCAGCTGTTCGCGAACAATGGCTTGCCCCTCCTGCGTCCGTATACAGCAGTCACACAAATCTGAGTGCTAAATCCTATTCTTTGCTTATACCGACTGTAGCTATTCGTCAGATTCCCTCTTTCGCCATACAACATGACATTCCTGGACGCTCGGATCCTTCGGTAGACGCAGAGTAGGTCACTCATCTCCTTTTGCCTTATGGTCACTCACTGTGCTTTTAAAGTCACAGGAAGCCATGGTAAGGTTACTTATTAAGCCCTGGAAAATTAATAGTCTAACATTTAAGGTGCAGAACGGAAAATGCTGGAGTATCGATACGACCACGCAGTAACGAATGATTCTTTGAGTGTGTATGGTAGCAAACTAGATATTTCAAGACTATAGGACAAGCAGATTTTTTTCGGAACTTGATGGCTCTGATCTCTGGATTTCCAGTGATTATAAGGGAAAACGGTGCGAGAGAGGGATAACATAACTCACATGGGAGAAAATTGTGAATTCTTTATCATAATCATCATCATTTGCACCTCACGACACAATTAAGTGAAAAGTTCTAGGAATTGAGGAATGAGTAGGTCTGCACAACGCTTCAAATGATTATTCACACACAAAGAAATTAGGGGAATTATTACGTGCTGTACCAACACAAGAAAGTTCGGTGACCACAAAGGATTACAAAGGATAGGAATCGAGTGTATTACATCCGCCAAAAAGGAATTAACTCTGATAAATCTCAATATACGGAAATACTTAATGCCAGACATATACCGTTTCGTTTAGTTCAGGGTGGTTAGTACTATGTGATCAGAGATAAGTGAGGTTAAAAATCGAGTTCAGAACCAACAAAAAAAAAATACAATTATTATTTCGGTAATAATTGATTCATGTAAGTGTTACCGTAAGTGTACGAGTACCGTTTCATTGAGTAAATTTAGCCTAGTCTAATAAGAATAAATCACAAATTGATTTACACGTGGCAGTCAATACAGGAAAAACAAACAAGTTCAACCTAGACGTCACCAGAAATTTCAATGCCAAAAACCGCATCTGTGCACTAGCATGCATTAACTATTACACTCAGGGTGATAGGCTGAACGTAACCAAATGGACATCCTGAGCACGTGGCCTCATCCAGACGACGAACAATGCACAGGCACAAGTTTGTGCATTACGAGCAAACTTTACTGGAATAGGAAAACGCGATACCAACCAAAAACATTAATGGGCGCAAAACTGATTCAAGAGCGTTGTTTAGTCTGTACTTACAACGGGCAAATTCTGAAGAACGGAGATACTAGCGAGTCGACAGCTGCAACAAGAGTATCTTAAAAAACCAGCAACCAACGGCCGATGATAGGGAAGAACTCTGTTACGTGGACCTGGCCAATAGAATGAACCAAAATAGCGGGAAAGCCCCGAGGCTACCGCACGCTTCGTTACTGGGTATCTACGGGAAGATCTCAGTGAGACAGGTACCACAATGCCGTGAGCAATTGAAATTTCTCTGACCTCTACCAGTACTATTAAAATAATTCGCCCATGGACCCACAAACCACAGAAGGTATTCAAGCCGTGGCAGGAAACAGGAATAGGATGCTAATTTGAGAGTAAATAGAACAAGATTGCTGCACAGTGTTCTTTTCCCAAGTACTCGTCGTAAGTACAAACAGACAGCAGAAACAATATACGATACTTCAAACAAGAGATAACGAGAATCGGACTACAAATAACATGAAAGTGGGCTAAAACAGGTCTCTTTCAAATTCTAATAAGCCTTTTCACGGGTCCGTCGCAAGCACGGCTACTGCGTCTGCACAGATGTTCGGCATCTGTGATCGATAGACTATATGAAGTCGACTGAGGTGCGTATGTGGTGACACATGGGTAGGGGTAGTGTCATCTTGATAGATTTAGAGAGTTTCCGTAGCACCTATGTTGCTCACCATGTGGGACAACGAACTGCTTCTTTAATCACCTCGGGTAACTACCTCCTGTCGGAGAAGGACTGCTGATCGCCTCGAACGCTGACACTTGTTGAGCTTTTCTCGTATGCCAATGGCTTTGACTAATGTTGCTTGTATCCTGTGTTGGTGAAGTCACTGAACCAATGCTAACGGCTGTGAGAGATATGGAAAGCATTAGTACCGCAGTGCTGTCCTTTCACCGATGGGGATGTTGGATTTAGAACTCGCAAAAATAAGTTCAGGATTTTAATTCTGGTAGCGGGAACTAACTTCCGTGTTAGTACATTTGAGTACACGCTCTTACTATCTTCATTTCTCTTTCTCTCTCTTTCTTCGTGCCACCCTGACGAGATCTTCTGATCGCTTTTATCAGATAATACACTTGTGTTCAGTAGTTAAGGACGAAAGTATCTTTCGCACGGCCCCTCCCGCCGGAGGTTCGAGTCCACCCTCGGACATGGGTGTGTGTGTTGTTCTTAGTATAAGTTACTTTAAGTTAGTTTAAGTTGACCATACTCAGTCTGGATAGGTATTTGGACGCACCCTCCTAAGGGAACACGTAATGCAACCTGGAACGTTGTCGAACATAGGGACCGATGACCTAAGCAGTTTTGTCCGCTCGGAATTTACACATTTTTTTATCTTTCGCAAAGTAATATAGCTCGGTAAAACTTGGACCATACGTAGAAGAAACTTCCACAGCATGCTACAGAAGGTAACTGCTATAAATACGCAATGAGATGAACAGAAATTACACTTTCGTCCAGAAACAATTATTACACTGATGTCACCACGACCAAAAGACGGGTCATGTTTCTCAACAGGGTATGTGACCACCACGGACGGCAGAGCATGCTCTGCAACGTGTCCCTATGCTGGCTACGAGGTTGGTAAGAAGTTCTTAGGGTAGGGCGTTCCAATCTTTCATCAGCGCGGTTGACAACAGCTGGATGTCGTGGCTGCACGTGGACTTGGTGTAATACATCTCCCCAACGCACACTATAAGTGCTTGATGGGATGTCAGTCGAGGGAACGGGCTTGCTAATCGATTCGCCAAATATCCTCTCTTTCCACCTGTGCAGTTCGATGCTGTCTCGCATTATGATCAATAAAAAATATGTCAGAGCCGAATGCACCTCTGGAAAGACGCACGTGGGGGAGGAGTACAGCGTCACAGCAACATCTGACCGGTGAATGCATCGTGTTCAAAGATTTGGAGGTCAGTACTCCCATGCAGCATGGTGCTTCCCCACACCGTAACACCTGCACCACCGAAACGATTATGTTCGGCAACGTTCCACGTTGCAATACGTGTTCCCACCTCGCGCCTTAGGAGGGTGCGTCCAAATACCTATCCAGACTGAGTACGGTCTCCTCGTTGGACCTGTCGCTATGCTCTCTCCACCCTCGCAAATCTCTGAACAAGGAACACTCACCAGTCAACGTTATTGTGACATTGTACTCCTTCCCCATGCATTCGGCCCTGAAGTAATGCTTATGGGCGACAATGATCGATCGCATAGAACATCGGAGGCAGAGGAGGTCTTGGAAAGAGAGGACATTCGACGAACAGAGTAGCCTTCACGTTCCCCCGACTTAAATCCCATGAAGCGCGTGTGAGATGCATTGGTGGGACATAATGCAACACATAGACATATACTAACGTTTCGGCAGTTGTCAACCGCGCTGGTGTAGAAATGGATCGACCTACCACAGAAATTGCTAACCAACCTTGTGGACACAATAGGTGCACATTCCACAGTATGCACACCTTATTAAGAAGCATTCCCCGTATATTGCGATGTCCAGCGAAGCTACATAAACTGTCGTGACTTCAGTGTAATGCAATTCTTTTCTATGTATGTTCTAAGTTTCATCTAGCTGTGTTACTTGACAGTGACACATCTCGCAAAAGTTATTTTCGTCCTTAAGTTGTGCACACAAGTGCACTTTGATTAGTAAACATCGAGAAGTGTGTGTTGATAGGCGTTATGGTGCTCAATTATTCCGACTTCTATGTTGTTTGACAAAACAAAAGTGCCACACGCATTTAATAATGAAACATAAATAAACTTTACGTGTACTAATCCCACAGTCTTGTTTACAATGCTTATAAAATAATGACGAAGTTATACAGGTGGAGGATAATCGATAGTAATGTTAGCAATATTTTGTCCTACTGTGTTTGTCTATGTAACATGGAAAAAAATGACTTTCCTTATGTCTTAATGCGTGCTTTCTCATAGTGCTCTCATGTAATAAGCTGTCAGCTGAATGTCGCACAGTCTTGTTTGAATACTGATACCAGGCATTTGCTCAACAGGGTTCCACGAGAATATGTCACCTTTCTTTGAGAGATTTGTCATTCCTTCCTAAACATCCTTGTTACAGTTGTGTACGGACTGTTCTAGTCTGTTGCGATCCAAGCAGAGCCTGTCTGTATTCGTACACCTTCTATTACCGCTTATAATTTGTAAGGACTCCAAACTATGAAGAAAATCTCTAGAAGAGCTTGCTCGTTCCTCTTCAATGCCATTTCCTTCACAGATGCTCTACACTGTCCCAGAATCGTTTCGGCAAGTCCAGGTACTCCTTCCGCCTTTCTTATAGTTCATTTGTCGTTTCATTCCGTTTCATATTAAACGACGTAACAAGTTCCAAAAGTTGGCCATTGATTTTCCGACCATCCAGCGACGCAACGTTCGTATAGACAACATGTACCGCCAACGGACAATCTGACAGAGATGCTGAAGCTATCTAATACATTTTTAGTCATACTGTGGATATCAGCGGTCAGATTGGTTTATTTGGTGCACGCCTGCCGTTACTTTCACATTTCTTTAACAGCTAACTTCATCTCACAGAAACAATGCCCACGAATCGTTAATGTAAATGAGTAATTGCAAAATGAGAAAAATTAGGTCATCCAGCTTGTAGTACATAGACCCGTCACGCTCACAGATACCTAGGCGCTGTAGATACACACTGTCTACAGAAACAAACTTGCATAGGAAGCATTTTATAACGGGAAATTTTTAATCTTCCGAGTGTGTATTTCATTCACGTGCACGTATCTGGCTCTCCGCTGAGAATATGGTACTGTGACTTCAGAACCTCGCACACTCAGCTTACAATGAGACCGCAGCTCGTGAGTCAATTAATCATTGGCCACTGTGAAAAATGGCCTTTAGGACCTCTCTCATTTAACCTTTCGCGAATCGGTGCTTCTCATTTCCATTCCACTTAATACTAAAAGAGAAGCCTAATGAATGGGTCATTTTTAATTTTGCCAGAATCTTCGGATGACTAATGTGGCGTGGTTTTTAAATACCTGCCTGACAATTTGGCACGCAAATTTGATAGCAATTGAAATAGTAAAACATCTCAATCAAATAATGGTACAGCAGTGAAAAACGAGGTACATATGCAGTCACTGCCAAATACCCAAATGTTTAAAAATAGCTCAGAACTCAAAATATCGTCCGTGATTAGCTAGAAATCTTCAACTGCCGGAAAAGAAACGCCTACGCTTTCAGAATTCGTGTAGCCATGTGATCTTACACCAGAAACACAGCAATCGCTAAATTCCGCTCAATGTACCTAAAATAATGTTTTATGTTCGAAGCATCCGAACTGTCAATTGAAATGATGACAGATTGTTCTATTTCATTGTAATAAGTTATAGCCGAAATTATGGAATCACTATAATAACACTTGTTACGTGTAGTAAAATTGTTCTAGGTACCTGAAAGTGTCGTGGTCCATAATGTAAACGAACTGTTAATGAGTCACGCTGATGGAAGTTGATTTTAAAAGTAACAGAAACATCACTTTTCGTTATCTATCATGACAAGGACACAAGTATAGAAAAACTTTTTCTAATTTTCCTTCGGCCGCAAAACAATTAGTTAACATCCGGTGTCCCCGTGTTGAGATTTTGTAAGCTGACCATAAAAAAATCACAGAACAAGAGTAAACATTATGGACAGAAGTCACCTAGTCCTTAAGCGTTGCTTACTATTAAATGAGTTCACTTGTATCTGTACCCTTAAGGATACTCGGAACGCAGTTTGACAAATTGGAGAAACGTGGTTCGTTTCATGGTCAGCTGAGCATGTTTGATTCTAGACTCTCATTGCTATAATTCGGCAGTATACGCTAAAAAATACATGTCACGGGCCAGTGTACTGGAATGACATAAAATTTGATCCAGAAATGGTAGCGCGCCGTAAGATACATTCCACTACAAACTCGTCCCTTCGTTATAATTTGTTATGCTGCGTGTGAGGGTGAAAACCGTAGAATCTCTGAGACTGAACTGCCTAGATTCCGCATATGCTATGATCAAAATACCTCCAGTGAAGATAATTTTTGGCCCAATGAGCTCTACACGAGTAGACACAGGAACAAATGGTTCATATGACGGTTGTATTTCTGGATCATCTATTATAGTACGACGTGCATAACACACTTTAATAAAGCAGCCAATAGAGCAGCCAATTGGGTTTGAAAAATTAGAGATTGGAGTCGCGGAATCTGACAGCTGTGGTCCACTAGCGAGTCTGCACGGTCAGTCTCTCTGATAACGGTAAGGATAAGAGTTTGATTCTCTGTACCGCCAGGGACGCTTCCTTAGCGACAGCACTCAAACGGGACCTGATAAGTCACGTAACGACAAAGTAGTTACATAAATAAAAAATACCTTGTCTGAGGCTGATGCGATGGTCGAGAGACAAGCTCATGCACTGAGGGACGAGAGAGAGCCATAGGCTTCAATTTTGCTTTGTTACCTCTGTAATAAAAATTTTATGATTGCGAGGAACTATTTTAACAGAAGATAAAGCATGAGTGCGTCGGTTTCTCACAAACGAACTACATTCATCATAGCCTATTATAAAAGGAATATTCTAACTAGTCGTCTGGGAACGTCACAGACACAGTTGTTTTCCACGAATAATAATTAATTTTCTCGAGCTCCCATTCTAATATTGTCACTAAATGTGCACTGCTTTCTGACAGATGGCAAAAAAAAGATGCCTTCTTCAATCAACACGTAGCAATCACTGACACCGAGGTAGAAGCAGCTTTCATCAGAAACCACAGCAGACTATCCCCAATGAGCTCTCGCTTGACATCACTGAAGTGGCAAATGGCGGTGGTTTGGGGTCAGAGCCATACGACAACACGATGGCCTTCACTATCAAAAAAAAAAAAAAAAAAAATAAATCATGTGACTAGGGCCTCCCGGCCGCGGTGGACGTGCGGTTCTGGGAGCTACAGTCCGAACCCGCGGGACTGCTACGGTCACAGGTTCGAATCCTGCCTCCGGCACGGATGTGTGTGATGTCCTTAGGTTAGTTAGGTTTAAGTAGTTCTAAGTTCTAGGGGACTGATGACCTAAGATGTTAAGTCCTATAGTGCTCAGAGCCATTTGAACCATTTGAACTAGTGCCTCCCGTCGGGTAGACCGTTCGCCGGGTGCAAGTCTTTCGATTTGACGCCACTTCGGTGACTTGCGCGTCGATGGGGATGAAATGATGATGATTAGGACAACGCAACACCCAGTCCCTGAGCGTAGAAAATTTCCGACCCAACCAGGAATCGAACCCGGGCCATCAGGATCGATATTCTGTCGCGCTGACCACTCAGCTATCACGGGTGGACTTCCGTCTCAGTGATCGTCCAGATCTCGGTCTGCTTGCGATTGTGCTTTCTCGTGACCACAGCTCCAAGCAATCATGTGGCTACATTCCTGCCAAGTCTTTCTGCTATATCGCAGAAGGAACATCCAACTTCTCGTAGCCCTCTTACACGACCTCGTCTGACCTCAGCCAGGTATTGATAATGGCATCTTTGTCACCTTAAAGGCATTCTTGAATAACATCAACACACCACTTCCGATCTCAAAGGTATAGTAACTAACGCTCACGCCGGTTACAGCTTGCACTCAAATCGAATCTGATATGCATCCTCATAGTCACTCTTATGTGACTTCCGCGATATTTGAATAGACATTGTCTTTCAGATGCAGAAGCACGCCTACCAATTTTCGATTATGTCACACGACTCCTTCTTTGTGCTGCTATATTTTCCGTTAGTGTATTCAGCTGCGGAGAGACAAGCAGTTCTCAGTAAATGAGATGTTGTACTGTGGTATCATTGGTACACCAAGAAACAGATTTTAGTGAAACCTAACTTTGCCTTGAATGCGTTAGGCGATATTCACTGTGAATATCTTCCCCACACTTTCTTTAGCAGACTTAAATTACTTTCAGAAGAAAGCAGCACAAGGAGTTTCGGTGTGTTGCGCTCTGTGAATATCCTTTTATACTTCCGCAGATTTTTTCTGATTTTCAAAGACATATTGATCACAAGTTGTAGATATGTATTCAGGGTAAATGATGACAGCCAAATCAGTTGCAAGATGCAGATTAATTAAAATTCTTGTCCACGGTTTCGTTATATATAAATATACCTTCACCAGAAGTAGAATACACGAAAATTACATCCTGAAATGGAGATTAATAAAACAATTGTGCCAAAGGCGTCGTCAGTAGTTAAAATACAACATGATTATGGACAGAGGGCCAATGCTAAGCTGTGTTCGCATCGACCCTCTGTCCAAAATCATGTTGTATAAATGGAGATGATATTTTAACTACTGACGACGCCTTTGAAGAATTTCAACAGTTGCTGTTTCAGCCATGTTTAAAATCTTTTTGTAGATATGTCATGGATTTTAGTTCTCCCCTCGGCTGAGGCTTGTTATTTGCGCCTTCATTCACTTAGGGTTTTCCGTATGTAATTCTGCTAGTTTCCTTTAAATACTGACTGAATGGCCCAGATCAAGCGACAGGATTTTGTAAGCCGGGATGAAGAATGCTTATTATTCGTGAAGGATTAAATTATACGAGGGCGTGTAAATAAATACCAGCGTAGCTAGCATTTCCATACGCAGAATATCGCAATGTAGCATAAAAACATGGCGAAGTGCGAGTAAGACACGCGCAATAAGGGTTTTGTAAAAGCTGAATTATGTGTATATATTGTTCATCCCTTCCGGGAATCGAATATATAACGATTTTTGTCTGTTATCTATATCGATACTGGCAGGATACTGATTGCGGAAATTCCAAGACCGCACCTAATTCACTAGAGTAGCTCCTCAGACATACAAAAAGAAGCGGACAGGAGACTTCACTTCATGTATGTAGAGAGAGAATATTTAATAAAATATTTTTATTTACGTATTAAAACTTTAGTACAATATACAATTTATGTTAGCATGCAGTAATGATCGTCTATAATGCTTTTGACGGATGATGAATGCAATGTATGTTCGAATAGCAAAGTATATTTTTATGTGACGTAATTACAATTGAACAAGTTCCAGATATTTTACTTTACTTGTGCTCTAGTACCTTACTTGTTGCCGAATTTCATTGTTGTAGGTGAACATGCGTTCGATGAGTGAGTTTGGGAGTATCAAAATATGTGAAATAAATGACCGATTCTTTTGACTGCGTTGATTTAGAAGCTTAAATCATTGACACCGGCAACGGACCATCGCATGTAGTGTGTGACATAAATTTTAACTTGATACGCCAATCTGTTCTAAAGGGTCTTAAAAGACGGACAACAAACACGAATAAAAAAAGGAAAATAATATTTTTTGTGTGATGTAATTACAGATTAACAGTTTTCGAGTTTCTTCCTTTAATAGCACTGTGAAACCCTGCTTGTTTCAAAACTTCATGATTGGAAGTCGACGGACAGCACGGTATACAAACTTCCTGGCACACAGTTTTAATCTTCCAGGAAGTTTCATATCATCGCTCACTCCTCTTCAGAGTGAAAATCTCGTTCAGCACGGTATAGGTCTTGATGAGTGAGTTGTCGACTTTCAAAACATGTGACATAAATGGCAGTATCTTTTGATTTAAGTAACTTAAAAGTTTCACACTTTTACACCGCCAAGGGACAATAACTGTAGTATATGTCATAAAATACAACTTGACACGTCTTCGTGTTACTGGGAAACATGGTTCTTATCAGTTGGACAGACAGACAGGCAGAAAGACGACAGACGGATAACAAGACGAGCCTATACGTTTCCGTTTTCAGAGACTGAGGCGCGGAACCCCTAGGAGTTTGCACTTTAGGGACTGGAGGAGAGCCTTTTCCTTCTTGTTGCACTCTAGGACTTGGTTGCTAAACAGGACATCGGATTTCTGTGCCAGAAGATCTCGTTAACTGTGACATAGTTTCCGTATTAAGCAAGACGTGAAATCTGCTAATCTGAGCAATGTGAACACTACAGTTGGTGCTACGCGCTTGTCCTCTAGAGACTCAATTTCAGATTAAATTTCCTGACATCAGATATTTCTAACTTGCAGATACACGTTAATTTTTTCTGAACTGTTTATATCCGAAGTATCTGCTGAAATGTTGACCACATTTAGATGCATAACCGGCTGGAACACCGAGAAGGCAACAGAGACTGTATTTTGAGACGCAGAAGATATTCTTTTCATGACCAGCCTCAAACGCTGTTCCACGGCAATTTGTGAGGACTGTGTCAACATTACTCCCCAACTTCGTGCTGCTGTCACAGCTAAATGGCGCGGAAAGCTCTCGTGAGAAGGAAGAGCTGCGTGATAAGAAATTTCTCCATGATGAAGATATCACGGAAGTCGAGAAGGAGTGCTCACTGACGCAAAACTATCCTGTTTTTGCTGTAAGAGTTGTCTTAGAGACAAATTGTAAAATAGTACATTGCTCAGAAAGCAGGACTGAAAAAATTTTCAATAATTAAAGAAGAAAAAGAAGTAACTAAAGACTTAATAACTTTACAGTGTTAATACCCGACATCAGGATCCATATTCTGAGCTTTGCGTAGTATGAGGACGAAGCCTGTTAACACCTCAGTAATAACGATGCTTTGATGCTCATTTAAATTCATAAACTCAAGGAAAATAAATTATTTCGTAACTAGAACAAGACGACCACTTTCATGGTAAACTGCATGAATTTCAAGTACAATAATGAAGTAAAAGCTCATTCCACTTAATATCTACATCTACAGCTGTATTCTGCAAATCACCGTGAGGAGCATGAAAGAGAGTACGCTTTACTACATCAGTTATCATTCTTCCTGTTCCATTCACGTATGGAGGCCGGGAAAAATGATTGTTTGAATGCCTGTGTGAGTGCAGTAATTATTCTGATCTTATCTTCACGATCTCTGTGTGAGCGATACGTAGTGGGCTGTAATATATTCCTAGAATAATCATTTAACACCGATTCTTCAAACTTTATTATTAGATTTTCTCGAGATAGTTTACGTCTGTCTTCAAGAGACTTCAAGTTCAGTTTCTTCAGTATCTCTGTGACACTCTCCCACGAATTAAACAAACCTGTGACCGTTCGAGCTGCCCTTCTGTGGATACGTTCAATATTCCCTGTTAGTCCTATCTGGTACGGGTCCCATATACTTGACCGATATTTTAGAAACGATCGCACGAGTCATTTGTAAGCAATCACCTTTGTAGATTGATTGCACTTCCCTAGTGTTTTACCAATAAACCGAAGCCTACCACCTGCTTAACCCACGACTGAAGCTATGTGATCATTCCATTTCATAGCCCACCAATGTTTTACACTAAGTTATTTTAATGAGTTGGCCGATTCCAGCAGTGACTCACTAATTTATAGTCATAGAACACTACGTTTTTTCGTTATTTGAAGAGCAAAATTTTACAATTCTGTATATTTAAATTAAGTTGCCAATCTCTGCACTACGTTGAAATCTTATCAAGATCCGAATGAATATTTATGCAGCTTCTTTAAGATAGTACTTCATTATAAACAACTGCGTCGTGTGCTGGGAAAAGCTTGATTTCACTATTAATATTGCCTGCAAGCTCATTAATTAACAACATGAACAGCGGAGTCCTAATACACTTCCCTGGTGCACACCCGAATCTACTTCTACATCTGTCGATGACTCTCCATCCAAGATACCTTGTTGCGTCCTCCTTACCAAAATGTCCTCGGTCCAGTTACAGATTTCATTTGATACTCCTTACGATCGCAATTTTCACTCTAAGCGCAGGTGTGGTACCGAGTCAAACGTTTTTCGTTAGTCAAAGAAATACAGCATCTATATTCTTGCCTTGATCCAAAGCTTTCAGTATGTCTTTTGAGAACAGTGTGAGTTGGATTTCACATGATCGCTGTTTTCGAAATCTATGCTGGTTGAAACTGAGGTGACCATTCTGTTCAAGATACCTCATTATGTTTGAGCTAAGAATATGTTCTAAGATTCTACAACAAATTGATGTCAAGGATATTGGATGGTAGTTTTGTCAATCAATTCAATTGCCCTTCTTGTATTATGAGCAGTCTTTAATTACATCGTTTTCGAAGGAACGTTGAATCCTAGTCTTCCTTTCTCATGTGAGGGGATTCACAAAAATATCAAGAAAGACTGAGAATCGACAAGAGATAAATAAAATACAATAAGTCACCAAAGGTCTACTAACGCTCAGACGTGTCATTCAGAGGCTCGTCAGTAATGTACGCAGTCTCAGCTTGGTACTATTACAGTGCTCAGTTTTCGGGTAAGGCTTCCACTAAGCCCAGAAAAACAGAAAGTGGAGTTAGTTTCTATAATTTCTAAGGCGTAGTAGATAGGTATTGCTGCGATTTTTAACTAACGTAGCTCTAAAATGAGGAAAATATTACATGGTATACAGCCTGTAACTTTCGAGTAGGCCAATACTGAAAGTTTATTTCATTTTCTTTCAGATGTAACACAATGCTCGTTGCTTTGTCGACAGGAGCATTATAAAAATATATAGAAAAGGGCCGATTTAGTACTCTCGATACTCTTTGAAAGGAATTGTTTCCTTTATAGGGAGGAGAGAGACAAATATTGGTGATGTTATAGTCTGTGAGACGTGTCTTTGAAACTGACAACTCAGTAACGACGTTCCGTTGCTTAGCGACCGCAGGTAGAAAACCAGCAACAGATCGCACTCAAGCAGGTAGCAGGTGGCAGGTTGCCGCTCCGCAAATCTGACGCGCGAGTGTCCAAAAAAAAAAAAAAAAAAAAAAAAAAAAAAAAAAAAAAAAAAAAAAGAACTTAGAACTACTTACTCCTAACTAACCTAAAGACATCATACACATCCATGGCCGAGGCAAAATTCGAACCTGCGACCGTCGCAGTCGCGCGGTTCCGGACTGACCGCTTGAACCGCTAGACCACCGCGGCCGGCGAGCGAGTGTCATAAACGTACCAGTGAGTGTCTCACGTGCAACCGGTGCTGTCGTTTCGTCGTTTGTGTTAACAGTTCAGTTCTTAGTTTATTTCGTTTCTGTTTTTACTTGCTACTTTTTCCTTTTAAACAACGTCCAATGCAACGAGCAGGTCTAGCCCAACACGTGAAGTAAAACAGAGGAAGAAAAGTGTGCTACATAGCCAGGCCCGCGAATTCGTTTGTTTGTGAAAAAGAAAAGGAAAAAGGTAATCCCTTATTGCCTGTTGCTCAGGTTGTTAAGAGGACTGCAGGAGCATTGAAAATAAGCAAGAACACTATAGTAACGGTAGGGAAAGAACAGTACAGTATATTTTGTGGTGAGAGTGGCACAACAACGCCGAACACACCAAGGCCTAGAAAGAAGCAAGTGACAGCTTTGGCCGATTTCGAGAAAGACGCTGTTTGTCGTCGTATATATAGCTATTATAAGAGAAGGAAACAGCCCACTCTGTTACTAGTATCACTTCAGAGTGATATAGATTTCAAGGAAGCAAATTTTCATTAGATGTATTGCTGAAAGACATAGGTTTCAGATCTTCAGTGCTTAACGGAGGCAAAGCAGTGATTGAAAGGATAGATGAAGTTGCATGGCGGTGAAGATTTCTGTGCAGGACCGTGGTAATGAGATTCGAAAAAATGGCGTGGATAGATGAAACTTGCGTTAATGCCAGCCGTTCATTACGTAGATCCAGGAGCGGTGGAGTGCCGGAGTGAGTCTTGGTAGAGTCTGTTAGAAAAGGAGGGCGAATTATCGTGTTATATGCGGATAAATCGTACAGTTACTTGCCAACTGCTTGTTAATGTTTCGTTCAAGAAATAAGGTGATTACCACGAAGAAATGAACGCTATAATTTTTCAAAACTGTTTCGAGACATCGCTTATGACGAACCCATCACTGATCGTCTTGGGCAATACACCTTATCATTCCGTTGTTGACAATAGGACACCAACTTTGGCAACGAAAAAAGAAGATATTATTCATTGTCTGAAATGACGAAAAGTGGAGTTAAGAGAAGATTTGAAGAAGGCGGAATTACTCGAAACTGTGGCTCAAAGGAACCACAATTTCCGACATACGTAGTTGATGAGATTGCTAAAAGGCAACGGCATGAAGTTGTTCGACTTCTTCCGTACCATTATCACTTCAGTGTCATTGAAGTGGTATGGACAAAAAAAATTACGTTATTGCAAACAATAAAAAATTCACTATATCTGAAACTAGTGAACGTAACTACACATCACTCAAGAATGCAAGGAGAGAGCATGCCACCGACATATCATCATATTGTGTGTACGGTCTTCAGATTATAACTGTCAGTATACTGATAAATAATTTTCGCTCGTTATAGAACTAATTTATATTCCTAATATTTAACAACGGAAACAGAAACTGCTAAAGTTTAACGATTTGCGAAAGTATTTTTTATTTCTGCTGTGAAGTTTGACAAATAACTTTACGATATTTCGTCATATTAGATACTCAATAGCTCTCTTCATTTTTTCGAGATTATATATTACAAATAAAATACGAACTTCATGTTGTCGACGCTTGTGTTTGTGGTGCTAGAGATCACGTGTAAGTGCAGACCGGGAACGGAGTGGCGTAAGTCACGTTCGGCAACATTGCCGTCTGCCCCCCCCCCCCCCCCTCCCCCAATCGCTCGTCTCACGGACTATAATAATAATTGCTTGTACCGCTTACTTCTGTTCTAGTTGTTATGTCTCTTCTTCAGTCAAGACCCCTTATAATTGGAGAAATAATGAAATGTCAGCTCTCCTTAATCTGTCGGTGAAAAATGTTCATTTATTGTTTGAACCTTGACTTAAAATAAACGCAAATTTTTGGATAACGCTAACTGAGATTAGAATTTGAAATGGCGTTGTGAGCAGCAGGTGTAGTTTAAATTGAATAGATAGTTCCCTCCTTCATGCAAAATTCTAGTAGTTGTCCAATCAAGTCATTTGATCTATGACTCAGTTCAAATTTTAAAAAAATTACCAAATTAATATATCACGTATACAAATTATAACACCTCGAGATACGTCCAGAAAATTATCTGGGCATTTGCTATTGCAGGTACATATCTCGGCTCAGTTCAGTGTCTACCTACACAAGATATTTAAAAACATGATGTAACTGAATTCTTTGTTTGCAGTTATTTCCTGTAATGAGAGAATATGATTGCAGAACAGAATGCTGAATTTTATTAACGCATTTATTCGACAGAATTTTCGTTGAAATCGCAGAGATCCACATGTATTCAATATCAGTAAAAACAAAATAGGCTTTAACTCGTGTGTGTGTGTGTGTGTGTGTGTCAGCTGTGAAATAACCGCCGTTTAGATCAGTGATTGAACGCACTATGTTTGTCCTTCAACTGGTATGTTTTGTTGCATCCTGCGTTAGTGTTCGTAGTTGAGAATGAGGTCTTATTCCAAAACATTTCGGGCACAAGGATTGAGAACAGTACAGACAATTAATAACAGCATCATCTTCACAATATTTGATACCACAATCACTGTTTCCTACCAGTAACATTGATTCTAAAATGCTACTGAAATTCGTTTCAATTTTCTCTGACACATATCAATATGTCTGTCAGGCATAAATGACCATGTCCTTGAAAACTGGCGAAGACATCTCATGACATACATATAAGTTAGGTTTCATTATTAATGCTTTGTCATGTAATTTATCTTTGGAATCTTCTTGAAAAAAATTATTCGTAATGCAATCTTTAGGACTGTGAACAAGTTCGTTCCCTGAAGAAGTTGACTTCTAAAAGTTGGGTGTATTTAGTGGTTAATGGGGGGAGGGGGGGGGGGGGGGAATTATTGCGTTTTCCATTCAAGGGTTACTGAACTGGCAAATGTATATATCGTTCATTTGTGACATAACTAAAAATGTCATAACTAAAAATGTGATTTTTCAGGAGAGCCTTCTAAAGTCTGATTTGTTTTAGTAGATAGACACTTCAAAATTTTTCCATAGTACATGTTGACAGAAGAAAGTTTCCAAAATACAGTTGTGTACACTAATACTCAAAAACTTGCTCTGTCTTACGAATGAGTTCTTTCTGTTCCTCTCGGACCGATTTATGACATCCGTGCTACAAATTCCATACAGTAGTTATATTTTCAAGAAGGACATTTTTCTCACCATACAAAATTGTTTTACTTCAGCTTGTGACTATATTAAAATACGGAAATAATAATTATCTTAACGATTTTTTTTAATGATTTGGAAAGTGTACTGTGCCACCCTTTAGATACCACAAACTCGTAGGAGGTATACTGTATGAACAGTCTCTAACAGCAGTGCAATACGTAGGTGAAAACGTCGGACAATGAAGTTCAGTCTCATAATTCTACAATAAGTTGTACTGACATAACCTTTCCTACAATCATCAATGTAATCTGCGTGACTTAAAGTAATCGTCTGCACTAACGCAACGACGGCACGTAAGATTTGATATTCAGTTTCTCACGCATAGATAACATTACATTTTGCTACGGCATCACTATGCATAATAGAATGGACACAATAACACTTTTCGTGGTATAATTGGGTCAGTGGTAGCTGTCTGGATATTAATTGCAACAACGCATCTGACTATCAGGTCTCACTAGGCTCGAAAGATAAACTACCACCAGATCATCAGAAAAATACTAAATGCGAGAGTCTACGGGAAGCAGGAAAGATATTTTTAGTTTACTAATAGTAACAACCAATAGGGAAGCTCACTTTGTGTACTCTGACAACACAACTAAACACTTTCTCAACTACTTAGGTACCACAAACGACAGCTTTCGTATACAGGGTGGTCCATTGATCAAAACCGGGCCAAATATCTCACGAAATAAGCGTCAAACGAAAAAACTACAAAGAACTAAACTTGTCTAGCTTGAAGAGGGAAACTAGATGGCGCTATGGTTAGCCCACTAGATGGGGCTGCCATAGGTCAAACGCATATCAACAGCGTTTTTTTTTAAATAGGAACTCCCATTTTTTATTACATATTCGTGTAGTGCGTAAGGAAATATGAATGTTTTATTTGGACCACTTTTTTCGCTTTGTGATAGATGCACTGCAATAGTCACAAACATATGGCTCACAATTTTAGACGAACAGTTGGTAACAGGTAGGTTTTTAAATTAAAATACAGAACGTTTTATTTCGGTTGTTCCAATGTGATACATGTGTCTTTGTGAACTTATCATTTCGGAGAACGCATGCTGTTACATCCTGATTACCTGTCAATACCACATTAATGGAATAAATGCTCAAAATGATGTCCGTCAACACCAAAACATTCAGCAATACGTGTAACGACATTCCTCTCTACAGCGAGTAGTTCGTCTTCCGTAATGTTGGCAGATGCATTGACAATGCGCCGACGCATGTTGTCAGGCGTTGTCGGTGGATCACGATAGCAAATATCCTTCAACTTTCCCCACAGAAACAAATCCTGGGACGTCAGATCCGGTGAACGTGCGGGCCATCGTATGGTGCTTCGACGACCAATCCACCTGTCATGATATATGCTATTCAATATACTTCAACCGCGCCGAACATCCATCATGTTGAAAGTAAATCGCCATTCTGTCATACAGTGGAACATCTTGTAATAACATCGATAGAACATTACGTAGGAAATCAGCATACATTGCACCATTTAGATTGCCATCGATAAAATAGGGGCCAATTATCCTTCCTCTCATAATGCCGCACCATACATTAACCACCTAAGGCCTCTGATGTTCCACTTGTCGCAACCATCGTGGATCTTCCGTTGGCCAATAGTGCATATTATGCCACTTTAGGCTACCGCTGTTGGCAAATGACGCTTCATCGCTAAATAGAACAGGTGCAAAAAATCTGTCATCGTTCCGTAATTTCTCTTGTGCCTAACGGCTGAACGTTCAAAGTCATCGCTATGCAATTCCTGGTGCACAGAAATAAGGTACGGGTGCAATCGATGTTGATGTAGCGTTCTCAACACCGACGTTTTTGTGATTCCCGCTTCTCGCGCAATTTCTCTGCTACTGATGTGCGGATTAGCCGCGACAGCAGCTAAAACACCTACTTGGGCATCATCATTTGTTCTAGGTCGTGGTGAAACGTCCCCTTTGAAAAATTATACAAGACTGTGCTTAAACTGACACACAATATTTTTAGCGCAACGCAATCTGACTTTCAAAAATCCCTACGAAAGAATGGCCCTGACTAACATTAACCTATACGTTTCTCAAATCACTTACCTCACAAAAATCTTCGTTACTCAAGCTACTGCAATACAGCGAGCACCACTACTGCCAGCTAAATAAAATATTCAAACTACTGAAGGCACTAACTACTGACAGGCATAGTTAGCAAATGAAAGATTTTAATACAGATCAGACAATGTATTTACCTTAATAGTCATAATATATAAATCAGTTCGTGACACCAATTCTTACAAATTTCAAAACTCCGCCATCTCTCTACCCACGTCCACCACTGCTGGCGGCTCACCTCCAACTGCGCAACGCTACATGCTGTTAGCAGCCAACAGCCCAACACTACAATGGCAGACAACAATGCAAACTAGCCACAGACTGCGCACAGCACAGCCAGTGATTTTTCATACAGCCTACTTACATAGCCCTCATGCTCCCCACAAAAAAATTTACAAATTGTTTTGGGCAGTGGCCAATACAGATTTGAAAATTTTTTCATAATTACAATGACAAAGAAATGAAATGCACACACTTATCTATACAATGTTGGCCAAAAGCTAAAATTTTCTCACAGTCCATAAAGACAGTCCTGATCGTTCATCACAGTAAATTAGCAGTGTCTTTGCTCAACGTCTGAGTAGTAAAAGAAAATGCACACGGAAGTAGTGGATTTCCATGCAGTCTTGAAGAAGTAGTGTTGTCCCTCCAACGGTAAGAGAGTGCTGACTCTTGACATGCAGACAGGTAATGGGCCACAACAGAGCAAACCCACAGCAGAGTCAGTCGAAGTTTTGAAGAATATTGGTAGGTAGGTCATCTCAGAGCAGACCCACTGTAGTCCTGGTATACGGTGTTGGTGGACCACCAGAGATGCAGACCGACTGTAGACCTTGTAGAAATAATGGTATTGGTGGGTCATCAAAGGTGTAGACCCACTGTAGTCCTTGTAGAGATGGTCAGCAGCCATCTGTTTGACTGCGCAGGCGCACAATCACCATTGAAGTGTCTTGCGAATAATATAGCAAGTCCATAACCACCACTTGTGCACTCACAAATTTTTTTTTGAAATGTCCTTAGAACCAGCAATGCTGTTATCCAGTCCCTTGCTGAATTATTAACACACGTGCAAACACTATCAGTCCCTACTTCTCACATATTATCCATATACTATGACCAACAGAAACGTGTGCAGTGGAATGTAATTTACAAGTTACTTAATTTGATGAACTGGTGTCAATTACAATTTTATAACATGAAAATACAATAACAAAGGTACAAAATACATCTTTAAATAACATAACAATACAGAGAACATTAGTACAGGCTTTACAAAAGAATCGAAATAACAAATTCATCGGTGTTGCAAAAATTATGACATAAGTGCATACATAAAAGATCAGAATAATTATTGAAACATCAACTTCACACATTACCATTAAAATAAAAGAGAATAAATAATGTCTAAACATCAGAAAAATTCTACAATGTAAATATTATTAGCTAAACACATAAAGACAGGAAGAACACACATATACAAGAGTACACAAAGACATAGCGGAATAATAGAAAGGGAAAGGACAGGGTTTGTTTTACTGCAGTATCTTGCAAACAAAACTTTCTTTACTTCTTGGAGATCTCCATTCATTCTTCATTATTTCCAAAAAGTCCTATCTATACCTGCTTTCTGTACTTTTCTCATATAACTTCTCAGTGCATTTCTTCAAATTCGACGCAACTCATTCTCTTAAATAGGCTACCCCCTCTTAAGCTAACTTAAATCTACTGAGCTCAGATGCTTAACTAAGGGACGAGGCAATGCAGCAGCACAAAACAATTAATAGAAACAGCAATGAGAAAAAAATGCAAGTAAGCAAACCACACCTACAAGAGAACAGAACTCTTCTGCCTCTGATCAATGCAGTAGTGTCACTTTAACTAATACTGCAAGAAATGAAGCAAGGGGCACTCATGAAGTTATGGAGATAGATGGACAACAGCAAAATAGAGCTGCCCAACAACATACTACATGTCAGCCTGATACAAGTGTGCCTGCACTCACACTAAAAACTAATTCTGATTCATCTGCCTCCAATACACTTTCTTTGTCTCGTGAAGAAGTGACAGTCCCTGGGCTTAGTGTAAACAATGCAGTAGTGTCACTTTAACTAATACTGCAAGAAATGAAGCAAGGGGCACTCATGAAGTTATGGAGATAGATGGACAACAGCAAAATAGAGCTGCCCAACAACATACTACATGTCAACCTGATACAAGTGTGCCTGCACTCACACTAAAAACTAATTCTGATTCATCTGCCTCCAATACACTTTATTTGTCTCGTGAAGAAGTGACAGTCCCTGGGCTTAGTGTAACACATACTACATTAAGCTCTCGGTTTAGACGTTCACCTTCTGGGAACTTAGATTCTAACAACTTCTTAGCACCTAATGCGGACTCTGATTACGAGAGTTATGTAGCAGATGATGGAGATCCCCAGTCGTCTAGGGGCATGTTACCACTGCGAAGAAGAGCACAGAGTGGAAGGCGGGTTTATCTGCGAAGTGATATTGAGTCACAGTCCTCTTCAGATGAATCTCAAAGGAATCGACCGTGTTACCCTCAAGACGGACTGACCACAGTGCACAGTCCAGAAACCAGTGTGACAGCTACAACTACTGCATCATCATCAGCGGGTAGCAATGCAGCATCAGAATCATCAGCACCAACAAGTACTACCAGTACAGCATTAAGTACAGCATCATCATCATCAGTGCAATCAACTAATTTATTTAGATTATCTGGTGCACATGGATCAGATTCACCACAAGCAAATGTGTCATCAGCAGCATCGACATCCTCAACAACAGTTGTTGTTCATACAGCCCCATCTGTCAGCCACCCGGTTGCTGAAACTTCAAGAGCTCCACAGCCTGTATCGGCTGCATCTGATAGTACCAGTAATGCTGCTAGTTCTGGTTCTGGAACTCAGTCAACAGGAGGAAATCCATCTGATCTCCTTGAAGGCGTTGATCCTTCTTTTCTTGCTGCTCTTCCTGACGACTTGCGAGAGGAAGTGATTGCTGAGCAGTTGAGGTTACAAAGAATACGGCAGAGGACACTGCAACAGACAAGGGACCTCATTGCATCAAATGTGTCTGAGGTAAATCCAGAATTCCTAGCAGCATTACCTCCATCCATACAAGAAGTCCTTGCACAGCATCACTTGGACCAGCAAAGACAAGCAGCAATTGCAAGTAATCCTAATGATCCCATGAATGCTGCAGAGTTCTTCCAGAATCTTCCATCATCACTAAGGCAAACAATTTTGACTGATATGGAGGAGTCTCAAATGTCTGTGTTGCCACCAGATCTAGCACAGGAAGCACAGACATTACGAAGGGAATGGGAAGCGAGGAACAGGCAATTGATGCAAGACAGATTTTTTAGCCATGTTAGTCACAATACCAGTGCATTGTCTTCAATGTTAAGGAATCCTGGCAGGGTCGCCATATGAAACGTCCTCTTTGAAAAATTATACAAGACTGTGCTTAAACTGACACACAATATTTTTAGCGCAACGCAATCTGACTTTCAAAATCCCTACGAAAGAATGGCCCTGACTAACATTAACCTATACGTTTCACAAATCACTTACCTCACAAAAATCTTCGTTACTCAAGCTACTGCAATACAGCGAGCACCACTACTGCCAGCTAAATAAAATATTCAAACTACTGAAGGCACTAACTACTGACAGGCATAGTTAGCAAATGAAAGATTTTAATACAGAACAGACAATGTATTTACCTTAATAGTCATAATATATAAATCAGTTCGTGACACCAATTCTTACAAATTTCAAAACTCCGCCATCTCTCTACCCACGTCCACCACTGCTGGCGGCTCACCTCCAACTGCGCAACGCTACATGCTGTTAGCAGCCAACAGCCCAACACTACAATGGCAGACAACAATGCAAACTAGCCACAGACTGCGCACAGCACAGCCAGTGATTTTTCATACAGAGCGCTACGAGGCGGCGTCGTTACCAATAAAAAAACCTAAACAGCCTACTTACAGTGGTTGACGTTTCAGATGTGACCATCAGGTTTCCCCCTTCAAGCTAGACGACTTTCGTTCTTTGTAGTTTTTTCGTTTGATGCTTATTTCGTAAGATATTTGGCCTGGTCACTATCAATGGACCAATCTGTATTAAATTATTGTTATTGTTATTTTTCGGGATCGAATGCGGTTTACTGTTCTAACTCTGTTTACAAAAACTTTCGACGCAACGTATTAATGAGCATGTTTTTCGGCAAAATAATAGCCCAATTCCTTAAATTGTAATAATGGACAGTCAGATCATGCGCCCTGCCTTCTTTGTATTTTTCAAAAACATTTCCTTTTATTTAAATGAAACAACAAGTTCACTGTTACCCGTCACAGTTTCATTTATTTCCACGACGCGTTGTGAAGGTTTAACCCCCCACCATCGGGTGGATTTACATTAGTAAGCATTACATTTGTGTGTGTGTTGTGTTACGATTTTTGGAGGAACTTGTGACACTGCCTAGTGGAGAAAACAAGACACTATTTCAGAATATAGTTTAGGATTACTTTTGACAAAAAAATTTAACTGATATCTAATGGTAAACATTAAATAAGTAAACTACAGTACCTTCAGTGGTCACAGGTTCCTTTTGCTGTCGTAACACATCACATGTATACTGCCACATTTGTAAACAAATATGGCGTCAAATCAGCTGGGTGTAAGGATCGTATAGCAGAAGAGAAGACATAATCGCAAAGTGCAAAGAGTATACATCGTAACACATTATTACAGAATAATTGCTTTAAGCATTTGGCGGTGTTTGTTTTGAGGTGTCAAAGATATGTGTGTGTACTTCAGGTGGTATATAAATCTAATTCTGACAAGTTAAGACCGCTAAACATTCATACTCGTTTATATAACCAGGTGAAATGTTAAAATGGCTTAAACTTCATACTTGTTGATAACAATTAGGTGAAATGTTACAGACTTAAATTACAATGATAATTTTGGCAACAACAGTAAAGCCATACATACATTACGCTCTTTGATTGGGATTAATAAACAGATGTGAAGTTAGGGGCTGGAGGCAGAAGGAGAGGTAGAGAGAGAGAGAGAGAGAGAGAGAGAGAAAGAGAGAGGGAGAGAGGAGAGAGAGCAAACATTTACATGGCAAGGAGTCTTAAGATTGCATGTTGCATATATTAACTGCCTAAAGGTTGGGGTAATACATCGGCTAATGTTATAAAATATGCGGAAAGATCTACACTAGTGCCAGTAGTTGATGTAGATACAGTTTTAAGCTGACAAGGGGTACAAGCTGTTGGTGTGATGAATTATCTGTGAATGAGGTCAATCTCTTGTACTCTTGGTAGCTGTCAATATTTATGGTAAATATTAGGTGTGTGTGTGTGTGTGTGTGTGTGTGTGTGTGTGTGTGTGTGTGTGTGTGTATGCATTTTTAAGAGTGTAGGCAGTTGCTGAAAACGGAGATGATACTATTGTCAATACTGTCATTTTTGTCATTTAAGATGGATTCTGGTTGTTTCATTTGATGTTTGTATATTTGGAGTGTTTCAAGGATATCTAGTTTTCTGCCTTTTGATTGGATGTGTAGGATGCTAATACTTTTGATGTTAACATGGTGTTTTATTTTATGCAGGTGGGTAGCTATTGCTGATGTGTGATATTTTTTGTTTTTTAGTGCTGCCATGTGTTCCTTGAACCTAATGTCAAATGATCTGCCTGTCTGGCCTATGCAGAAGCAGTCACAGACCAAACATGCAATTTTGTACACACCTGTGTGATGAAGTGGGTTTCGTGTGCCGATGTTGTGGGGTAACTTCTGTCCAATCTTGTTATCTGTTGTAAAGGATATGCTTATGCCTTTCCGTTTGAAGACGTTGGCAATCCGGTATGAAATGTTACCCAGAAAGGGGATTGTATGGAAGACGTAATTTTCTTTTTGTTTTTTGTGTTGTGATTCCTTTGCCATTATTGAGTGTTTTAGGGTGTCTACTATGGAGCTGTTATAACCATTGTCAATAGCTGTTTGTTTTATTATTTCGATGTATACTCTTTGCACTTTGCGATTATATCTTCTCTTCTGCTATACTATCCTTACACCCAGCCAATTTGACGCAATATTTGTTTACAAATGTGGCAGTATACATGTGATGTGTTACGACAGCAAAAGGAACCTGTGACCACTGAAGGTACTGTAGTTTACTTATTTAATGTTTACCATTAGATATCAGTTTAATTTTTTTGTCAAAAGTAATCCTAAACCATATTCTGAAATAGTGTCTTGTTTTCTTCACTAGGCAGTGTCACAAGTTCCTCCAAAAATCGTAACACAACACACACACAAACGTAATACCGATGATGGAGGTTTAAACCTTCGAAACGCGTCGTGGACATACATAAAACGGTGACTGGTAACAGTGAACTTGTTGTTTCATTTAATGTCAGTAACAGTCACGGTAAAGCCTAACCTAAAAATGTTCGCATTTAAAATTTGCTTTTCTGTTAATGAAAACAGTGATTTTGGCGGGGTTCTGCAAGATCTTACTGTTTTATTAACTGCATAGTACAATTAAACTTCTTTGTGGTCGCCGATACATATTTTCTAGCAGACTATTATGGTTCGGTTTTAACGAATCTGCATATGCATATATCTTCCTTTACCACTCTGTAGTGGTTGCTGTCAATTCGTTTCGTTTGGTTATGTCTGGTGATGATGGTTCATAGTCATCACTTGTAGAATAATCTTCATTAATTGTTATAGCCCCATAAACACATTCATCCTCAAAGGTTTTCTCATCCTCAACATCTAATGTATCATTTGCAGACAGAGACATATCTCCAAAGAACTTACCGTTAGTTAGTTCAAATAGTTAATTCGCAGAAGAAAGGTATTCAATTCTATCTTCGATCGCACTATGATACATTGTTGATTATACCACATAGTTTCGTAAAATTTCTACGACATGAGTTGAATTGATGAGATGCATGCTGGCTGAAAACCAAAAGTTTATAATATTAATGTGAAAGTTTTTAAGTTGACGAATAAATATACTGACAGTATGACAGTAAATACACCCCTCATTATACTTTGTACTTCCATGAATGTTTAAGAGCATGATGTCAGACTGACCTAGTATGTGTAAATAAGCACTAGCACACTTGGGTTAGTCCCTTCCGCATACCATAGTGGTAACTACTTGAATGAACGTTCTGTGGCTAAAGGCCCCATCTCACAATACCATGCTGCACACAGTAAAGTGACGTAGTTGCGTGCCACAAGGTCATACAGTTCAGAACCATATATCTTCATAATACGATAACCAAACATTTCCACGACAAGGGGAAACCAGCAAAACACAATTATCCCAGTACCTATGTTTCACCGAAGCATGATTGGTACATATTTTTCGTAAATAAAACCGCCTTTCTTGATGCACTTGTAATTTATTTCTCCCAGTCTATTACTTTATTATTGATATGTTTTATTTTTAGATTATAAAACAGTGCACGTCGAGGTTTTTTTTATTTAACTAAGTAATTACTTACAGTCTGTTGGCATCTGAGTTTCCTCTCATTTGGTCTGGAGGCCGCACTGCGACGTTATTTCAGACTCATAAGTACATTTTTATATCCCGAATTTTTTCTTTCACACCGTTCATCATGTTTATCCTTACTTTTGGGGTGCACTATTACTCTTTTGGCACTATTTATAGATATATTTTCAACCTGTGCTTTCAAAGACGTAAATAATGTGTGTTTTTTATGTGTTACCTCCTGTTTGGCATATTTACCTACATGCTGCCAACCTAACGAAGTATATGTTGAAAACTAAGGTCTATCCATGATGCTTATGTGTGTGTGTGTGTGTGTGTGTGTGTGTGTGTGTGTGTCTGTGTGTTTTTGGGGTGGGGGGGGGGGGGGGGGTTGGTGGTTATTCAACACTCGATAACTCAGACCACCAGGTCCTCACCCCACCCCATATGCACACTCTCACACTGTCTCACACACACTATCTCACACACAGCCGGCAGGTGTGGCCTTGCGGTTCTAGGCGCTTCAGTCTGGAACCGCGTGACCTCTACGGTCGCAGGTTAGAATCTTGCTTCGTGCATGGGTGTGTGTGACGTCCTTAGGTTAGTTAGGTTTAAGTAGTTCTAAGTTCTAGGGGACTAATGACCATAGATGTTAAGTCCCATAGTGCTCAGAGCCATTTGAACCGTCTCACACACACATTCTTATAAACACAATATCTCTCTCTCTCTCTCTCTCTCTCTATCTCTCTCTCTCTCTGCTCTCATACACACTCTCTCACACACACACTGTCTCACTCTCTCTCTCTCTCTCTCTCACACACACACACACACACACACACACACACACACACACACACACACACACACACATATTCTCTCTCTCTCTCTCTCTCTCTCTCTCTCTCTCTATCATGGACACTCGCACACACATACTCACATACACACACACATACATACACACACTCACACACACACACACACACACACACACACACACACACAGTTATAATGGATAATATTAATTTTCAATACATACTTCGTTAGATTGGCAAGATGTAAGTAAAGAGACCAAACACGAGTAAACACATAAGGAACTCACAATATTTACGTCTTTGAAAGCACAGTTTTTTTAAAAAAGATCTATAACTAATGGCAAAAGAGTAATAGCGCACCACAAAAGTAAGGACAAACTTGTTGAACAATGTGAAGGAAAAAGTTCGGAATATAAAAGTGTGCTTATTTTCGGAAATGGAGTGGTAGTACGACCTCCAGCCCAGATGAGAGAAAATGCAGATGCCTACAAACTGTAAGTAATTACTTATTTACATAAAAAAACGCGATGTGAATTTTTTTATAATCTAAAAATAACAGATATCAATACAAAACTGTATTGTTGTAGAGCCAATTGAAGATACCTTAGAGTAAAAAAAGGCCAAAGAAATAAATTACAGTTGCAGCAAGAAAGGTTGTTTTATTCACAAAACAAATATTTCTGTGCTTGCTGTGGCTATGGCCATGCAAACAAACTTATTATGACCGATACAGTTGAAACAGCTACCTTGTGAGTGGAGGAGACTTTGACGCATGGCACTTGGCAATCCAGAGAGAAGAACTGCTCGGCACTAAGATCATGCACCATCTAGTAATGAATGTCTGAAATATTTTCTCCACGATTTGACGCTTGGAACAAGTCTGGACACAAGCGACCGAGAACAAAGAACACAACAGCACTGAAAACGTCCTTTGTGGAAAAGAAGTAATGCTTTAAGACGTTTGACATTTCCACACTTCAGATGTTCCCCTTGGCCTTTTTAGTTGTCTTGTAGTGTGCTGTTTGAAGCACGCTGTGCGCGGTGTGAGTAGGCAGTGGAGTGTCAGTCTGGTGGCTGGTGTTGCAGGCGCAGCGTGCTGGAGCTGCACCGGTCGGATGGCCTGGACCGCATGGGGCCCATCAAGTGGTCGCTGGCGCTCTGCGTCCTCGCCGTCTTCCTGCTCGTCTACTTCTCCCTCTGGAAGGGCGTCCGCAGCGCCGGCAAGGTGCGTACTGCTAGCCCCGCCACCCTTAATGCACCGTGCCTCTGGGCCAGACTGTCCTGAGGGCCGCCACAAATTATTATTATTTTTATTTTTTAATATTATGGGACTTAACTGCTAAGGTCATCAGTCCCTAAGCTTACACTCTACTTAACCGAAATTATCCTAAGGACAAACACACACACCCATTTCTTTCTAATAATTTCCGGGTATGCAGCCGGATCCCAATGACATTCTGCCACGCTATTTCGGCCCAGAGATGTCCAGCCATCATCAGGTGAGAACACAACTACTGAAAAGCACAGGTGCAGTCGCGGTATTTATGCCGAATCTAGCGCATGGGAAATGTACTGGCATCCTACACCGCAAGCGTCAGGTGTTGACAATCGCGGCATAGCAGAGCTGTACGTGCTGCCCTCGGTGGGGAAAATAATAGATCATCTAGTAATTGAGTATCGAATGACGGTGTCGATTCCGCTGTGATTGCATATTTTCACAGATTCCTTGATTACGAAATCCCAAAATCCGGAAACCGGAGCTAAAATTTTTGTTCCATTGTATTCCATTGAATGTCCCAATGAAATACAGTGCTCTGCTACTGCCGATTTTGGCGGCTGCCGCACACGGGTGTATCTTTCATGTTCTGTACATCGTTCATGGACAGTTCTTGTCGTCTGGCCAATATATGCAGAGCCACATTCACAGGGAATTTTGTAGACGCCTGCTTTCTTCAGTTGTAAATCGTCTTTAACGGATCCAACCAGGGCCCGGTTCTTTGCTGGTGGACGGAAGATAAACTTGATTTTATTTTTCTTCAGTAATCGGCCTATTTTCGACGACACATTCCCGGCGTATGGAAGAAACACAGTTGATTTAAAGCCGTCATCAGCGTCCTCAGTGCGTAGCTTCTTGTTATGATAGTTGCCCATGGCCTTCCTTATTTGGCGTGAAGTGTAGCCATTCTCTTTAAAAACCTTCTCCAAGTGTTCTAATTCTGCGTGGAGGTTTTCATCATCCGATATTACATGTGCTCGATGTATTAAGGTACTGAGAACAACTGCTGTTTGTGCTGGATGATGGCAGTTTGACGCCTGGAGATACAGATCTGTGTGAGTCGGTTTCCTGTACACAGAATGTCCTAATGATCCATCATTTTTACGCCGTACGAGCACGTCTAAAAATGGTAAAGAGCCATCTTTTTCAATCTCCAATTAAAGTTCTCGCATAATGAGATTAAGCGATGAAGCAATTTTTCGAGTTCCTGTCTGCCATGAGGCCATATAACAAAAGTATCATTGTGCCACCAACGCAGTACCCCACCAAGACTCTACGGTCTTCCTAAGATACACAAGGATGGTGCCCCACTACGATTAATAGTAAGTAATATTGGTGCTGCGACCTATTCTATTGCACAATATCTGGCCTCACTACTAAAGACGTATGTGGGTAAGTGTTGCCACCATATTCGTAATTCCGAGGATTTTGTCAGTCGCTTGACGGAAGTTAAGCTTAGCAACTCGGATTTATTAGTCAGCTTTGATGTGGTCTCACTTTTTACGAAAGTGCCTTTAATGGAATCGTTACATCTTATCATACCCGGAAATTATTAGAAGAAAAAATACGCCGGAAAAAATATCAGAAGTCACACACACACCCATGCCCGAAGGAAGACTGGAACCTCCGCCGGGACCAGCTGCACAGCCTATGACTGCAGCGCTGGTGCTACTAATCAGTCCACACAGCTATTCACGCTTGCATCGGTTTATGATGATGTCGCTGTACAGCATGCATTTTAGAATTCTTGCCGCCTTACATGTGGAGCTAATACGGAAGGAAACATACATAAAAGACGGTAGACATCTGCTTCATAATTTTATTGCCTCATTTCACATTGATTCTTAAGGTTCAAATGCTTCAGATGGCTCTGAGCACTATGGGACTTAGCTTCTGAGGTCATCAGTCCCCTAGAACTTAGAACTACTTAAACATAATTAACCTAAGGACATCACACACATCCATGCCCGAGGCAGGAGTCCTGCAACCGTAGCGGTCGCGCGGTTCCAGACTGTAGCGCCTAGAACCGCTCGGCCACAATGGCCGGCTGATTCTTAAGGGACATCCATTAGTTACGTAACCTGTCGCCAAATCTCATTTAACTGGGGGGAGAGGCAATGAAAATATCACGTTCTCTTTTTAATTCAGAGTATACATTATTGTAATGTCAACATTTTGTTTCATATAATTAATCCTGGCCGCGCGTGATTAGCCGAGCGGTCTAAGACGCTACAGTCTTGGGCTGTTCGGCTGGTACCGGCGGAGGTTCGAAACATCCCTCGGACATGGGTGTGTTTGTTTGTGCTTAGGATAGTTTAGGTTAATTAGTGTAAGCTTAGGAATTGATGACTTTAGCAGTTAAGTCCCATAAGATTTTACACACGTTTGAACATTTTTAATTAATCCTGAAAATAGACAATATTACATTTCCGAACAGTATTTATGATCTCTCTGAACTGAATGCTTTACACATGTGCATGGCCGGGATTTTCCATGTTGAAACAAGTGCCCCATAAGCGTCAGACCTCATTCCGGGAGTTCTCTGCCACGGCGGTCGAAATTACCGCGTGTCAGTCAATGAGTCATTCGTGATATTCTGCAACGCATATAAAAACAGTGTTATTGTGTTTAAGATGAACTTGTACCTAAACTATACAATTGGTGTGGTAAGCGGCATGCCAACATGTGAACACACATGTTTTGATCAAGAAGCAGATCGTTTATAGAAGGAAGTTAAGCTGAAATTCACCGACAATTATTTTCTTACTGATCACGTGAATCAAGAGATAGAAAAGCTACATAATCATACAGTTCAAAGGAAAGTACAAGCAACTCTTTCATTTGCAAATTAAGTAAAGTTTCAGTGACATTTAATGTACGTTGTATACCAAAAAAGGTTAATTTTTCAGAGATCATTCAAAAGGGTTAACACTATTTTCGTGCAGTCTTTTCGTCCTTCTATCTTTTGTCTGTCCGTCCCTCCCTTCGAATACTGCTCAGGGTTGACATGTTTAAAATAAAGTATTTTAATCACGTGTTGAAAACACTGTTTAACACACTTTATAAATAAAATATGTTTAATCAACATTGAAAACAAAATAAAAATTAAATTTCTCGTATATTTACCCTACTGCAGTATATACTTCACGTGAGATGGAGGGGTCCCAACAAATACCAGAAAATATCACGAGAGAGGGAAAGGAAGTCGAAATTTTAAAGAAAACCACCTCACGCAATTAATGATACAGAGCATGGGTGAACAGACTTGCTAGTACCACAAGCCGCAAACCCCGCACTGTGACAATGTGAGCGCCAGAATGAAAAAAAAAATCATAGTTCTGCTTTGTTTAGCAAATATAGTTAGACAAATGTATTCTCAAAAGAATTAAGTTTTATTAGGACAAACCATCTAATTTCTTGAAAAGAATAGAAGAAGAGCAAAAAAAAAAAAAACAAAAAACTACAAGAACGAACAGTGAGGATCGGGCAACCATCAGATCATTGGGGATGGGAGGGGGTCAGTCTGTGCGTTTCTGATATAGATAATTGCAAAGAGGGTAAAGTGGGGTTGTTGCATATTCCCTATGTTATTTAATGTGTTAATTCAGCAAGGAGATAAGAAAGACAAATAAGAAATTCTCACTGGTAAGTAAGAATTTAAAAAAAAAAAAAAAAACAGTTGAACGGAGTGGATAATGGCTTGAAAAGAGGTAACAAAATAGCACCAAAATAAAAACAAGGTTATTGTAATGTGGTCTAATCGAAGCAGGTGGTGCTGGGGGGATTAGAATAGGAAATGGGACAGTAAAAGTAGTAGATGAGTTTTGCTATGTGGGCAGCAAAGTAACTGATGTTTTCAAAGCAGAAAGGGTACAAAACGTGGACGGCAACAGAAAAAAGTCCTGAAAAACATGTAAATTTGTTAACATGAAATGTAAATATAAGTGTTACGAATTCTTTATCAGAAGGTACACTACACAAGAGAATTAACGAATCACTTTTTTGAAACCGCATAATTGTCTCCCATTCCGACGCATTAGTTTGCAATTTTGCTCAAAGGTGCGTATAATGTTCCTCAGTAATAGTGCAAAATCTTAACGTAACAGTCGGGCCCTATACGCTTCAAACAACAAGGTCTCGACACATGCGTAGAAAAGGCCAGAACTCAGAAGTTCTTGTGTCGTGTCAAGTGGGTTAATGATGTCACATTGGCACTAAATTTCATCAAATTTCTGCGCAACGCCATGTGAGACGTGTCAAGTAATGAAAACGTCGGACCACCCTTACACACAGATTTCCCTCCCCCCCTCCTCTTTTAACGGCTCTGCGGTGGAGGTGACGGAGGAAAACATTTGAGGTACACCGCCGCTCAGAACTGACACGAAAAGGCGTCAGGCGTGTCATAAATGGCGTCAATTAATCCACCCCTTTCCCTGAGGCGTTGATTCCCAAACTTTTAGCGGTAGAAAACGAGAGTTCGCAGTGCGGTGAGAAACAGGAAGGCGCTCTTGACATGCTTTGACACTACTGACACCCTCTGAAGTTTCAGTTCTTCTCTGAAGATTTATGGCAGTGCATCTCACTGAACGTGACTACAGACTTTGGACAGCAGCACGGCCGTAATTTTTGCTCTCGTGTACAGGTTGGAACCACTAGGGTCCGTTCAAAACCATTCCACGAAATTTGAAGGGCATCCGAAGCAGTAAAGAATACTTATACTTTTGCAACCCTGCTACTTTCCATTGGCGTGATCACGCAAGAGAGCAACGTTAACATGTGCGTGAATAAAACGGCAAAGGGTTTATCTAAGACCCCCCTCTCCCCTTCCAAACCTCCCAGTTCGCCAACACCTTCGGTATACCAACGCACCTTTCTTGACCACGTTAGAAATGTACCTTCAAAAATTTCGACATCGAAGGGTCTAGCGGCTACTCCAGCTCCTCAGAGTTAGGCAATTCCTTCGGCACTTCGCGGGACGTTTGTCTACCTTTAGGCCCTAGGGTAGCTGCCAGGCTGATTTGGTGTCGAAGTGTGTGACAGGGATATTTGTAACGTGCTCAGGGTGTTGTCGATCTCAGCGGTTCGAGAGGGACCCTTTGCCGTTTTGTTGATGCATGTGAATACGCCACGGGAAGACGGAAAAGAGGAGTAGTTAAGAAGCGTAAATACCCCTTACTGCTTCGGATCAACTTCAAATTTCGTCTAATGGTTTTAAACGGTCCCTACTGGTTCCAACCTGCACATGAGAGCAAATATTTGTACCGTGCTGCACTCCCAAGGAGTACGATGACGTTTAATGTGAATGCAACCTCATAATATCCTTAGGGAGGTGTTGAATGTCCGAGGATGTCAGCAGTCGAAAAGGATGTAATGAACATCTTCCTGTGATGACGTTTAATGTGAATGCAGACTCATAATATCCTTAGGGAGGTGTTGAAAGTCCGAGGCTGTCAGCAGTCGAAAAGGATGTAATGAACATCTTCCTGTGATGACGTTTAATGTGAATGCAACCTCATAATATCCTTAGGGAGATGTTGAAATTCCGAGGATGTTAGCAGTCGAAGAGGATGTAATGAACATCTTCCTGTGATGACGTTTAATGTGAATGCAACCCTTATAATATCCTTAGGGAGGTGTTGAAAGTCCGAGGATGTCAGCAGTCGAAGAGGATGTAATGAACATCTTCCTGTGATGACGTTTAATGTGAATGCAACCTCATAATATCCTTAGGGAGGTGTTGAAAGTCCGAGGATGTCAGCAGTCGAAAAGGATGTAATGAACATCTTCCTGTGATGACGTTTAATGTGAATGCAACCTCATAATATCCTTAGGGAGGTGTTGAAAGTCCGAGGATGTCAGCAGTCGAAAAGGATGTAATGAACATCTTCCTGTTGCTCACCACCCTGTGAACTGTCGTTTTCGACCGCGAAGTATGTGGCAATCAGCGTCCCAAGGCAAGGGGCGCTTTCATTGACGCCCTTTATGCCACTCCCTGAGGCCCTTTGCGCCTCGATACTGAGCGACGCTATGTTTGAAATATTTTCCACGGCCATCCATAAAAAAACCGTGATTTTAACACTGGGCGTCACGGTTCCGACCTGCATCGCAGAGGTGCCATAGTAGGTGTTAAGTGTGGGTAAGATGACTGTGACCACCTTCCATCGTGCGACACTTCCACGATGGCACTGGGCAGAATTTTAGCGAAATTTGGTGGCAGTACGACATCAATAGCGCACTTTACACGTCGCAAGAACTTCTGAACTGTAGCTGGACGCTCTTTAATGCGTCTTCGAGCCCGAGGGCGACGTGGCACGGTGCAACGTGAAGTATAGGCGAAGACGCCTGCACATGGACAGCTGCATCAATCAGTCTTCTGTCTGAACATCACAACAGCAACAAAAATAGGAACTTAATGTGTTGTGCTTGCTATAACATTTTAAGTTGGTAGCTAGCCGAGATCATCTTTTACGCGTTATTAAATTTTTGCAAAGAAAATCTATACCAGATTTGAGGATTTCATAGCCGGCTGCGGCACTCTCGCGGTTCTAGGCGCGCAGTCCGGAGCCGTGCGACTGCTACGGTCGCAGGTTCGAATCCTGCCTCGGGCATGGATGTGTATGATGTCCTTAGGTTATTTAGGTTTAAGTAGTTCTAAGTTTTAGGGGACTGATGACCACAGCAGTTGAGTCCCATAGTGCTCAGAGCCATTTGAACCATTTGAGGATTTCATACAAAACTCAATTAGAGTGGGGTACATACACATTTGCAAAATTCGGAGGCAAATCGAGGTGAAAAGTTGACTCCACGTTTACAAGTGCCCACGTTACAGTAATGAATTGTATTTCAGACTTAAATACGTTTTTAGTTAGTTACTTAGATCGACTGCGTATTTCTTGCTACTGCCAAGGGTCTTATGGGGAGGTACCGAATCAATGAAATTCAGAATTTCTGCATACCCTAATCTTCTGCAATAATACCGACGCATCAGCTAGCTGGCGGATCGTCGAGAATAATTTCGCATGAATTCATTGCATTTGAACAGTGCATAAAACATCTGCTACTCAATTAGAACCACTGAAACAACCAGAAGGCAGTATTCCTGATACTCCGACGAATGAAAGTACTCTTGTTTATGGTGGCAGTAGTGTCATCAGACCCAATACTTGCCACCGTAATGAAAATGTCGGCAGGGCAGACAAGCCATACAATGCAGTGTACGTGATTTTGATCGAATCGTCGAATGTATGGGGCACATTAACTCCGTCATCCGACAGCATGACAGCTTTTAATGTTGTTGTTTAATTAATGAACATATGTACATGTAACAGGCTCCGAAGTATAACCAACACAAAGAGTGATCGCGATATTTATCTTAGTAATGGCAGTCTCTTTGACACAGACCGAAGTTGATATGATATCCAATATGAATATGGAGACTCTTCTCCTTCAATTTCCACCTTGATGGAAAGTGCTATCGAATTTAAACGAGGTCGTAACAGTGTTCGAGATGATCCACTTGAAGGACGGGTGGAAGGTAAATACACCATAAACCGACAAGTGCACGATATGATTTTGGAAAACAGGCGTATCGAGGTGCCTGAAATTTGCAAGATTGGAGGGATTTAAATAGAACTTGTTGGCCACGTTTTACATGAAGACCTGCATAGAGAAAGTTTTGACAAAAATGGGTTCTTGCTCTTGCTCATGGCGGGTCAGAAACGAATAAACACGCAATTTCCTAATAGTGTTTGGCGCGTTTTCATATAGACGAAAGTGATTTCCTATGTGGGTATGTAACAATAGATGAAACATCGATTCACCATACATACAAAAATCGAAATAACTATTGAAACAGTGAACAGGAAGAATCTGTTGATCTCTCTCTCTCTCTCTCTCTCTCTCTCTCTCTCTCTCTCTCTCTCTCTCTCCCTGTCTCCCTGAATCCAATCTTCAGAATGATGCGGCCCGCCACGAATTCCTCTCCTGTGCCAACCTCTTCATCTCAGAGTAGCACTTGAAACCTACGTCCTCAGTTATTTGCTGGACGTATTCCAGTCTCTGTCTTCCTCTACAGTTTTTTCCCTCTACAGCTCCCTCTTGTACCATAGAAGTCATTCAGTCACGTCTTAACAGATGTCCCATCATCCAGTCCCTTCTCCTTGTGAGTGTTTCCCACATATTCCTTTGCTCTCCAATTCTGCACAATTACCGTATCAGTCCGCCTAAATATCAACATTCGTCTGTAGCTCCACATCTGAAATGCTCAGATTCTCCTCTGTACGAGTTTTCCAACAGTTCATGTTTCACTACCACACAATTCTGTGCTCCAAACGTACATTCGCAGAAATATCTTGCTCAAATTAAGACCTGTGTTTGATAGTAGCAGACTTCTCTTGGCCAGGAATGCCTTTCTTGTCGTTGCTAGTCTGTTTTTGATGTCCTGCTTGCTCCCTTCCATCATTGGTTATTTTGCTGCGTAGGTAGCATAATTCCTTAACTTCATCAATTTGGGACCATCAATCCTGATGTTTACTTTTTCGCTGTTCTCATTTCTGCTACTTCTCATTATTTTCGTCTTTCTTCGATTTACTCTCAGTTTATACTCTGTACTCATTAGACTGTTCATTCCATTCAGCAGATCATTTAATTCCCCTTCACTCTCACTCAAGATAGCAATCAGCGAATCGTTTCATTGATATCCTTTCACCTTGAATTTTAATTCGACTCCAGAACCTTCTTTTATTTCAGTCATTACTTCTTCGATGTACTGATTGAACAGTAGGGGCGAAAGACTATGTGCCTGTCTTACAACCTTTTTAATCCGAGCACTTTGTTCTTGGTCATTCACTGTTGTTATTCCCTCTTGGCTCTTGTACATATTATATATTACCCGTCCCTCCATAAGGCTTACCCTTATTTTTCTCAGAATGTCGAACATCTTGCACCATTTTACATTCTCCTATGTTTTTCCCAGGTCGACAGATCCTATAAAGGTGTCTTAATTTTTCTTTAGGCTTACTACCATTACCAACCGCAACGTCAGAATAGCCTCTCTCCTGCCTTTGCCTTTCCTCAAGCCAAACTGCTCGTCATCTAACACATCCTCAATTTTTTTCCATGCCTCTGTATATTATTCTTGTCAGCAACTTAGATGCATTACCTGTTAACAGGTAATGCATCTAAGTTGCTGACAAGAATAATATACAGAGGCATGGAAAAAAATTGAGGATGTGTTAGATGACGAGCAGTTTGGCTTGAGGAAAGGCAAAGGCAGGAGAGAGGCTATAGTGGGATAATTCTCACACTTGTCAGCACTTGCAGTCTTCTTAATTGTGTGGGTGATATTTTCTTGAAATTCAGATAGTGTGTCGCCAAACTCATACATTCTACAGACCAACGTGTATAGTCGTTTTGTTGCTACTTCCCCCAATGAGTTTAGAAATTCTGTTGGAATGTTTTCTGTCCCTTATGTCTTATTTTGTCTCAAGTCCTCCAAAGCTCCCTTAAATTCTGATCCTAATATTGTATCCCCTGTTGCTTCTAAACCGACTCAAGTTTCTTCTGCTATCACAACAGACAAATCTTCCCCTTTATAGAGGCCTTCGATGTACTCTTGCCACCTATACGTTCTCTCCTCTGCATATAACAGTGTGATTACCGTTGTACTTGCTTTTAATTTCACCGAGAACTGTTTTGACTTTCCTATATGCTGATATAGTCCTTCCGACAATCATTGCATGAGCAGTTTCGTCCTAGCTTCCCTGCACTTCTCATTTATGTAATTCCTCAGCGACCTGTATTTCTGAATTTTTCTGAACGTTTTTGTACTTCTTTCTTTCATCGATCAACTGACGTATTTATTCTATTACCCATGGTTTCTTCGCGGTTCCTTCTTCCTACCTATGTTTTCTTCCGAACTTCTGAGATTGCACTTTTTAGAGATGTCCATTCCTCTTCAACTGTGCGGCCTACTGAGCTATTCTTTACTGTGTATCTATAGTCTTAGAGAACTTCAAGCGTATATAGTCATTCTTTAGGACTTCCGTATACCACTTTTTTGGGTGTTGAATATTCCTGACTAATTTCTTAAACTGCAGCTAACTCGTCATCACTACTACACTGTGATCTGATTCTATATCTGCTCCTGGGTACGCCTTACAGGCCAGTATCTGACTTCGGAATCTCTGTCTGACCATGATGCAATGTAACTGAAATCTTCCCCGTATCACCCGACCTTCCCTTCTCCTCCTCTGATTCTTGAACAGAGTGTTTGCTATTACTAGCTGAAATTTATTACATAACTCAATTAGTTTTTCTCCTCTCTCATCCCTTGTCCTAAGCTCATATTCTCCTGTAACCTTTTCTTCTGCTCCTCCCCCTACAACTGCATTCCAGTTCCCTATGAGTATTTGATCTTCATCTCGATTTACGTACTGTATTACTCTTTCAATATCCTCATATATTTTCTCTGTCTCTTCATCTTCAGCTTGCGACGACGGTATGCATACCTTAACCATCGTGTTCGGTGTTAGCGTGGTGTCGATTCTAGTAAGAACAGCTCTATCAGTGAATTGTTCACTGTAACACACTCGCTGCCCTAACTTCCTATTCATAACGAATCCTACTCCTGTTACACCACTTTCTGCTGCTGTTGATATTGACCTATACGTGTCTTGTTTTCACTTCACTTTACTGATACCTACTATCCCAAGATTGAGCCTCTGCATTTCAATTTTCAGATTCCCTAGCTTCCCTACTCGTTCAAACTTCTGACATCCACCCTCCGACTCGTAGAACGTTATCCTTTCGTTAGTTATTCAATCTTCTTCTCATGGTCACTTTCCTTTTGGCAGTCCCATGCCGGAGATCCGAATGGGGACTGTTCCCAATCTTTTGCGAATGGAGAGATCTTCATAACAATTTTTCAATTACAGGACAGTGTAGTAGTGATGACGAGTTAGCTGCAGTTTAAGAAAATGGACGATAACTAGTTTGGACAAGAAGAGAATAGAAGCTTTCGAAATGTGGTGCTACAGAAGAATACTGAAGATAAGGTGGATAGATCACGGGGAAGATTTCAGTTACATTACATCATGGTCAGACAGAGATTCCGAAGTCAGATACTGGCCTGTAAGGCGTACCCAGGAGCAGATATAGAATCAGATCACAGTGTAGTAGTGATGACGAGTTAGCTGCAGTTTAAGAAAATGGACGATAACTAGTTTGGACAAGAAGAGAATAGAAGCTTTCGAAATGTGGTGCTACAGAAGAATACTGAAGATAAGGTGGATAGATCACGTAACTAATGAGGAGGTATTGAATAGGATTGGGGAGAAGAGAAGTTTGTGGCACAACTTGACTAGAAGAAGGGATCGGTTGGTAGGACATGTTTTGAGGCATCAAGGGATCACAAATTTAGCATTGGAGGGCAGCGTGGAGGGTAAAAATCGTAGAGGGAGACCGAGAGATGAGTACACTAAGCAGATTCAGAAGGATGTAGGTTGCAGTAGGTACTGGGAGATGAAGCAGCTTGCACAGGATAGAGTAGCATGGAGAGCTGCATCAAACCAGTCTCAGGACTGAAGACAACAACAACAACAGGACACATGCCCGATGGATACACGTTATGTGTCTTTAGTCAGTGGTTTCCATTGCCTTCTGCATCCTCATGTCGTTGACCATTGCTGATTCTTCCGCTTTTTGGGCAGTTTCCCTCCCCAAAGACAAGAACGTACCCCTGAACCTCTGCCCGCTCCTCTGCCCACTTTGACAAGGCTGTTGGTAGAATGGGGGTGACTCATGCCGGCATTCTTCGGCCTCCAGTGCTGGTTATTAATCAAAACTTAAGCGGTGGCGTGTTTCAACCTGGCACAGAGAACTTTTTGATTAGTAATCGAATACGCTACCCTCGTTCTTTTTATCTCATTTTGTTCGTTGAATTTGTTCTGGGCGGACGTTCGATGACACCCATTTAGCTTCTTCATGATCTGTTCACTCAGTTTTTTTGTTACAGAGGTTAGCTAGCCCTCTGACCCAACACTCTACCATGCCGGCACCCCTAGACCACGGGTGCAGCTTTGAAGAAGGTAAAGGTGATGACATCAGCGGGAAAGGACATGGCATGGGTGTTTTGATCTCTGAAATGAGTCAGCACTTTGAAGTGTTGTCACCTCAGCCCTATTACTCAGATTTGACTCCTTCAGGCTAAATCTCTTCCCATAATTTAAAGTCTTCCTCGCTAGTCAGCGTTTTTCGATCATCCCAGAAACGATTTTAGCTGCAGAAGAGTATTTTGCAATGCTTCCACAGGAACACTAAGAAGAGTGATGTTACTGGAACACCGCTAGGTAAAGTGCATTAATATTAAACGAATTGTGGCTTGAAAATTAATCGGTTTTCAAATCACACATTTTCATTTTCACCATGAGTACGAGAACTTCTGAGATTAGTCTCGTACTTTTCTTACGCTGTCGCATTTCGCAACATTTCTCTGATTGATCCTTTATTCTTTAGCCTTCACTGAGGCCACGGACTTGGTTCGGCAGAAGGACGACATTGTTACCTGTGGTTCTAATCAAGAAATATTTTCACTGTTGCCTGGTGGTCTTTAGGAGAAGACGAGAACAAAAATCAGAAATAGCTAGCATTAAATGTATAACAGATAGTTTTCTTGATGTTGTGGCCTTTTCCTATCTATGACCATGAATTCTCTTTCGTATTCACTTTTTTTCATTTTCTCTAGCTTTATGAACAACTTTTCTTCTATAGTTGTGTTGCTCGCAGGTAAAGTGATCTATTTTTGGTCTGTACCAAACATCGTACAGCTCGTAACAGGAATGTGTTGCTATATTATGATCCATTCTCTCTAATCTCGGAAGCATACTTCTATCTTGTTGTTGTCTGGAGTAGGCAGAATCACGTCTGAATATTTCACGTCCAAACAGTGCCACAGTAACCATATTATGTGCTTAATAGCGCAAATGCTATCTGGCGGTATTGGGCCTCAGGTATTTGACATTTCGTCTTTAGACATGTCACTGGGTCTAATTGTTCTTGGGTGTAATCAGTGTGTTATTTGGTTCGACCTGCCTTTTCTGTACCAATATGTTTAATGATTCCAACAGGTTTGTTTCGTTAATCATCCCTTTATCCAAAATCGTCTCGACCTGCAGTTCATTTCCTCTCGGTACTCTGTCACATCTATATTGTGCATTTACTAGATCTTCGTACCCGTTGACAAAGTGTTAATTAGCTACATGGAAGATTGCTGTCATAGATAACTAGACCGAAGTCTGTACGAACCGAAAACACAAAATGTCAGAAGCGTAACGATGATAATGCTTTATTGGATTTAGCAGCATGTAGGTATCGCTGCGGACGCTTCTGTCGGTAACGAGTGGAAGTCGACGTTCTGTATGTGGCCAGGCAAACGATTTGCTGGCCGACACAGTTCATTAAGCTGCCGTGGCTACCGTTCGTGTGGATCAGCAATAAATTTCGCAACGCTCTGGCCCGTTGCAGTCAGCATGTGCGGCCACCGCAAGCGCTATTGATTTTCGCCGTAGAGTAAGCATTTTGCATTTAATTAGCGAAACCCAAACAAACGTAAACTGCGCCAGCATTTGTTTGGTATTTAAATCTGCATACTAAACTTTCGACTGGAACTTGCATCTGTCCTCGTTGCATGGTAACTAAGTGGATACTCGCTGCAAGACTTTTAGCTTTTCTGTTCACCCGATAGCTTCAGTTTTTTTATTTTCATTGAAGTGGAACTTTTCCAAGTCGGATTCGTCAGGATGACCATTATAAAGAACTGTATTTCGCCTTTGCGAGAGTATCAGATGCTGTCGACGAGCCAAAAGATGCCACTTTGCATGTTGTTACACATATAGTTGCGTACACTTATTAGTATTAGCACACGTAGGAAGTAGTGGACAGAAAGTTGTAAGGGTAATGATTGAGGGTAGAGGAAAAGGGTTCAAATGGCTCTGAGCACTATGGGACTCAACATCTATGGTCATCAGTCCCCTAGAACTTAGAACTACTTAAACCTAACTAACCTAAGGAGATCACACAACACCCAGTCATCACGAGGCAGAGAAAATCCCTGAGCCCGCCGGGAATTGAACCCGGGAACCCGGGCGCGGGAAGCGAGAACGCTACCTCACGACCACGAGCTGCGGACTGAGGGTAGAGGAAAAAATTGCCGCGGCCAGACGTGGAAAAAAACTTTACGACAGTCTGGAAATGTAATTAGGTTTATGGGTGAATTACAATGTCAGCAGCGACAGTTGATGCAAGAGTGTAAGCGTATGCTAGTCATGGGGAAGTTACCGTTGTTGCTGGCACCGACATTGTCTCCTGTACCAACCACAGAAACCTCGTACCCATAGCATGTCAAAGTCGTCATCAGAGGAATTAATTTCATTAACAAAGTGGTCATTGGGTGTAGACTGCTGTGTGAGTCTTGTCTGTGATTTAGATGCTTCCAACTTCCCTGCTGCAGCCAGAAGATAGGCTATAAGTGTAGCTGACACAGCCGGTCAGATTTTCTGTCGTAGAGCGGGTCACGTACATCGTGTTGCTTTATGAGTTTTCAGCTTACCGTAGAAGTCCCGGTTTCCCTAAAACACGAGTTTATGGCTGGTTGTGCCTCCATTTACAGTTGTGGTCCTCACTCACCAGATTCGGTATGAACGGATTATTCGAATCTCTCCAACTGCTTTTCAGTTCCATGAATAAATAAGTAAAAAAATCTGTGCGAAATTAATTTCCCATCGCCAGGCTGAGTGTTGAAACGTTTTCTTTTCTCTTTTACTGAGATATTCCAATGAAATTTCCTCAAAAAGTGACGTTACAAAGCACACTTTGTGTAATTTACAAGTCGCATTTGGAAAACACGTTCCAGTGACCGACGGCGTAAAATTTCTTTTAAAAGTACCAAGTAGTGCAAAACAGTTGATTAATTTGGAACTGAGATTTTTATTTACCTTACATCCACCATCGCCTGGAATAATTATACCTTGACCTTTATCAAGCCAGTGAGTACGTTCGTTGATGTCATTGTTTGATGATGCATGATCAATCAATCAACAAAAAATTACCTAAGCTACAAGAAATGATTGGCTGAGAGATTCAGTCTTCTACTAAAGAAGAACTAACGATACGACACGAATTGTGTTCTGTCGTTCTATTTTGAAACAATCCATTTCCATTTCCTTTTATTCGGTATCCAAAAATTCTTAAAACACAATAAAAATCACTTTCGTGAGCAGCAGATAAGGCAGATAGATAATTCGAAAATAACTAACACAACTATGTGCAATTAACAGCACAATTATTAGCCAGCAGTTGAGATTACACAGTTTACATCGACTCTCCGAGAGCTCACACCAGTGGAAGATACAAATGGTCGGCCGTTGTGACCGAGCAGTTCTAGGCGCCTCAGTCCGGAACCGCGCTGCTGCTACGGTTGCAGGTTCCAATCCTGCATCGGGCATGGATGTGTGTGATGTCCTTAGGTTAGTAGGTTTAAGTAGTTCTAAGTCTAGGGGACTCATTACCTCAGATGTCAAGTGCCATAGTGCTCAGAGCCATTTCTTGAAGATACAAATGTAAAAGTAAGATAGCTGAAGATCAGTCTCTTCATTTGTTCGTTCCGATATAAAATAAGCGTTTAACAGGATTCCAGAAGTTTTGTTGTGAATTAAATGCTTCCTGTGACTAAAACAAAAGAGTTCGTTCAATTCCAACTAAAATAAAAGAAATTATTTATAGAATACACTCATTACTTCATTGTCTTCGCCTTACCCACAGTGTAGCTTTTTAAATACCACCCAGTAAAAATAATTCTAGAGTTTGTATTGTAAAGCACTGCTTATTATACAAAGACTCTTGTTCTGTGTGTCCTGCTAACAGTGCGTGAGCGGTGTAACTGAGTATCTGCTGATAGGAGTAACTAATTTCATCGGGAGTGAAACAAGGGCCTTATAAATGGTTGTCTACATCCTGCTGTTACTTTGTCCGTCAAATACCGATTACAATTGCTTGAGCCCCGCGAATGATCTGTTGGCTAGGTATCGTGTGTGGTCCTCACAAGACAATTTGTAGTCCAGCTAGACACAGAATGCCTGGCCTTCTCGTGAAATCGTATTGATTGTGTGTGTATTCCAACTCATCTACAGTGTTTAAGACCCTGCGGTTTCCTCGGTCTGCGTGTGAGAAGAACTTTTTCGCACTTTTCGACGTTTAATGTAACACGTCATTACACTAGCCACAGCTCGGTAGTTCTTAGTGTGGTCTGTACTCACGAACAAATGATTTATGGCTCCAAGTCCTTTGCTGGAATGGCTGTGTCGTCAGCATTTAAGGCAACCATATTGGTATGTGTTGTAGGTTATTAATGTACAAGTTACAGTAGGGTCACTTTCGGTACCCGACCTGAACACCAGCTTGTGTTTACTTTAAAGTGATCTGGCCAATCTATACAAGTACAAAATCTGCGCTGCTGCTCAAAACGGCTTACCGCATGATCGTCCACCTTATAATGGTCTACACCGTTTTCACCGTTTTGTTTGACTCATCTAGAGACACACTGCGGTAGTGTGGTGCGGAGATTGCAGTGTGTACCATGAGTGCAGACATAAACCTGAAAAGAAACAGAAAATTATTATGCAACTTTATTTTGTCAAGGCAATAATTAAAACTTTAGAGTATCCCTTCTACTTCTCCTATTCAATCACCTCTCTCTCTCTCTCTCTCTCTCTCTCTTTTCTTAACCGCCCTTTCGTATGCTTTCAAACTAATTAAAAATACTAATGAATCGATCAGACTATAGTTTCGTGACATCTTTTGAGAATGCGTGCCTCTTCCGTAGGATTTGTCTAACACAGTTCAAACTGCCATTAACAATTTCCGCAACACTTTTTCACAATTTTTGTGAACGTTCCATCCTGATCTATTCCGGGTGAATCCTACATAAATTTAATAGTGGATAGGTACAGAGATTGATTGTGGATGGTATAATTAATAACCCTATTTATGCGCATTGCATTGAATGTTCTGAAGTTGAGACTCAACTGTCAATCTTTACGTCACACACTGGACGACTGTAGTCCTTCCAGTATTTTAGGATAACTTTGTACATGAACAGAAGCGGCCTCATCACAGTTCATTAACGATTACCCAACGCTTCTACCTACGATCCACGTTCGGAACGATATATAGGGTTCTGTTTCTTAAGATGTCTAGCTCTGTAATTTCGTGAGTAAATATCTTGGTTCCAAGATAACACTGGGAGAGTAAGTAGCAGTCTACTTTCTTTGAGTAAAGCATCTATAGACATACATTAGGATGTTAAATTGAAAGTTGTGTCACAGTTGCTAATCACAGGGCTCTAAAATAAATTCGCCATTGTCTGCCATCTAGCACATTTTTATGTAGTCAAATTATGTTATTGTTAGATGACTGGTGGCGTGCAGTAGATTTCACCCGCGTACGCAGAAACTGCTGGACCTACAAAGAGCCATTCGCTGTTACTCGGACCAGCATTTCACATCACACGAATTCGAAATGGAAGTGATCAAAGAGATTTTACAATCACGTCACCAAACGGTAAATACAGAGGGCATAAATCATAAGTGATGTTGGTGGTAGCATTCCCACTGGAGGCGGGCTGCACGATGTTGGGGCGTGAGCGGAAGACGGCCTAACGGTGTGCGGGACCGTAGCCCAGCTTCATGGAGACGGTTGCGAATGGTCCTCGCCGATACACCAGGAGCAACAGTGTCCCTAATTTGCTGGGATGTGGCGGTGCGGTCCCCTACGGCACTGCGTAGGACCCTACGGTCTTGGCGTGCATCCGTGCGTCGCTGCGGTCCGGTCCCAGGTCGACGGGCACGTGCACCTTCCGCCGACCACTGGCGACAACATCGATGTACTGTGGAGACTTCACGCCCCACGTGTTGAGCAATTCGGCGGTACGTCCACCCGGCCTCCCGCATGCCCACTATACGCCCTCGCTCAAAGTCCGTCAACTGCACATACGGTTCACGTCCACGCTGTCGCGGCATGCTACCAGTGTTAAAGACTGCGATGGAGCTCCGTATGCCACGGCCAACTGGCTGACACTGACGGCGGCGGTGCACAAATGCTGCGCAGCTAGCGCCATTCGACGGCCAGCACCGCGGTTCCTGGTGTGTCCGCTGTGCCGTGCGTGTGATCATTGCTTGTACAGCCCTCTCGCAGTGTCCGGAGGAAGTATGGTGGGTCTGACACACCGGTGTCAATGTGTTCTGTTTTCCATTTCCAGGAGTGTACAACAGGTACATTAAGCGACACTGATAGATACAAAAGAGCGTCAAGGAGGAACGCTTTAACGGTCTGGTGTCATGAGTGTGACTACCGGGTTCATATGTACCTAGAGAGCACGTGTTCAAACAGCACTGTGTGACAAGAATTGCACAAAGAATAGATCCCTGGTACGGTTGCAACTGGTCAGTTTCTTGGAAACGAGGTAGGTATAAAGAGGAAGTTTCGGCAATGCAAGAGGCTCAAGATACGTACTCCTGAGGAATTGAGACATGTGTTGCGTTTCAACGACTGATCTTTCAGACAGTTCCTTAAAGCACTATGTATTTACGATGGGTGGTCATAAGACGACTTACAGGATGCGTTGAATGAAATGAACAGTCTAATCAATATTGAATATGGATTAAGAGTAAATTGGAGAAAGACGATAGTAATGAGAAGTAACATTAATGATAACAGCAAGAAACTTAATATCAGAATTAGGGATCTACCCAGGCAGCAAAACAACCCATGATGGACGGAGCAAGCAGGACATAAAAAGCAGACTAGCGCTGGCAAAGATGGAATTACTGGCCAAGAGAATTCTTCTGGTTTGAAACGTAGGCCTTAACCTCAGGAAGAAGTTTCTGAGGATGTCCATTTGGAGCACAGCATCATATGGTAGTAAAACACGGACTGAGGGAAAACCGGAACAGAATATAATCGACGCATTTGAGATGTTGTGCTAAGGAAGAATGTTGAACATTATGTGGCCTGATTAGATAAGAAATTATGAAGTTCATCGCAGAATCGGTGAGGAAATGAATATATGGAAAACACTGACAAGAAGAGAAAGCAAGATGACAGGACTTCTGTTAAGACATCAGGGAATAAACTGTATGCAACTAGAAGGAGCTGTATAGCTTAAAAACTGTAGAGGAATACAGAAATTGTAATACATTCAGCGAAAAAACTGAGGACGTACGTTGGAAGTGCTACTCTGAGATGAAAAGTTTGGCACGACAGAGAAAATCGTTGAAACCGCATAAAACTATTCATAAGACTGATGTCAAAAAAGGTCATAATTTCGGACTTATCACTTCTAAAAATAAAGTAGTTCATTTTTTACTTGTTTGTAGATACAGTGAATGTTTGTAGTTGTGATTAACATTGAAATCCCTGCTACACAGTACTGCAATGCGCTGCTAAGGTAGACAAGAATACTGGAAATGTCCCAGCTACGTCAGACCAACCCAGACTGCCAAAGAAGTCATCTGGGTTGGCTTGATGAAGCTTCAGCTGTTCCGCTGCAGCCGAAAACGAATTACCGAACGATTCTCCTCTTTATAAATGGGCTCCGCAATTTCGTTTTGCTTCCTCTAGTGACGCGTTACGGCACTGTGACGCGGGTATTTCAGAGTGTTGCAGGAGTTCAGACATATGCCAGAAAACGAGAAAAAAGTTAATTCCTTGACTTTAGTTTTTTGAGATAATTATTGTAACACTCTGACAAACCGCTGTGTATCCTAAGGGGAAGCATGGAATCAGGGAATAATGTATTTGTCTGTACTACTCGACAACTGCTAAAATTGTAATATAGACAATTAAGTTGTAAATTTAAACGAAGATAATCGTTGGAGGAACTCTACGAAGATAAAGGTTTGAAACCATAGTTAAATGAATAATCGAAGAAAGACTATACAACGGCTCGACAGGTTTTGTGGCCAAAACGCCCAAATGTCACACTAAAACAGTGCCTGGAAAGTCCATACTACCCTTCTGAAATATTAAATGTGAAGGAGCTAAGAGAAGCCCCCCCAGGTATATCCAATAATTATTAATACAACGATGTGCGGTTTTCGACAAGTTATACAGGACAGTATGGCAAATTCCGTAACGTTAAAAAGTAATTTTTATCCTTTACAGTGGCCGTATTACGACAATGACCTTTTTCTCTGGCATTTCAAAGAAGTTTCTATGAGAACTTCAACGACATAACATGTGTGGGATTTGATGAAATATTATCAAGATAACAGCGCCACTAACTACTGTCCAGCCACTATGAGAAGAGCTCCCACAAACGTCCGCCCTGTTATGTAAAAAGTAAGCAAACGCCTAACTCAGAGGTACGGTTCGTGTATTTATTATCATGGTCGTCACAACAAGTGATAAGAATGTTGACCTTGGCCATTACTACACCCTATACAGTGAGTGGAGAAACAATACTGCTCGTTAAATTTCATGTGGAGTTAATGACAGCACAAGCCCGTGTTATAAGGCGTTAAATATCACCGGGAGTCGTCGGTGGTTCCTAATTTTGTTTCAATTTTCCCCAGAGATAAAAGGATAGAAGTGTTACGTGTGGTGAGTATGCAGACTATTTTTCGTTTCCTGGACGACCGTTTCCGTGCTCTCCAAATGTTCACTTAATAGGGTCTGTTGTTAAGTGTGCGGAATGGAAAGGACATCCGTCGTGTTGGTACACTGACTGCCCTATGTCCGTGTGGATGTCTCGCAATAATTGCGGCAGCAACATACCTTAGCGACGCGAAACACGTAACTGTTTCTCGGTTCCCATCAATAAAACAGGGACCAATAATGCACGTCTTGAAAAATACGCATCAAACATTGATAGAGCAAGAGCGTTAGCTTACCCACTTCTTTTGAATCAGCTTTTATTTTTCAACTGATGAATAGCACATATTTCGAAGGTTGTCATGCTCATGATTTGTAAACGATGCTTCTTGCTTAAACAAAATTTTGCAGAGATATGCCGCATCACTTTGAACTTTCGGTAAATAACATTTGGGAAATGCAATCAATTTTTGAAGTCAATGCCACGAAGCTGTAGATGCAGTGAAATGTGAAGAGAATGAAATGTTCGTGAATGTAGCGTCCGCAGAATACTCATTTCGTTGATCCCTCTCGTACTTCCGAGATGCCTCTTAGTGACATTGACTTCTGTGTTACTACTGCTAAAATGGTAGTTTTACATCTTACATCAGTTGCTCTTTCTTTTGCTTGGCGTATTTTATTCTCCTCAGTTCCTAGAACTTCTTTTATTACATTTGCACAGACAGATCGTGAGTGCTTGGCACGATCTGGATACTTTTCAGCATACAACCGCACCGCTCCTCTAATAGTTTGGCGACGTTCGTTATAAACGATATTCACTTTTTAGTCCGTCGTATGCATTTTGAATGTCTCAATAGCTTTACGAGCAAGTTATTTGATTGACGCAACAGCAGAACATAGACTGGTGGGGTTCAAGTGCATAGGTAAAGCGCAAGACCATACCTAAGTTACGTGTCTGCTCACATATGGTAGAACAGAGCAGTAGTTTCTGGAACGTCTTCTTGTGACATAGGAACTGTGGTTTGCAGGGATGTTATTTTAATGTTACTTGATCAAGTCCCATACGTGTTATGTCCTTTAGGTTTCCTTAGGAGCTTCTTCCAAATGCCCCCGAAAATAGTATATAGCTCCATTTGGCAAAAAAAGGAAAAAAACAGTCAGTGTCGTAATACGGCGACTACGGTGATTACCTGTGAACGTGAGGAAATTCGCCATATTGTCCGCTATATTTGGCGAAAACCCCACCTCCATATATTTATTCACTCGGGATGTATTTGGGGTGGCCTCTCTTAGCAGCCTTATACTCATCACTTGGCTTAAGTCAATGAAATAATAAGAATTTAAGTAGATTTACATAGTCCACAGTGTAAGACGAGTAGTTTGTTGTTGAGTGCCAATGATTCAGCTGCTAAATTTCGGTTTTGTGCAACCCTCAACGTCTTAAAAATCCACTCGTATTATTTTCATATTTTCTCGCTAGTGCGACAGAAAAACGGGACCTTTTACTAGGAAATTTAATGTAGTTAAATTTTGTACTGGAATCAGAGGTGTACACATGCCGACTTTAACCCGCCCATGCTTGCTTGGTAGCCAGGCAGGCAAGCTACGCACGTTATCAGCAGAGAGGGCAGGCTGCTTTACTCGCACCCAAGTCAAACTTTGCCCAACCCAAGCAAACTGAATGATTGTTACTTGCTCGCCCATCTTCCCACTGTGCTACCCTACGTGGCAGTTTATTCTGTACACTTTCTTTGCACTGTTACAAGTAGCAATCTGAAGTTGATGAAAAGTTTTCTTTTTACCGGAGTATCGCAATACGAGATTGAATGAAATAAAGAGTGTGATTTACGAAGATATGCTCATATTTTAATATGCTATTCCACAAGTAAAACTAAAGAAAAAAAGATCATATAAACATAGGTACGCAAATGATTAGTTTCGGAGTTACGGCTAGTAAAAGGTTTTGTCTGAAATTTAGCAACTTTGCTAATATGAAGCCATGTCAAAACTGTTAGAGGTTAAAGTAAAGCATTATTTCCATTTATTCTGTTGTTATTGATCTAGTGAATCCAATAATATATGTTCCAGACGTTTATCTGTAGTAGTTTTCCAGAGATGCAAATATTATTATACAAGTAAATTTGTTTACTTTCCATGAAGTATCTAGAAACGCGGATGTCATTGTTGGCGACCGTTAGTGAGTTGTTTCAGTGGTTTCATAACCTTGAAACGAGTTAGTTTGCTGTATTGTTCAGTGAAAGAACATAACAACAAGAGTGTATGTAAGTGAAACCACATAGTAATTATGGTACTTTCAGTTAACGTTATTACCATAATTTTTCCAAAATTAAATTCTCTACAACTTCTATTGAAAGCTTTGTGCAATTATCTGGAATTTAAAAAGCAAATTGGGCCAAGTACTTAATAAATAAAAAAAATTATGATATTTTTATTTGTTTTTCTGGATGTTCTGGAAAACTACTGCAGATACACGCCTGGGACATATTTTATTGGATTCACTAGATCAATAACAACAGAATAAATGAAAATAATGCCTTGCTTTAACCTCTTACAGTTTTGCGATGGCTTCATATTAGCGAAGTTGCTGAATTTCGGGCAAAATCTTTTATCAGCCATAACTCCGTAACTAAACATTTGCGTACCTATGTTTATATGAACTTTTTTCTTTACTTTTACTTGTAAAATAACATTTTAAAATAATTGCAGATCTTCGTAAATCACCCTGTATATTCATACTGAGTCACTGTAGACCAGCAAACGGCCTATTTTAATTCTATTTTTTTACCCTTTCGGTGTGCTTCAAGCTTATTCATTTATTTCTGTATGAACGATTTTCTCTGAAATTTCGACCTCTTTCGACTAGTATGCCTAGTCTCAATTGGAGAAGGGACTGATAACCTTGCAGTTTAGTTCCTTTAGCCTAAAAACCAGTCAACCGACCCAATTCGAGCCATCATCAGGTCATCTCTAACACATGTTTTCTGTAGTAATCACAGCTATCTCTGAATGTCGAGATTTGTTGCCCCTAAGAACCTGAAGTTGTCTAATAAACTGCAATGTCAGCTGGAGTAAGGTTTTGGAAGTCCAACCTCTGTAACTTTAGTGTGTTTCAGCCAAATATGAACCCAGTTATATCAATTTTAATTAGTTTTTTGCAGGATGTGTATTGAGAGTTCGCTGACTTCATTCGAAGTGGCAAGAACGGTTCATTCTAAATCCCTGAAGTGCATTTCAGCAAACACGAAGTTCAATTTTTCCCAGTATGTTGATCTAAAAGGTGTATGCCTGAAAGAACAAGCTTTTCTACTTAGCCTTCCTTTTCACTGTGGTGTATACTACCGGCATGTGATTTTTAATATACATATTGCCCGTAATGATGTCCAAGCCAAATCCTGTATCATGTCAGTGACACTCTCTCTCATATTTCTCGATTATTCAAAACGAGCTGCCATTCTTTGAACTTCATGGAATTTCAACAGTGGCAACTATTTATTTACAGCTCGTACAAAATAGATGCATGTTTCAAAGTTTTACTGACCTATTAAAGTTCAAAGAACACCTTTAATCCGATTTCGTATGGATCCCACGCCGAGCAGCAGTACTCCAAAAGAGGACGTACAAGCGTACTGTTGGCAGTCTCTTTAGTAGATCTGTTGCACCTTCTGATTGTTCGGCCGATAAAACAAAGTTTTTGGTTCGCCTTCCCCACACTATTCCTGTGTGTTTTCTCCAATTTAAGTTGTCCCTAATGGTAATTCCTAGGCATTTAGCTGGATTTGCGTCCTTTAGATCTTATTGACTTCTAGTGTAACCAAAGTTTAACGGATTCCTTTTAGCGCTCATGTGTATGATACCACACCTTTTATTGCTGAGGGTCAATAACCAATTTTCGCCCGATACAGATATCTTTTCTATATCGTTTTGCAATTTGTTTTAATATTTTGATGACTTGACTAGACGATTAACGACAGCATTACTTGAAAAACTTAATACAGCTGCTCAGATTGTCTCCTAAATCGTTTATATAGATAAGGAACAGCAGAGGGAAAGTAGATTATTGCATAAAAGTCTAATGAGGTGGGTTTTGTTTTTACAAGAATTTCGAATAGACATAAATAGCTTGGAACCAACTACCCAGTGCACTGTCAATATTACTTCTGCGTACGAATGAAATAAGACGTACCAAACGACTTGGTGGCATTTTTACGATAAAATTTTGAACCGTAAGTTACATCATTAACAAGGTAAGAACCCTGCCTTATGAATGAAACAGAGAATGAAGGCAGATGAATATTTTAGGAGTATTTCAGCAATGTGCACGGGTAAGATTGTTACAATCTGAGGAGGAATTATGGACTATTATTGATAGTATTTTGTTCATGAAACTGAAAAACACAATTTCTGGTTGAAATTTATACATACCACAGAGCATGGAAGGAGATCTAATATGATTTATCTTTAGGGGATGCACACATTTTGATATTCCAAAGTGAATAAATTTTAATACTTTATGAACTTAAATTTGAAAATAGCTAAGATATTGTGATGCTGTGACGTTTGCTAGAATGTTAAAGATGACAATAGCCATCTACACTACAAGTCACGTCCAGTGAATCCCAAAGGTTTAAACGATATAACTGCTCCTGATTTTTTCAGACAGTTACTTCAGGTCAAGGAGGAGTAAGTTATATCTTTGCACTGATAGAAGTTTGTTCGAAATACATCATATCCAACAAGACGACGCAGATACAGTGATAAAATAAATGTTGGACTGTTTTAAAGGCGTAGATAAGCCTCGCAGGAACTTCATAGTTAATGAATCACGCTTTACAAGTAATAATTTCAAAGAATTTTCAGCATGGGAAGGCATAAGGGATACATCTATTTCAAAACATCACCCGTAATCTGACCCTTTTCAACGGGTAATGATGGAGATAGGACATGTGTGTAGAACATGTTGCGTCAAAAAGCATACCACCGGGGCTCAATTGATCCCTGATTTCCAAACTATTTTGAATGAACTATCCCACATGTCTCCATATATCTATAGGTTTATCACCCACATAATGTTTGAACAGAACTTATATTGGTGAACCACAGTTAAAGTTGTTTAGGTGGCCACCTTCAATACCAACCAAAGGCGGAGAACTATATAAAATAGTGAAGGAAAATTTACAAAACCAAGTAGAATGTAGATTAAGAAAATACAATGAAAAATCAGTCACACTTGCATTTTAGGTTGATGACTTAGTATTAGTCAAGGTCTTTCATCCTACTTCTAATTTAAAGAAAGAAACAAGCAATTTTTTGCAACATATAGACGACCTGTTACGGTACTGGGTGTTCCTCATCAGAAAGCAATATACCGAGTAGCTCCTGAGACATGTGAAGAAAATGAGTAATAAAATATAGAGACATTAAAGAAATTCAAACACCCAGAGAATTTGGAATCTTTACAGATTCGGCGGTTTGACATCTGTTGGGTGTCCGAGTTAACTGTTTCAGTATTTCACATTTCTTTTTCCCTGGAGCAGCTTCTTCTACTTACACTATTCTCTAGTCTCTAACCCAAATCTACTTTACTCTGTCCTGTCTTAGTTTTCAGTGGTGAATTGTCTTTGAGACTGTCATTGTCATATCACAGAGGGTCTACCGTAGCTCCCTCGTGAATGAAAAAAGTTTCCAGATACTGATGATGTTTTAAGACGGGGTCTTTATGATTTTCTATACGAAATGTTACCTATTGTAGACCAGTATCGACTTGTGCAGATGGTGACAATAGACTCAAATACTTATAATGATGGCTGATCGACGAACTTCGAAAGTGTTATTTCTCCATACCCACATGTATTTCATAGGGGTCAATTTTCTGGGCCTGTTTGGGTGTAGCTGAGACAAGACCGTTCTGTAGCGTATATCGACCACACTTTATCCTTTGGTGTCTTGGTGAAGGGGGGGAAGGGGGGGATCGTATTGGATTCTCTTTTTGGGGCTCTTTCTTTCTTTCTTCAGTTCTACCAAACACATTCTCATTTTTCATTTTTTTACTTCTCCATGAGAAGTGCCAGCTCTCTCTTCCTTCTTCTTTTACATACGTATGTTTCTATTGCTCAACCCTTCTTTTCTGTAGAACACATTGTGGTAATTACAAGCTACTAGCGGTGGACAGAATAGGGTAGTAACAAACGTTCGTCAACGAAATAATTACACAGTAAATTGATGCTGACAGTATGCTTGATGGAAATACACGTCCGCCACGTCACAAAAACGGGGGGAAGTGAACGGGAATGGAAACCATTCCCTAAGTGAAGCCAAATATGACGGCCAATATACAAGTGAAAGAAGTTGATAGTTAGGAGATTCAAGTTATCTCTGAAAATAAAGCGCTAGCGAATAAAAGATGTGAAAATTCAATAAAAATAATACAGTTATTCATGTATTACGATCCTTGAAGTAAAATCGAAAGATTGATGAGATATTAACCACTTAATATCTCATCTCTTACCTTATAATTACGAAGAAGAGGAAATACAGTGTAATAACAAGTTTGGAGTTATTCTCAACAGAACAGGAGAAAGGGCTTTAAATATATTGTGCGATTATGCGTTTCAACAAGTGAAGAATACAGTATGTTCTTATTAAACTGCATTTCTTCAATATTTATAGTGTGGGCGGAATGTGGCTGTTGTGATAATAAAAAAATAGCCATATAAGCTAGTATATGTGAGTAAATCGTAGGCAAACAGCAAGTAATAAATAGTATTTGTGGGAAGATAATTTACAACATTGCAACGGACATGAGTAGAAATTATAAAAGAATAGTCAGGAAACAACGTTGGTGCATACGGGTAGTGTCTATCTGTTACAGAGAGATTTTCTCATTGGGATGTGTAAAAATAAGGGTTAGAGACTGTGTATGCAGTTATAGATTTTTTTTAGGTAGAGGTGTGATTAGAAGGACACTCGCATTGGAGTGATAAAAAGATCATTACACAGTATCTGTCCGTAGAACAAGAGAGAGAGGAAGCTGTGCAGTTGCTCAAAATAATTAAAGGCCAATAGACTTAATTTTGCACTGATGATTTTCGGCTTTCACGTTTCTGCAGATGGTTGGCTTACCACAAATCCGAGATTTAAAATTGTATAGATTGTGTAAATTACAATGCCAGCACGTAACTCCTTATTGTGAAGATGAACTTAATCACTTAATCATGCTGTTGTGATCAGTAATTTCAAAGAAATGAGAACGCAGTCACTTCTGAGTAACCATAACACAGCCTGATTAAGCAATTTGACTATTTCTCCTACTCTTCTCTATGAAAAGGGATGAAGGAATGATCAACTGAATATCCACTATTTTGAATGAAGTGTGTTAAGCGTAACCCTAGCTTTGTTCCATCAGGCTGAATTACTCGATGAAGATTTATTTTCAAAAATATGATTCGATACTGTCCTAAGGGGAGTTCAGCGCTGGAAATAGTGATAACGGAAATAAAGAGGAGTCTATTAAGGTTTAAAGAACAATTTTTGTTATGCGAATTTGTAAGTAGTTAAGTAAGCTGGGTTACACGAGATCTTTCGTGTAAGTGGTGGGTCTGTAGTGTAACATGGGATTCTACGGAATATCATACCCAATTTTATCCTCGCAGACGATGCAAGATGCTCGTGGATAGTGAAAGCAAAGTTTCTGTAGTTTTTAAGTGTAGGACACTCACTGTATACACTTTGGTTTAACATATATTCAGGCAGGCTGCCGGCCGGGGTGGCCGAGCGGTTCTAGGCGCTACCGTCTGGAACCACGCGACAGCTACGGTCGCAGGTTCGAATCCTGGCTCGGACATGGATGTGTGTGATGTCCTTAGGTTAGTTAGGTTTAAGTAGTTGTATGTGCTAGGGGATGATGACCTCAGAAATTAAGTCCCATAGTTCTCAGAGCCATTTGAACTATCAGATAGGCTGCGAAATCCGCCAGGTCCGGACACAGACAAGGTGCAACGACAACTGCGCGTCTCCACCTGGTGGGGATGCTCGCTTATGCTTTGGCGTCGCGGCTTGGCGGTGCCCTGGAGGTCAAGGAGCAAAGGAGCCCTGACATGAATGTGAACGATGGAACAAACGAAGATTCATTAACAGAACTGTCAGTCAGTTATGCGCTGTCCTGTAATGTAAAAGGGGTACATGAATATTTTCTGATCAGTCAGAACAGAATGGCTACCAATCTACTATCGATGTAAACACGACCAGGCGAAATGATTGCCGGTAAGACACACGTACGATGCACGTAGAATCAGTGAGCGTGCTGTCCGTGTGTAGAATGGAGAATGCGCGTGGTCTACCTGATTTTGACCGAGGGCAGACTGTGATGGCCCGGTGGCTCAGCACGAGCATTTCGGAAACTGCATGACTTGTCGGACATTTGAGGAGTGTTGTGGTGCGTATCTTCAACACGTGAGGAAAACAAGGTGAAACCATGGTGGGTTAGGCGGCCAGCCCTTATTACATGTGTCAGACGTCGTAGGCTGAGCAGACTGGTAAAACAGGACAGGCGGCGAACAGTGGTAGAACTAACATCAGACTTTAATGCTGGACAGAGTACAAGTGTGCCTGAATACACAGGGTACCGAACACTAACGACGGGGCTCTGCAGGCGACGATCCATGTATGTGCCAACGTTCACATCACGACATCGGCAACCTCGACTGAAATGGGAAAGTGACAATGGGCACTGGACGTTGGGGCAGTGGCGGAGCGTTGTATGGTCTGATGAATCCAGATACCTCCTTCATCATGCCGATGGGAGTGCGCGAATCCTTCGTCTTCCAGGTGAACAGCTCCTTGACACCTATACCGTGCGACGGGGACAGGCTGGCGGCGGCTCCATTATGCTCTGGGGAATATTAACGAGGGCGTCTATAGGTCCAATAGAGGTCGTGCAAGGCACCATGACGGTCGAGGATTATTGTACACTAGTTGCAGACCCGCGCACTCTTATTTGACGATGATGTCTTCGGACAGCAGTGGCACTTTTAATCAAGATAATGCGCCAAGTCACATGGCCAAGAGTGTGATGGAGTGGCTCGAGGAACACACTGGGGAGTTCCAGTTGATACGCTGCCCCCCCTCCCCCCTTCAGCTTGCCACATCTGAATTCGATCGAATACATCTGGGATGTTATTCATTGTTGCGTCAGAACTCATGGCCCCCCTCCCTGGGATGTACGGGAATTAGGCAACTTGTGTGTACAGATGTGTCAACTCCCTTCAACGACCTACCAACCTACCAAGTACTCATTGCTTCCATGTCACGACGAGTCGCCTCTGTTATCCGTTACAAAGTTGGACATGCAGTCTATCAGGTAGGTGGTTATAATATACTGGCTGACCAGTGTATGTTGTAGTTCGTTATGAGCTACAAAGTAAGAAACATCTGTTCCCTATCTTTGTAATTGGAGATGTACATGTAAAACATTGAGCGTAAAATACAGAAGTGTTACCGCAAAGCTGTCTAAGTCGTTTAGTAGTTGGCTCTTACCAGCGCTCACCCCCATAGTAGAAGATTAAAAAGCCACACGTCAGAGTCACGTAGCAGGGCCTAGTCGGCTACGAAAATAATCAGCTTCAGGGACGGCGACCGGAGGATGTTCAAGAGGTAAATCTGACAAACATCCATCAGGATGACAGACCGAACATCGAGTAAGCAATGTCGTCCTGTAACTCTCCACTATTAACAGTGTCTGTGTTGAGTTTTTAAGTAATTGTGACTTCTTTTAAGTTGTACTGAAATTACTAGCTTTTAATCTGTTCGTGGTGTGAAATAAAGCTGTCGGAAGACCATCGGATGTTGGAAGTGAGGAGAGTAGCATATATATCAATACATTATGTACATGGGATATCAAAATAGGAATTGTGACCAATGATTAATGTTCCGTGAAAGCACGAGCCAATTCGACGTATTTCTCTTAGGTCGTTAGGGCAATGCTCATACTTGGGACTGGATTGCAACCCATGCCAGTCGAAAGCACTGAAATACATGAGTTTACCATTTGTGTGCTGTAAAGCCTTCCAGTACGTACTCAAGTTTGTCCGCAGCTCGTAGTCGTGCGGTAGCGTTCTCGCTTCCCTCGCCCGGGTTCCCGGGTTCGATTCCCGGCGGGGTCAGGGATTTTCTCTGCCTCGTGATGACTGGGTGTTGTGTGCTGTCCTTAGGTTAGTTAGGTTTAAGTAGTTCTCTGCCTCGTGATGACCATAGATGTTAAGCCCCATAGTGCTCAGAGCCATTTGAACGTACTCAAGTTTGTGTGTAACGTCGTGTTATGCTCAATACATGACCTGTAGTTTTTGAGGACGGATGACTGTAATTGTAGTTGGTGTGTTTCCTTTGCCTGAGGATGGGGGTATGTTGGATCTAGTGAGCTTAATTCGTTCCTACATTAAGAAACGTTGTAGACCAAGAACGGGAGAGCATACTTTACATTAAATTTCGCTAACCTTACACGGAAGATTACCTGAAATTGAGAAAGCTTAGCCACATTTTATTGAAACTCATTGTATTTTCAAAACTTAAATGCAAACTTCTTGCCATTTCGCTTCAGTGGTTGCACGATCTGCGCAGCCGAGTGGTACCAAATTTGCCTGGGTTTCATTCCCGGTCGGGTGGATTCAAAAATGGTTCAAATGGCTCTGAGCACTATGCGACTTGACATCTGACGTCATCAGTCCCATAGAAGTTAGAACTACGTAAACCTAACTAACCAAAGGGCATCACAGACATCCATGCCCGAGGCAGGATTCGAACCTGCAACCGTAGCGATCGCGCGTTTCCAGACTGTAGCGCCTAGAACCCTGGCCGGCGGTCAGGTGGAGATTTTCTCAGCTAAGCGGACTGAATGTTTTGTTCTCTTTGTGTTCCTGTAGTCATAATTGACATTCCACTATTGAGGTAGCTTTATGGGCACGCCCCGAAAGCCAAAATGAAAAAGAAAAAAATGCTTTTTCCTGAAAATAAGGCTTTAAGTACGAAGAGAGAATGTTGCTTCAGGCTGGAGGTAAGTAAGTCGCATATCGACTTCAATGACACGAGATTTTGGGGCGTGAACGGTGAACATACGTGCCGTCCTGCCAGGTCGATGGTGAGAACGTGTGAACAGCACTAGGCGGCAGGTGCGTGCTGGACGCTGGCGTTACACGCTCGGCCACGCCGTACTTAGCAGGGGAGAGACGTGCAGAATTACCGCGGAGTACGGGCCAGATTGGAGCGCGCATTTCTGAACGCTGCGCCGCACCGCGTGTGTTGTGGCGTCATTAGCTCGCCCAGCACAAAGCGGCCGCCGCCCCCTGCCACCCGCGCCGCCACAGCTGCAGCCGCCTCTGACGATGTCCAAACTGGTGGCCAGTGCCGGGCCAGGCTCACAAACATGCGGTCGCACCCCCTGACTGCGGCCGCCGCTGCTGCCGCTGCAGCCAGTAAGGAACTGCCAACGCCTCACACATTCTGCTCTGACGCCACGCCCCCCACTCTGTGCTCCCCGCGGCAACGCATGACGGAACCGTCGAAAATGCGCGGACCCGGAGCTGCTAATTTCCAATGTGTCCGAGAAGCTCCCAGATCACTTCGACTTTATACTGTTAGGGAAATACATAGTTTTATAAATAATTCTAGGCGTAACACAGATGGAATTACAGCGATTTCTACATCTGTATTATAAATAATTACTTAAATAAAAATAATTTTTTAATCTAACCCCTTTTTATGTCGGATTAACAAGCGTAAAACAGTTTCTTCAGCCTCATGCAGATTCCTAGCCTTACGCAGTTCTGGAAGTGCGTGATTGTGAACTTTTAAAAATGGTTCAAATGGCTCTGAGCTCTATGGGACTTAACTTCTCAGGTCATCAGTCCTCTAGAACTTACAACTACTTAAACCTAACTAAACTAAGGACATCACACACATCCATGCCCGAGGCAGGATTCGAACCTGCGACCGTAGCGGTCCCGCGGTTCCAGTCTGTAGCGACCGGCGTGAATTTTTAATAGCTATGTAAATAGAATGAAATTTTCACTCTACAGCGGAGTGATATGAAACTTTCTGGCAGATTAAACCTGTGTGCCGGACCGAGACTCGAACTCGGGACCATTTCCTTTCGCGGGCAAGTGCTCTACCGACTGAGGTACTCAAGCACGACTCACGCCCCGTCCTCACAACTGTACTTCTGCCAGTACCTTGTCTCGTACCTTCCAAACTTTACAGAAGCTCTCCTGCGAACCTTGCAGAACTAGCACTTCTGAAAGAAAGGATATTGCGGAAACGTGGCTTAGCCACAGCCTGGGGGATGTTGCTAGAATTAAATTTTCACTCTACAGCGGAGAGCTAACGTATTGCTTTCTTCTATCTACATCTTGTGAAAAGACCGTGAAGGTAAAAATTAGAAAGATTGGTACTGACAAGGATGCTTACCATGAACTATTTTCCAGGAACCATTTGCAGCTGGAGCAGAAAAATGGGAAATTGGTAGCTGTATACAAAGTACTCTCCACTACACACGAGACAAGAAAGCTAGCTAATATTCCATTGTCTTCCACTTTTGAGCTATGTTGGGAGTTCAAGTGACTAGCTAAGGGGTGGCCAAGAATTCTATTCCTGAGCCATGCCATGGCACGACTGCCGTAGCCCTCAGCCTAGCTCCACACATCCCCCACTAATATAGCAGATTGTCCGACTGTGAAGAGGATGAAACCAGTGAAAGTGCCGTATTTTATTGACAATGAAGTCAAACTGTATTTCACATTTCTCAACAACATAGATCAAAAACAAAATAAATTTCCACTATTATTTAATCATTTTTGGTGAGCTGAGGACATAATTTAATTTTTATCTAAAACGAGCTCTCTGTACGCGGCCAGATGTGGACAGTTTCACAGATTTTGGCACTCAGGCTAGACCCTGATCGTGACTTTTTCGGTTTCATAGTCGAAGAATGGTCTCTCACGCACACACGAATGTGGATAAAAAAAACTGTTGCATATTAGCAATCATTCAAAGGAGACGTGGAAATTCTACCTGTATAAAACAATGCAGATGTCCTGGACAGGTTTAATGTAAAAGAAGTTGTCTTTAAAATGGGAATTATATTCCAGATTAGTCAGTTACGTTTGCACATGAACATTTGCATTTTCAGTGGAAAGTCAAACGGTCTCGGAAACAGAAGTAAGATTGGCAGTATTCTCAGAACCTTTAGAAAACTATTCTTGTAATTCTTTCAAGGCCTCAGTGATTTATTCGGACTTTACGTTTTATTTAACGTCTTTGAGTTGAGAATATTTTTCCTTCTACATTGCGATTTTTTTTCAATTCAGTCAAATCAATTCAGAAATAAGTTTTTGCACACCTTGCAGTGTCCTGTTGTGGGCAGCGTACAGTCAAGTCCACTTAAATAGCGAAGTCTGCAACCCTTTCCACATTTTCTAATTTTCGTTACTGCACTCCTTTCTCCCTCATAAATTAAACATTAGCGTTTGTAAATGGAAAAAAGTAAGTTCCAGGCATGGCCCTTGACTTAGCCAACGTCCTTAGCAACTACTCTTAGTTCAGTTCCATATCAAACTGTTGCAACTGATAATGGAATAATGTATTAAACCTCCTCAGAGATTTTACTTTTCCTATCGGCCATTCCTTCACGTTCTCTGTGCCTCCAAATTTAGCCCAGACTACTTCCTGAAGTACGGAGAAACTAATCCTGAGTAGGGATCGTTGTAATTTTTTGCTTTTTCATTGCCAACCAAATTTTTAAATTATTTCTGTATGGTATTGTAGTGTCGGTTGATAGGAAATCTGCAGTACATATCGATTATGGACTACATAATAGACATTGAGAATTCTCACCGTCCTCTTCTGTCCCTTCTTATCATTAAAAAAAAAATTAATTGGCTCTGAGCACAATGGAACTTAACTGCTGATGTCATCAGTCCCCTAGAACTTAGAACTACTTTAACCTACGTAACCTAAGGAGATCACACGCATCCATGCCCGAGGCAGGATTCGAACCTGCGACCGTAGCGGTCGCGCGGTTCGAGACTGTAGCGCATAGAACCGCTCGGCCACACCGGCCAGCTCATTTTTAAAGCTTGTGGCGATGAATCAGTACACTATCTGTGTTTGTGCAAACAGTTAATCGTCCATTGAACGTCCTTCGTACCACAAACAAATGGCTAAGAGTAAACAACACTGACACTACAATTCTACTGCAATGAAAAGAGCTTTACCGACCGAAAAATTTCAGATCACAATACTAAATGAAATGTTGTGCTGAACTGGATACTTCCAAGAAAGACTGAACAAAGCCGAGACAGGCAGTGCCTCACCTAAGGCCAAGCCATTCGCTTGGTAACGCATACGTCGCATGGTTGCTCTGCCGCTTAGCCGGGCTTAACGATTGTTGCTATGTCTCCTCTACCCATCGTGCATCGTGGTCCACAGGTTCGACACCCACCACTCCATTCATGCCATACGTAGGACCGAGTGTAGTTTTAGAAATTTTTCAGGAGCAACCAACGGTTTCTACTGTCATCGAGCTGCTTGTGACTTATCCTGCGCACCTACCTCCACCAGAGAGAAGTCGGAGGCCTATAAAATATATCTCTGGCTCAGAAAAGGTTATGCACGCTACGTGAAGTATGTAGGTGGTGTCTTTATGTTTTCTCCGATGTTACAACAATAATAACTCGTTATCACTGCTTTCAAACTTGTTTTAACCTTTAAAATCGTAAAAAATTTCTAGATGTTTCTATACTCTTTATTCTGAGGGAAACTTCTTATTAAATTAAACTACATTCCACGCGAGGAAAAGATGATGTACTGTCATAATGGAATTGGAGCTCTCGCTCTTGCAAAACATCACAATGAATTAAGAGGATATGCCTTCACGCAAGAACACAATTTTGTTTCATTTCAAATGTGTTTTACCGAAGTTATGGGCAGGACCCTCTAACCATCTCAGGATTTTGACAATCTAATTCGCCAGTAGGACAGAATTTGGCACGATATCACTCAGGACACCCAGAAACTCTATCAATCAATGCCAAGCCGAATGACTGCCTGCATAAATGAACCAACTGACTTGTTCAATTTGTAAGGCTCTTTCCCTTGAATAAACCATCCAACTTTTCTAAAACAGTAATCATTTGTTTGTCTGTTTGTCTCTACACCCCATGCAGATAATTCGTTCGTGGTGACCTGTTGTTTTCTTCTCTCATTCGAGTGTATTATCATCATTCACATATTACTAAGACAAATATTTCTTAGGCAAAAATTGAACAGAGAACCGTAAAAAAATTTAGCAGCTCAGATAAAAACTAAATAAAAGAAAAGAAACTTATCGTGACTAAATAAAGCTAGTATCGGAAAATACGCTTTAGGAAAACAGCTCAAGTCAAGTGTGGGATACGGAGTTATTAATATATGTATGTATCAGGAAGAAGGCTGCGTTGAAATAGGGTAAATTATCATACGCCGTTCAATACTAAACTAAAAGGAATTCAAATGCACCCAAACAGGACAATTCAACACCATTATATACACAAACATGTCCACGCAAATAAGGGGCTCCGTGCCCTCCGCAGCCGCAGTGGTCCACAACCCCACGACGACTACCGTAGTCCACTTCGCCCCTCTGCCGCCCCACACTGAACCACTCTTTCAGGGTTATTGTGCGGTTCGGCCCCCGGTGGACCCCTCAGACGAGTGTACAGCGGTAGAGTAATGGTGGTGTACGCGTACGTGGAGAACTTGTTTGCGCAGCCATGGCTCACACAGTGCTGCTGAGGCGGAATGAGGAGAACCAGCCCGCATTCGCCGAGGCAGCTGGAAAACCGCCTAAAAACCATCCACAGACTGATCGGCTCACTGGACCTCGTCACTTGTCCTCCGGGGCGGATTCGTGCCGTTGACCAGGCGCTCATTCCCAACACGGAATGCCGTGCGTTAGACCGCATGGCTAACCGGGCCGGCCCAGTTATAGGATACTCAGCAGTTTTATCAGCTGAGTATTTTCACATAGCGTCGTCTACGAGAAATCTAGACTAACCATGAAACTAATTAAAAGAAAAGACCTCCAACACTACAAAACGAAACGTAAAACAGTTAAGAAAAAGACCAAAGTAGAAATAGCAATTGAAGTGGTCATTTAAAGGCAGAAATAAATTTGAAATATCAGTCTATTAACTTAGAGCTGTACGGAGGGATCAGACAATTTCCGTTAGAAGGCGTACAATCCAGAATCAGTGTGTCAACATTCAAAATCGCCATCAGCATTGAGTATACCCACATCGGAGTAGAGCTACGCGGCATACTCGTACAAGCTGCGGAAACGCATTCAAACGGTAACTTTTTTTATCGCCTCTTATAATATTTATCCTCTCAGAAAGCCCAACTCAAACAGTTAAATTCCTAATTAGCCAAAGTACTCTCGTAATGATGACCCGAAAACCTTCATCAGTAGCCTGAAAAATTGAGCTAAAATCCAGAATTTTACGAAGAGCTTCCAACCTTTGCTCAACGTAAATAAAAAACTAATTTTCTTTCTTGGAATTTAAACTTTCCCCATGCGTCTTAAAAGTAATTCAAAAAGTCCAGATTTCCTGGTAGGCATGCTTTTCTGCTACTCCTACTCATCTACTTGGGGCTTTAAAAATTACTACATTCGTCCCTACCCTCGCCATATGATAGTTTGTCCCCCACACCTTTCCCAAATAGCAGTCTGTAGTACTAGTACAGGCCCCAGGGTCTTTTACTTATAAATTTACTGGAATGTTGCCCTACTGGAAATTTAAAAACAAACTCGTTAAACCCTTGCGACCTGCCTGCTCGTTTGCCATTATACCGGCTGTATCCTTTCTTATTAAGGAAAACTTGGTGGTAGTAGCTGTGTTTTCCATTAATTTGAAAACCATGTGAAGGCTAATACTACCCACAGACACTAGCGCCCCACACCCAAGATCCCATCACATCATGCACTCTCCCACTCTCCTTCTTGCCTAACTGGAACTCGTTGATTTCAACAGTTTTCCTGACAGCCTCAGTTTCGTGGCCAGCAAACTACGCAACACTCTTCAAGCAAACAAACTGCTCAGCAATGAAATATTTTTTATAGTCAGACTTGATTTGTCGAGTCACGTATCGTGACGAATTGATCACCACATACTGTATGATCTCTATTGCAGTGCCACAAGAATCGGTCCTCAAATACGATTCTTGGAAATCTGTGCCAAGCACATGTCGTATCCACGCAAGCCGCATTTAACTGGGTTTGTGGTAATAGTAACCTTTTTCCCAAAATTAACAGTAATGACAGAACCTGTGATCTCTGTCAATTTCAGCGAGGAGAAATACACTTCAGAACTTTCAACACTCCCACTCTCCTCAGCAACATCTCCGAAATTTGGAACAGCAGTTGAAAGGGCTAATAAATGACTAACTGGTACAATTCCCGCACATACAGAAGAGACAGTATTTTGTTCTCATACACAACACAGACTAAAAACAAAATTTATCTGCATAGCAACAAGAACATTACAGCATAAAACGCTATAGAGAGATGCCATTCAAAATACGTGACGCCAAAACAGGCATTAACACCACGTATTTGGTCAAAGCTGACGGCTAATGTTGCAGATTCCTTGTGACGTAACATGGCCAGCTGCTGAAGAGGCGGGAACACTAATGTCGCTAAAACATGCAAACGTGTAGCTCGGTGCAGAACACCAACATGTCACTAAAGCGAAAGAGGATGAACCATGAACGACGTCCAGCATTTGACCGGGAGCACATACATTCACTTTCAGAAGGGTAATCGACCGCTTCACGAATTAAAGCAACTAACTCAGGACAATCCAGCAACTAGCTTAGTGAGCGATTTCTATACTACGACTGTGTATAGGCAACTACTGTGGAGCGACTGTCGATCGCTCTATAAATACTAATGATTATTCCAGCTATGTACTTGTTTGTTGACATATGCTATGCATTTACCCTAGAAAATTTGAGATGTCGTTTGAGTATGTCAGAGGTTTAGTTTTAATTTTATGCACTGTATCATTTAAGAATTTTATTTGGGTCGGAGAGTGTCTCTCTCTGAAGTTCAGGAAGAGGTTATGTTGATCCGCATGGACATACATGCCTGGGCAAAGCTCATAAGTCAACGGTCGCGGAGCACTGCCTGAACACGGAGCATCACAAATATTACTTGAAGTATCGTCGTTCTTGGATTGCGATTTTAAGGTCATATACTAGGTGTTTGGGGAGGAAATGTCAACATTTTAAACAGTGATAGTGTAAGTAATTCTGAACAAAAAAATGTTATGTGAACATAGGTCCGCAAATGCTTCGTTAGGGAGGTATGGGTATTGAAAGGAACTGTAATTCTATAAAACTGATGTGCACAATGTAAACGTATACGCAGTAAAACTGAACCGTAGCGCACCCACCTTTTCTGCGCATCTGATGTACACTTTCCACTTCAAACACAACGTTCCTGTGGTTAGTCAGGCTCCTTACTCCCTCGGCATGGAGACATGTGACTTTGGCTAAATCCTAAGCTGAAACTTCCCCTGAAAGGAACACGATAAGAGTAAAGAAAAGACGACATGCGAAAGACGTATCCCAGAAGTGTTTCGGACAAGAGAGGGAGCGCTGAGAGAAGTGTGTGAATTACCAAGAGCACTACTTTGAAGGGGTTAGGGTTCTGTACCTAAAAAATGGCTCTAAGCAGTTTATCTGTGGTCATCAGTCCCCTAGACTTAGAACTACTTAAACGTAACTAACCTAAGGTCATCACACACATCCATGCACGAGGGAGGATGCGAACCTGCGACCGTAGTAGCAGCGCGATTCCGGACTGAAGCGCCTAGAACCTTTCGGCCACAGCGGCCGGCTGTTCTGTACCTCCAAATAAATAAATATGTTTCTATCAACCAAAGGTTCGATGTTTTTCAGCACATCGCGTAAGCAAGACGTACCCTGCATTATCAGCAAATAATGATAAAGTTTTAAGTCATTCTCACAACAATCAGTTTTATACTCGCTTGTTTGACTGTGCAACTCTACGATGTTTTGAGTAAAACATGAGGGAAAGGCAGACATAACAGCAGTACATTTCATCTAACTCTCGATGCTGTAGTTATTTTCTATGCACGTTATAAATGTTTGCTGGTTGTTCATTTTATCGCGAAAATTCTGAATTAGACAAGGAACACCATTTCACACTGATGTTAATACTTTGTTAGGTACTTTTACCAGCTAATTAACCTCGGGGTAACTTCTGTGGTAAACGCGTGGCTGAGCGCAGGCACTAGTCGGGAAAGTTTGCTAGTAGCTGGGGACACGCCCTGGGATTACACAATCGGCAAAGCACCGAACAACGAGAATGACTGAGTAGAGAATTTGCCCGTGGTTAAGGACATCGCAGGTCCATGTGTTCGTTCCTACGAAGAACTGTCTTTCACACAGCATAAAAGAAAATATTCCCCTAGGCGGCACTATTTCAATAAAGGACACTTTTTAAGTTTAATACCACAAAACTGCTGAAAAATTTTCTATGCAGCAACTAATTTCTAAAATTCTAGGCCTACTCATCACATGGCAGCCCTTAGAGTTTAAAATACTCTAAACCACATGTTTTGGACTGGATGCTGTCGGGCCATATTCCAGGCGCACTTTATTCCACATCACTACCTACATATGAGACTTATAATAAAAGAACGGACATGCGTTATAGAGCAATTTAAATTGTAAAATCTGTCAGTTGATGACATAAACTGCTGTAAATAGTAGCAGCATAATGAAGATTTTAGCAGCTTTCCCATCGGAAAGTAACTGAAGGTAAGTCATCTAGTGAAACCGAAGTGATATCTGCGGTTCTCCAAGGAAATGCTATAGGCCCCCTGCTATTCTTGATCCATATAAATGGTTTAGAAAACTATCTGGGCAGTCCTCTCAAACTGTTTGCAGGTGATGCTGTCGTTTATGTCCAGTTTTCAGAAGATCAAAAATAATTGTGAAATGATCTAAACATGATATCTGAACCGTGCAAAAAGTGAAAATTGACCGCAAACAATAAAAACTTTGAGGTTCTCCCCACGAATGTCAAAAAATTCCATTTTATTGCTGTTACAGGATAAATTACACATGACTGAATTCGTGGTTCCCTGTCAGAGAGGCCACAGTTGTGGAATTCGCCAAGGTAGTGTTACAGGCCCTTTCTTCTTCATTACCTGGGAGACAATCTGAGCAGCCGTCTAAGGTTGTTTGCAGCCACCCGTTTGTGGCCGTGCGGTTCTAGGCGCTGCAGTCCGGAAACGCGGGACTGCTACGGTCGCAGGTTCGAATCCTGCCTCGGGCATGGTTGTGTGTGATGTCCTTAGGTTAGTTAGATTTAAGTAGTTCTAAGTTCTAGGGGACTGATGACCTAAGATGTTAAGTCTCATAGTGCTCAGAGAAATTTGAACCATTTTTTTGTTTGCAGGAAACACTGTCATATATCGACTATTAAAGTCATCAGAAGATAAAAAAAATTGCAAAACGATTTAGAAATGATATCTGTATGGTGTTAAAATTGGTAATTGACCCTAAATAACGAAAATTGTGAGCTCATCGACATGATTGCTAAAAGAAATCCGTTAAACTTCGGTTACACGATAACTCAGTCAAATCTGAAGGCCGTAAATTCAACTAAATACCTAGGAACTACAATTACGAGCAACTTAAATTAGAAGCAACACATAGAAAATGTTGTGGGAAAGGCTAACCAAAGATTGCGTTTTATTGGCACGACACTTCGAAAATGTAACAATTCTACTAAATAGACTGCCTAGACTGCATTTATCCGTCCTCTTCTAGAATTTGCTGCACGGTGTGGGATCCTTACCAGATAGATTTAACGGAGTATATAGAGAAAGTTCAAAGAATAGAAGCATGTTTTGTATTATCGTGAAGTAGGGGAGAGAGTGTCACTGAAAAGATACATGATTTGGGGTGGACATAATTAAAACAAAGGCGTTTTTCGTGCGAATGCGAAAATATTTTGCTGACGCCGAACTTCATATGGAGAAACAATTATCATAATAAAATGGGGAAATTAGATCTCGCAGGGGAAGATACAGCTTTTTGTTTTTTTCCGTGCGCTATACGAGATTGGGAAAATACAGAATTGTGAAGGTGGTGAACCCTCTGCAGGCACTAAATGTGGTTTGCAGAGTATCCATGTACATGTAGATTTTGAAGGTTGTCGATTCAACTAAATACCTAGGGATTACATTTATGACAACGTATAGTGGAACCAACGCATATAAAATTTTTTCGGGGAAGACGACCGAAGACTATTCTTTCTTGGCAGAACGTTTGGAAGATCCAGCAGCTCTACTAAAGAGAGTGCTTACACTACGGCTGCCTTCCTCGTCTGATGTACTGCTGCACGGAATGGGATAATCACAGGATATCCTCTCTCAAATGCTGAAATCTGCATATATTGTTCACACGCCTGTGTACGAGGCATAGTTAACATTCCAGCTCAGAACACAGAATGAAATTCTCAAACACTTTATGCATTGGTTTTGGCATGTCCCCCGTTTATTATCCTTGCCAGCTGAATTGGGCTGTCGCGTCACACATTCTTCCATCGGACGCCAAAGCTAACAATTTTTGATTTTCTGTCGATGCCGTGACCAATCTGCGCAACTTCTTCGTGGTGCCTCTTAATTTTCTTGTATTTTGTTGACGCATAAGGAGTAATGACCATCGTAATAAAACACGAGAAATCAGCGCTGGCACGGATATATTAAATTGTCCATTTTCCCCACGTGCTATTCGAGAGTGGAACGGTCGACAAATACTCTGAATGTCGTTCTATGAAATTTGCCAAACACTTCAGTGTGTATTGGAAAGTTATCGTACAAATGTAGAAGTATAACAAATGTCTTTTTTTTTAATGTATCGAATGACCTACCACGACGTGCACAGAGCTCTCGGCGTAGTCCGCTAGAAAGTGGCACGTGTGTCTGCTGAGCGGGAAAATGAATCGTCCTCGCGGAAGGGCCGGTAGGTTATTTACTTGGCGAGGCCGCTGGCTGCTGGCCCCACGGCCGGTTGATGAATCGTGGCGTCCAGTGATGGATCAGCGATACCTGAGCCGCGGGCCGCGGGCCGGTCAGCGGCAGAGATAGCACCCAGGGGCCGGGGCGCCGCTCACACAGCGGGGCGAGGGGCGAGAGCTGTGCTGTGTGACCTTGCAGCGCCTTCGCTCGTCGTTTTAACAGGCAGGCGGATTGCAGGTAGACACGCACACGTCAGGTACACATCGCAAAGTTTATATCCCCTGACCCTGCGGCTCCTTATGATACGTCCCTTACGCAGGAGACATGGCACGGTCTTAAGACCGTTGACAGCCCCTACCTTTACTGCTACGAGGATCGGTACTAATTTTTAATAGGCTGCTTGGCTAGTGACAACATAAAAAGCACACCAACAATTCATTTACCAATTGAAACCCTGAGCTGCGCACAATTGTAGTTGATATACCTCGATAGGGGCAGCTGAAAATGTGTGTCCCGACCGGGACTCGAACCCGGGATCTCCCGATTATATGCCAGACGCTCTACACATTTGAGCCACCGAGGACACAAATGAATAGCGACACTGCAGGAACTTATCCCTTGTACGCTTCCCGTGAGACCCACGTTCCCAACTGTCCACAATCTACATACGTAATGTTCCTAATAGGTATTTGCCCATCCACTCACTACTCGCGCCAACTAAGGTGATGATTCCCGTAAGAGTTCAATCTGGTATCTGTTCTTTCGAGAACAGTTACTATGTTCATAAAAAGTTCTGTTATCTTCCACGAAATTATCTTTTTGGAATGTGTGCCACTGATAATGACGATCTTTTTGAATAATAATTACACATACTTGAAATAAGTAGTACTTAAAGCAGACACCTGCACTACACCATCCGTCCAAAAACTCCAGAGACTGGTTTTATTAGTGAAACCTGACATGATCAGAGGGAGACACGACGGTTTTAATGTGGTTTATCAGATAACAAAATTTTAAAGTAAAAACTTTTAATGCCTAGTCTGCTATTTTCCTATCACAATTAAAGTTCCATAATTAGTTCCCTTCAAGTGGCACAAATCTGAAGATAGTTGCAGATAGCAACCGAACTAGTTATCGAACTTCGGTTACAGTAGAAAATTGGCGATCTAGCCATTAACAGTTTTACTTTTAAAATTTTTTATTTAATAAACTGATTTCATCTCTGTCGTATAAGCGACGTCAGCGCAGTAGCTATAGTGTCATCCCGAACTAACAACTACAAACAACAGAAGTGTATTTGACTTAGTTGTGAGAAAGTAGTGTTAAGTAATGCAAGTGCGGTTGTAGTGTTTCAACGTTGTTCTGTCACAAATAGTAATGGAGCAACATGTCTAAGTCAGTAAAGCAGCAGCCGGACATGAAGTACTTGAATAATGATAACTGAAATCAACAGCCGTAGAGCAATCAAACATCATTTTGCTTAACATTCTACTGGTTTCGACGCTAAACAGCGCCATCCTCTGTGCCCTGTGTATGGAAACGTACATAGCATAATAGTGAAGTATCAGAGTACAGAAAAAGGGGGATAAGTCAGCTAATAAAATGACATAGTAAAAATATACCGTCGTTATCTACACAAAACAAAATTCAGCATCTAATTTATATTGATTTATTGGTACATCGCATATTAGTAGGTGTTCCATTTAGAGATACATGTGACTTTGGTTGCTTCGCTGTTGAAACTAGTTGTACGGGTGGGTTCCCATCGGGTACATTACGTCACTAGAGTATGTGATTATTAGACTGATAAATTAAATTAGATGGTACATTTTGTAGTGTGTGGGTAATGATAGTATAATTTTATTATATAAAAATGGTTTATTCCCCGTTTTAGTCACAAACTGTGATTTTTGTTGTCTGTGCTCTCATACATTACTATAATGCTACGTATACTCCTGGAAATTGAAATAAGAACACCGTGAATTCATTGTTCCAGGAAGGGGAAACTTTATTGACACATTCCTGGGGTCAGATACATCACATGATCACACTGACAGAACCACAGACACATAGACAAAGGAAACAGAGCATGCACAATGTCGGCACTAGTACAGTGTATATCCACCTTTCGCAGCAATGCAGGCTGCTATTCTCCCATGGAGACGATCGTAGAGATGCTGGATGTAGTCCTGTGGAACGGCTTGCCATGCCATTTCCACCTGGCGCCTCAGTTGGACCAGCGTTCGTGCTGGACGTGCAGACCGCGTGAGACGACGCTTCATACAGTCCCAAACATGCTCAATGGGGGACAGATCCGGAGATCTTGCTGGCCAGGGTAGTTGACTTACACCTTCTAGAGCACGTTGGGTGGCACGGGATACATGCGGACATGCATTGTGCTGTTGGAACAGCAAGTTCCCTTGCCGGTCTAGGAATGGTAGAACGATGAGTTCGATGACGGTTTGGATGTACCATGCACTATTCAGTGTCCCCTCGACGATCACCAGAGATGTACAGCCAGTGTAGGAGATCGCTCCCCACACCACGATGGCGGGTGTTGGCCCTGTGTGCCTCGGTCGTATGCTGGGAAGTGGCGGTGCGGTCCCCTACGGCACTGCGTAGGATCCTACGGTCTTGGCGTGCATCCGTGCGTCGCTGCGGTCCGGTCCCAGGTCGACGGGCACGTGCACCTTCCGCCGACCACTGGCGACAACGTCGATGTACTGTGGAGACCTCACGCCCCACGTGTTGAGCAATTCGGCGGTACGTCCACCCGGCCTCCCGCATGCCCACTATACGCCCTCGCTCAAAGTCCGTCAACTGTACATACGGTTCACGTCCACGCTGTCGCGGAATGCTACCAGTGTTAAAGACTGCGATGGAGCTCCGTATGCCACGGCAAACTGGCTGACACTGACGGCGGCGGTGCACAAATGCTGCGCAGCTATCGCCATTCGACGGCCAACACCGCGGTTCCTGGTGTGTCCGCTGTGCCGTGCGTTTGATCATTGCTTGTACAGCTCTCTCGCAGTGTCCGGAGCAAGTATGGTGGGTCTGACACACCGGTGTCAATGTGTTCTTTTTTCCATTTCCAGGAGTGTATGTTTCCATATAGGCCACAGGGGGCTGGAGATTACGCTTTTTGACGTCCAAATTGGTAGCATATTTTGGATAAACGACGCAGGATTTCCGTAAAGCCGTAGATTTCATTGCCATTGTTCAGATAGACTAAACCAAGTGTTCAAATTATTCTCCAAAATATTTCAAAGAAGAGAAAAGTTGATTGGTTGATCTGGGAGAGGGGAACAAACGGCGGTTCCATCGGGTAGGGGAAGGATGGGGAAGGAAGTCCGCAGTGTTCTTTCAAAGGAACCATCCAGAATTTGCCTGACTCCATTTAGGGAAATCACGGAAAACCTAAATCGGGGTGGCGGGAGGCGGGTTTGAACCGTCGTCCTCAGGAACGAGAGTCCAGTGTGCTGACCACTGCGCCACCTCGCTCGGTAAGAGAAAAGTGTGTGTAGAGTTTATTCCACGCTCCTTCCCTTACAAACGAAATGCAACGACGCTTGGACGCCTGGTGCGACTTGATTGAAATGCAAAACGTGGGGAATTTTTTTCTCGAAAATAATCATAATGGATGACGAGACTTGGTGTTATGAGTACGAACCTGCCACAAAACGGCAAATTGCTCACTGTGATGGTTCGCCAGGGGTGAGAAGGTGCGAATGTGAGGTGAGAGTTGAACAATATCTCAAAGAACTACTTTTCGGACAGTTTCTCATGGTTTTATGAACTTTTTGTGAGTTTTACTCAAGCAGGGGAAGACTATGTAGAACACCTGAAACATTTCTTTAATTTTTGTTAATGCAGTATCAAAACTTTTTTGAGTGTCGGTGTGTGCGTGTGTTTCTCCATGAACGTGCTCTATCAGACTGGCTAGCGACACCTCCATTCTCTAATGCTAGCGGATGAGAGGCCAGACTAAGCAACCCTTCCTTTTAACGCCATATTCTGGATAGCCAATGAGAGACGGAAAACACTTTTTACAGTTGTTTCAAGCGTTCGACCAGCGCGGCATCGCGAAGCAGCAGGTATTATCAACCTGAGTTTATCCCATGCTGCACAACATTATAATTTCCATATGCCGCATTGTTTTGCTGTCTGTCTCCCGTTAAACTGACATCAAGCTTCAAATTTCCCATGTCTTAATACAGGGACAATTAGCCAAAAATGTTACAACGCACAGCAATAAATAAACATTTGAGACATGAAACATTAATGGACGTTAAGTCGCAACATTCTTGTAGCTGTCGAAAATTGAACTCCACATCAAAATAAACGAAGTAGAAGAAAGTGTTGCTTAAGTTTCCAGACGTTCAGTGACTCTCGCATGGTGCAGTCAGCAACACTTCAGCAAGTTTATTAGTGTTCCACACAGACATCCAGAGGAAATGTGTTTCAGTCTACCATCTGAGAAGACGAATTCGGCAGAGTCCAAGGCAGCGTTGTCCAGCTACAGCGGCGGTGAGAAGCTGGTAGCTTAGTGTCGCTGGTGATCACCTGCTTGAGATGGCTGCCAGAAGAGTGCTGACTTTCCCCTGCTTTGTGGGCTTTTTATGTCGCCACTTTCAGAACTTCAGGTATCATCTCAGTCGAATATACTATTCCGACATTATGAGGCAACTGTGTGTAGAATATCCTGGTCTTGTAGCTTTACCATCTATGTCGAAGACAGCGTAGCTTCAACAGTACTGCCATAGTCGGTGGTACATACGTCGCGCATCAGTCGGCTTCGTAGTCAGCCATCTATTGAACTACCGTGGAGAACACGGCAAGTTCCACAACCCAAGTTGCCAGAAACCTCGCTCAGTGAAAGTAAACAAGCACGTCTCTCGGCTAATGCGTTGATATACGACCGTTTCTGAAAAAACGACAGTCAAAGTTTTCGGCGTATGATACATGCCTTAATCCGCTTCTCTGGCCGAGAACATTGCCACAGTAGCTTAGCGTGTTCGGTGGGAGGCCTAGAGGGCTGGCTGCCATCTGTATTAAGAAAACTAAGTCAATGGATTAGGTATGAATTTAAACCGCTGTCATGTGACGTCTGTCCCAACCAAATGTACGAACAATATCGAACAAAATGAAAAAAATGAAGAAGGAAGAAGGTTGCTAACGCACGCTTGTTCGGTGTTGGTCGACCAAGGGGTAAGCCAGTTCGAATCTTAGTGGTGGAGAAACTGCACACGTATACAGTGCGTTAGAACATTAATTGGAAGAGACTTATGTGAAGACAGTTAACATTTTGAAAAGGTTCATTTTTTACGATGACCATCGGAGGATTTTAATGTCTGACGTTGCAGAAGTAAAATCTTTCGCAGTAACACCTGAAAATGGCTCGAAGGCCGAAGTTGCAATGTGAAATAAATAACTTCCACAGTGAACGGCGAATATGATGTCCTTTAGATAAAATGCCTGGCTGGCAAGAGTAGGAGAGGTGGTGTAAAGTTTCTGATCGCCAGTGCCCTGGATTAAATATCTAGCTTCTTCTCAGAGTCTCATGAAGTATGGGCATGTGACTCTGTTAATGGTGATTCGTCTTTCGGCTGGTACAGATATTGTTATGGACCATGTTGTAAACAAATTAATAAATACATAAGCAAAAATATATAAATCCCTTTTAGGGCTCGTCAAGCTCAGCTCAGCTGGTGGTACATTGGCTGGCGTCGCGCCTTCTCACTTTTGCGTCCTGTGTTCGAAACCTGATTATTGTTTTTATTTATTTTATTTTTTCATTTATGTAGCCGTGTCCATAGACGTTTACTACACAAAAGTTTCTTATTAAGTTAGTGCACAGGGGAAGGCTATATCAATTGTAGCATTACAACTAGCTTTTACAATAAGTGTCGTATATTTAATGTATAATATACGTATGTATGGTACTGTCATGGGTCACGAACTTTTAAAATTCTCGTATTCTTATATATCACTTTTATATCAGTTCTTCATTCTTATTTCATTTTCTTATTTCTTCTGTAGGAAGATTTGGTGCAAATGGTTCAAATGGCTCTGAGCACTATGGGACTCAACTGCTGTGGTCATTACTCCCCTAGAACTTAGAACTACTTAAACCTAACTAAACTAAGGACATCACACACATCCATGGCCGAGGCAGGATTCGAATCTGCGACCGTAGCAGTGGCACGGTTCCGGACTGCGTGCCTAGAACCGCGAGACCACCGCGGCCGGCGATTTGCTGCATTCCCTTGTGTGGTACCGATCATAGAAACATTCGACACATAGAAACGCAAATATAGGTTTACAACAGCGACGTCTCTCCATGTGAGTCTCAACTCGGGAAAGAAATGTCATTAAAACTGTTGAAGATTTTAAGCGCTGTCGGCAAAACATCCATAACGGATCATTTTTACGAAGACTGGTGATTTAAATTGATTAAGAATCGACTTACACTACAGGAATTTCACCGAAAACTGTTCAAAATAGTTTATCTATTCACTTGCTTATTTCTTTAAATTCATTCAACAGACATACAAGCAGTAGACGAATAAGAACAACGTTATTTCAGTATACATTAGAAAACACTCATGTAGTAATCTTCTATGGACATCGGTAGATAAATGAAAAACAAAAATAAAAGTAAAAATAATAACTGAAGTTTCGAACACGGGGCGCAGAAGTGAAAGCCGCGACGCTTGAAACATTTTCGCTGGTTCAGGTCGATTATTTATTCATCAACAGACATACAAAGTCTCAAAAATGGTCAACTATCTGCGGATATGCCGAGACACGTATTCGCTTATTTTGAATCCTCTATCAGTGATCGAAGTTTCTCGGACAATGGGTTGCGGCACTTGCCGAGTTTCCCATGTTAGTTCAACAGGTGGCTGTCTGCATCGCCGACTGTTGCGTGGCGTGTGTACCACAGCCTGTGGCAGTGCCGTTAAAGCTACGATGTCTTCGACATCGATGGTAAAGCTACAACACCAGGATATTCTACACACAGTTGCCTCATAATGACGGAGTAATCTGAAGTTCTGTTCTTGCTTAAAATCATTTTGAGTGTAACCCTTCAGAACACCGTACAATAAAACGAAATAAAACCGAACTTCTTGACAAGCTTTCAACAGACACTTAGCAACCCCACAGCTGTGATCAGAGGTGGTGAAGGCAATTATACCTTGCCTGGAATGTTGTTCCGCTACTGAGTGACAAAGAAGTTACACCGAAAATTCTTTATTTGCCCACATCTTCATATATACTCCGCAAGGCGATGAACGATATTATCATACCAATAGTATCCATTTCCAGTCCCGTTCTGCCCGAGATTTAAGCAAGGGAAAATGACTGTCTGCTTCCCTCTGCAGAAGCCCTAACCTCTCTCATGTTATTCTCTCGGCCCCTGCTTGAGGCAAACGATAGCGGTAGTATTCTAAACATTCATGGTGGTGTCTGTTCTATATCGTGTCTCCTTACCACTTTCGCGCAACGACGCTCTGAGCGTGTTTTTTAGGGAATTAACTAGTTTGAAACTGGGACCTGTTGCTGGTAAGGAGACGCCAGACCACACATGACATGTAGAATTCAGAAGAGTTCAGTGAGACTAGCGATGATATAACCAAATACATAATGATCTCAGCGTCAGCTCCACTGCACTCCCTGTAAAAGAATCTTAATACTAACTAAATTTAGTGGAAGGGGTTCAAGGCTTTCCTATTTTTAGTTAGCTGGTAAAATAACGTCGAAGAAGCAGTTAAGTTTACCATTGGAAATTTTATTCTACTCACAAAACATAGTTTGTAAATTGCACTATTGATAAAAGAAGATGTTTTAATACAGGATGGTAAAAACCAACTGCGTTCAACAAAAATGTGAACGAATATTCCCTGAATGGGTTTCCAAGTTCTACAATCGATGGAAGGATGACCTATGCCATATCACATCTATAATCTAGGTTTAATTTAAGTTTCACAAAAGAGAAAACTATCAAAATGGTCTACAGTGACCCTCAATTATCTTTAATTACTTATCTAACGTCGTAAATTACAGTGGCTGATGTGGCTTCTCAGTAACTATATAAAAGAAAAATCATCGCGTTTCAGATCTGTTCTTTAAGTGGCAAATGTGAACACTATGAGTTTTAATTAACGATCGACACTAGTATTACGCAAAAAAGGGGTGTAACAGATGAGTCTTCTGCAGTTCTGAGTGAAGCCTTATGCACTCAAAAATGCGGCATCGCGTGCGTTCATTACCTTGTCGGTGTTTAGGCAGCGTCAGGGCGACAGCGGCCGGCGCACCAGCCATCCAGCTCGCCGTCTCGGAACTAACTCTCTTCTAACTTCTCCTTACTACAATTTACCGAAGTTGGTTTAAAAAAACCATCTGCCTGTGTTTTCATCTGACCAATCAGGATCTTAATGTTAACCTTCAGCTCTGCCTACACAAATTCTGCGTATCCAATGAGAAACGTTATACTTTTCGTGGTGGGGCAATGTTTTTAACGTTTGCAACGTAACACAGACGCTAAAAAGTCTCACGCTATAACCTGCAGCTGGTGTGGTCCTTTTAGCGTTATCGTAAGATCTATACTGTTCTTCTGGAGGATTCTATCTTTCAACATGGGCTGGGGGGTGGTCCTTGACGTAACAGGGACGCGAAAAAGTCTCACACTAAAACGTGCTGGTGGTAGTCTTAGAAGAAGGCTGCCGACGTGGGTGTCCAGTCCGTCCCTTATCGTAGGGTCTTCTAGCTTAACACGGTTCTGCTCTCGGCTTCTGTTCTCGTTGCTCCCCTCGGAACTGCGTCGGTCTCACGGTGGGAAGGTATGACATGCATTTAGGCATTCTTGTGTTAGTCAGTGATATTCCATTTGCTCACTCGTTACACCTATTACTTTGGTTAATTTAATGTCACGATTTATTCGGAGCTATGTGACATACTACTAGATTCGCTTATTATGTCAGGGTTTTCATGGAAGGTGTTGAATTTGGCTGACACCTTACACTATAGTGGTAATTCAGTCTTCTTCGAATTTTGGTTCTCAATCCAAAGTGTTTACCACTAATTTTGCAATTACATACTACCGGATTATATCTCTTCGTTATAGGCATTATCTTACGTATACCTACATTTAAAGAAAACTGCCATTTATTACACGAAGTGGAAACATTGTCCTAGTCTTTCTGCGTTTCCTTGTGATCGTCCAGCAAGGATAATATGCTGTACACGATAACACCGTCGGCGAACAATCTTGCAGTGCATATCCCATCTGATAAATTGTTTTGTATATTGAGAGCATTAGAGATCCTCGTGTTTCCCTTCTTCTTTTGCGGGTGTGAAATACAGTTGCTGAAGGCTGTAGACAGTGTATTGAAGCACTTGAACTTCGGTGCTAGCGCATAATTCTGCAAAAAAAAAGAACCGAAAGAAGAATTATTGTGAACATTACTGAGAAAATTTATATCTGGAGTTGCCTTTATTTTAGTGTCAATCGGAAATTTTACTATTGTTGGGTATTCTGTCAGAAGAGATGGAGAAAATCTAGAGAAAAAATCATGGCAAGAAACAAGTAGGGCACAATACCAAGAGGTGGATCGATCAAGTCAAGAAAATCTGCAGTCGAGCTCTTCAGGAGGCTCTAAGAGAAGGTGGTAAACGCTCGGGCTGGAGACGTTTTGTTCATTTGGTTACGGTGCTCAGTTATGAATACAACCACTTGTGATTACGGGGGATCCTGTTATGCTTCCTTGGGGCACACTTGTTGTTTCTTTCGTTATTGTGGAACATTCGCCGTCCAGTATGGTGTAGGGGTACTATTACTAAAATATTCATGGAGTCCATCACACATTTTTCGGTAAGTACCCCATACCACTGTCCACCGCCTTAGCTGAGTTGTCGTACCGCTAACTGCCATGGAGAGAACCTTGGTACGATTAGGGGTACTGCCAGGGGATTTTCCTTGCTGGGAAGGCTGGAAAGGGGTGCGCTCAGCCTCGTGATGCCTATTGAGGAGCTACCTGACCGAGCAGTCGTCGCTTCAGGTCACGAAAACTGACAATGGAAAGTGAACGGTAAGCTAATATTACGCCTCTCTGTACCGCATCCAATGATGCCATTGGCAGAGGATGACACGGATACAGGCCTGCTAGGATATCTGGAACGGGTTCACATTACTCGTTATGTTCGTATCCGTGTTAGCAGTCGACGACGTAGTACCTTGTCGTTCGCCGTTCATAAATCTCAAAAGCTATCTGTTCATCTGCGTCTGTTGTTTCCACACTGTCATGTATGATTGAATCAGACTGTTACAGAGTAGGCCTACTCCCTTAGGGAAACACGGCAACTGTATTCTACAAATTTTTGACATTTATTTCACACACAGCTGACACAACTGGCCACATTACTGGTTTTTATCTATTGCAAAGTCATACGTTGAAAAGTAAAGAAAAGGGGGATAGTAAAACACAGGGAAACTAAATTACAATTCAGGCTACCTTCAATATGTAGCCTTATTTGAATGCGTTGCTGACTATCTTGTTGACTGAAGAATGTAAGATTAATTAGAGCACACATATGTTTACATTACCTTACCGCCAGATGCCTCGCTCACATAGACTCTCCAGTCTGTAAATCTTTTTTTTTATTTATTTAATGCAATTTATATGCTGTCACGCCCACAGCTCATGTAGAAATCTACACATTGCGCAAATAGTGTATCTAGTCCAAGCAAACTAAGTTGCAGTCAGAGTGTTAAAATTTAATAAAGCAATACTTCCTATAAGATTTACACATTTTTAAAGAAAAACTAAATTTATTTATTCTTACACAAATTTTCGTGTACAAGTCAACAATATGGAAACCGTGTACCTGGTCATCTAAAACGAATATTCCTATACACGGATTCGCATTTAAGCGTGGTATCTATTTTGTCATCAGTAGTGATTAGTTTGCGTAGTAAATAGCTTTCTTTGATTTAGTTCCCAAATTGTAACACCATCTACACTTTCCACGCAAATTAAGAGCATGGAAGCTTGGTCATTTCCGGATTACTTTTGATAAAAAGCAATTCTGTAAGGTGCAGTCGGACGCTGGTGTTAACTAAGCCTTTGGAGTTCTTGTTGTGGTACTTCTATGGAACGTTTCATCCCCTTATACTCTTTTTCATTTCTAACCTAGAAGACAACTAGCAATTTTTGTAGTTAAACTTTCAAAATTGCCTTAATAGCGACATATTTTCAAAAAACCTTTTATCCCCTGTTTCACCCTCCTATGGAGGATACCTACAGTATAAGATCAATACCCTCTCCAAATTTGAAGTGTCTATCATTAGCGGTTTGGGGCTGCCGACGATGAGTCAGCGAATCAGTCAGGACATTTTCTTTCATACACGGTAAGCCAAAAGCCCGTTAACGTTTGAAAAATCATTATTTCGGGGGATAACGTAGATAGAAATGCTTTAAATGACTTGGGGTTGATTGAAACCAAAAATTGCACAAAATGACCAAAAGATGGCGCTTTATATGATACAAAACCAATAATTAGCATAACAATTGAGTTTTAGCAAAGACAATGTTCTTGATAACTAATCCTGAAGATGTTGATCGTCATTCATTAAGAATACCTGTAGCCGAAGGACAATGCTGTAAACAACACTGTACAGTATATCTGTAGGTACGGTGAGAAATTGCAGTAGGATGTCTTTTAGCGTCCCTAATGAGGCCGGTAGATCCCGGTAGACTTGCGACTTCAGGTAGCCCCACAACCAATAATCACACGGGACATGAGACGTCAAGCATGACGGCTCAGCACGCGATGAAATGGTTCAAATGACTCTAAGCACCGTGGGACATCTGAGGTCATCAGTCCCCTAGACATAGAACTACGTAAACCTAACTAACCTAAGGACATCACACACATCCACGCTCGAGGCAGGATTCGAACCTGGGACCGTAGCAGTAGTGCGGACCCGTACTGAAGCGCCTAGAACCGGTCGGCCACAGCGGCCGGCAGCACGCGGCCCTCACCAAAACTGAGCGCAAGAGATCATTCACAGATATCTCAACATGCGATGGAGCGCCATCGTGCATAAACGTCGTACCTTCCAACATATATTTATCAGACAGGCCAGCAATGACGCGATTTCAGCGTATCCCGCACCCGTCGCGCTCACAGTCACAATTTCCTCCTGAACTTTCCGTGCATCAGTAGCTCTAGTGTTTAGTCCCCCACCACGGGGCGGATCGCCTAAACAATCAGTGTCTTCGAATTTCGTGATTATTTTCTTCACAACGAAAAATATCACAGACGTTTACCTGTTCGATTATTCTGCTTATGACGATAGGATAGTAAAGATGCAGTAGTGGAGTCTCCATTTTGATAGTAAAACTTCAGTAACAGTGCCTTTTCTGGTAAAGTCAATATGTCGCGACTGCTGGTGCATCTGACTCCTCCTCTCACTACAGCCCATTTGATACACGGCTCTCATGCGGCATCACTGAAGTGTTGCTGTCCAGCGCCTTCTGTAGGTCGGCTTTCGCACTCATTTTTACTTTCAATAAAATTCCATGTCATTCTGGGCATGTGTGTCAATTTTACCTCTCTACCTACATTATTAGTGCAATTTTAAATATTAACCTACTTTTGGATCACCCTATATATAAAAAGTGTTAGCGCTTCTCCGGAAAATTACAGCTTTGTCCCTTGTGAACTATTATACTGCGAATTAGCATTCCTCTTGTACTAAAACAGTGCTACCACATGGTGTTAGGAGATCTATATTCAAATAAACGCTATACTTTTCACCACTACTTTAGATTCATTGTGTATCTTCACGGTCTGAATTCAGGTTAGGACCTAATTTCAGTTTTACCCAGGTTTCAGATTCTGGAACATTAGAGTCATTTCCGCGAGATGCATTTGTCTTCTTTAACAGGGGCAACGTTGGGTCTTCGTTCGAGTCTACAATTTCGTTAGAACACGTGGGAATCAATATTGAGGTTTCATTCAGCCATCCGAGTTTTCAGGTTGTTTATCTCGTTGCTCTGCCACTCATCGCTTAGTATTTTGGACGTGAGTACGAATAATATTGATTTTATTGTCTTTTATGTATAGATGGTTATGCGAAATCACGTATACCATCGACAAATATTTGTATATGAACACGGGACTTTCCTTCGAATTTCTCAACAACATATTCAGTGTTCATATAATTTGGGATTTACTCCTCTGATTGTTCCTTAAATCTATATACGCGCTCACTTAAGAACAACGTTCTCAAACGTAGAACGGTTACTTTAACTGCATTTAAAGGTGACCAGGAATAAACTGGCTTCAGCAGTGATGAGAATTTTGTTTATAATGAAATTTTCAGCTATTACGGAATGTTCACCTCAGCTGTTGGACTTACAGATACGTGCTTGCGCTGCCAGAGACTTCGAGATAAATTTGTGCTCTCACACTACCTCAGATGTTTCCCATATAATGGATCTAGGATACGGAGGGTATGCACATTTTTATCGCCCTAATTACGTGTATAAGACGAATTCATATACATGTATAATGAGTACATGGATGACATGCAAAGTACACTGATTTAAAAAAATCTCATAACAAAATAATTAATGTACAAGAATAAAACTTCGACAATAATGCCTAGGTAACATATTTCAGTGATTAACATTGCAAAAACACAGCTTAATGTAAGCGCGTGGTAAGCCACTGCAAATATGAAGCACTGGTATTTTAATAACCGATGTAACCACCGGACTGCCAGACTGCTGAATGCAAGCACACAAACGTTGTGTTGTGTTGTGAAGGTAGCGGATGTCAGTTTATGGGATGGAGTTACATGCCTGTTGCATTTGGTCGCTCAATACAGGGACGGTTATATACCTAATGGTTGATACAGGAGATGAAGATAGCAATGGGCTTAACAACATACAAATTAGATGAAAGAAAAACAAAAACAAAAAAAGCAAAAAATAAGTCTACAAGAGCGAAGCAGTGGCTGCTAAGCTAGTAGTCAGATACATCGCAACTCAATTCTGCCATCACTGAACTATTGGACTGGCGTCAGCGACAATTTGTAATTCAAATCTGCAGTTTTTCTACTGAAGTGCTAATCCTGCTGACATATTGTCACAGTACTCCCATCTGACAAGAAAATATTGCGCTGTATCTATTTCAAAATCCTGTCAACTGTCGAAAGAATAGTGTAGTTACAGATTCATATCGCAGGGGAAATCCACATATCATTGCCTGTCAGATATATCCACACATATGAGTGACGAGAATTAACATATAGAATGGTCTCCTTTTTACATTCACAATCTGAACTCGGAAATATGTTTACATATTGCAAGAAAATTTGCATATAAAAACATTTAAACAGGCCATCAGGAAAACATACGGTTTTCTGTTGTACGTTGCCCATACCGTTACGTGTTCTGCGAGAGTACAGCTTATCGTCCATCGGTGTCTGCAGTTACAGATCAGTTGTAAAAATGTTACTTCAACTGCGTCATTAAGTTCCTTTTCTTTTTAAATATAATTAAAATTTCAGATTTGGATGTACAATGGGAGAGGAATGATGATGGAAATAGGATCACATTTGAGGAAGTAAAGAAAATGGTCAATAGATTGCAGGGCAATAAAGCTGCTGGGGTGGATGAAATTAAGTCGGAACTCATCAAATACACTGGAATGTCAGGTCTTAAATGGCTACACAGGGTAGCTGAAATGGCGTGGGAGTCGGGACAGGTTCCATAAGACTGGACGAATGCAGTAATCACGTCACAGTAACATGGAGACAGAAGAGATCGTAACAACTACAGAGATATCTCTTTAATCCACGTTGTGGGTAAAACCTTCTCAGGTATTGTTGAAAGGAAAGTGCGAGTATTAGTTGAGGACAAATTGGATGAAAATCACTGTGGGTTTAGGCCTCTTAGAGGTTGTCAGGACCAGATCTTTAGCTTACGGAAAATAGTGGAGAAGTGTTATGAGTGGAACAGGGAATTGTATCTATGCTTTATAGATCTAGAAAAGGCATATGACCGGGTTCCTAGGAGGAATTTATTGTCTGTTCTACGAGATTATGGAATAGGAGGCAAACTTTTGCAAGCAGTTAAAGGTCTTTACATAGATAGTCTGGCAGCAAATTGAGTTCATGGTTCAGAGTAGTTTCAGGGGTAAGACAAGGCTGCAACCTGTCTCCACTGTTGTTCATATTATATATGGATCATATGCTTGAAAACAGTAGTCTGGCTGGGTGAGATTAAGATATGTGAACACAAAATAAGCAGCCTCGTATATGCGGATAACTTAGTTGTGATGGCAGATTCGATTGAAAGTTTGCAAAGTAATATTTCAGAGCTAGATCAGAAATGTAAGGACTATGGTATGAAGATTAGCGTCTCCAAAACTAAAGTAATGTCAGTGGGAAAGAGATATAAACGGATTGGGTGCCAAATAGGAGGAACAAAGTTAGAACAGGTGGACGGCTTCAAGTACTTAGGATGCATATTCTCACAGGGCGGCAACATTGTGAAAGATCTGGAAGCTAGGTGTAGCAAAGCTAATGCAGTAAGCGTTCAGCTACGATCTACTCCCTTCTGCAAGAAGGAAGTCAGTACCAAGACTAAGTTATCTGTGCACCGTTCAATCTTTCGACCAACTTTGTCGTATGGGAGCGAAAGCTCGGTCGATTCTGGTTACCTTATCAATAAGGTTGAGGTTACGGATGAGAAAGTAGCTAGGATGATTGCAGGTACTAGTAGATGGGAACAATGGCAGGAGGGTGTCCACAATGAGGAAATAAAAGAAAAACTGGGAATGAACTCCATAGATGTAGCAGCCAGGGCGAACAGTCTTAGATGGTGGGGTCATGTTACACGCATGGGAGAAGCAAGGTTACCCAAGAGACTCATGTGTTTCAGCAATAGAGGGTAGGAGGAGTCGGGGTAGACCAAGGAGAAGATACCTGGATTCGGTTAAGAGTGATTTTGAAGTAATAGGCTTAACATCAGAAGAGGCACCAATGTTAGCACTGAATAGAGGATCATGGAGGAATTTTGTAAGGGGGACTCCAGACTGAACGCTGAAAGGCATAATCAGTCTTAAATGATGATGATGATGCTGATGATGATGATGAAAGTTTCTCAAATTCTCTGGCAATCTGAGCTCTGCCCTAAGCAAGAAGGAGAAAAAAATACCCATTGCAATAGAGCTATTTGTAACGTTGGAAATTTGAATTCTCATTAGGTGTCTAGGTTCAAATGGTTGAAATGGCTCTGAGCACTATGGGACTTAACATCAGAGGTCATCAGTCCCCTAGAACTTGGAACTTCTTAAACCTAACTAACCTAAGGACATCACACACATCCACCTGCGACCGTATCAGTCACACGGTTCCGGACTGAAGCGCCTAGAACCGCTCGGCCACCTCGGCCGGCAGGTGTCTATGGCTCCTTATTTTGTAAGACATGCAAAATAATCTTTATTTGTGAGCCTGAGGGCGGGTAGAGATTGTGAAGTCAGTCTGAAACTTCCCTTGAATTGCCCATGACACTCAGTGGTTTCACATGTTTCATAGTGTGGCAGCAGAACACTGGACAGTGCTTCACCTGTTTCCTTCTGTGAAGAACGGCAATACCAGCGTAGTTTCGTGGTTGTAGAAACTGTCAACAGCGAAGTTTCTTCTCTTATAATATTTGCATTATATACTAAGGGGCAGGTCTTTTTCTCTCAGCGCTTTCTCTTTCTGCAGCTCTTAGACAGTATTTTTTAATGGTCCGTGTTTTCTGAAGAAAACTGTTCTGCTACACTCTATGAAACATCTTGCTTACTTTTTTTGCCGTTTTACGTGAAACAGAAACTATCACTGTACCATACACAATTCCACAGACTCCTCTATAGTTCTAACACGGGAAAACTGGAAGATCATCCTCACAATCGAGAACTTTGTTTTGTTATATTAAACGTTTATGCTGAAATTTGACAGAACGTCTATTGACGTTTCTCCTTAGAGCAACATTTCAGTAGTTTTGGGCGTTAGTTGTCCGATCCTAAGTCACCCCCCAGTTTCATAGACAGATGGAGCGATGGAGGGGGTGACAACTACCTTCGAGGAAGTGCCCTGCCTCTTTTGCAAAGGATTGCGTGTGTCGTCCAGCAAGTGGAACTGGAAATCCATCATGGCCTCCGAAATATCTGAGACACTTAAATCCTTTGTTTCACTACATCAAACAGACTGATATAGTGGCAATAATGCGAATACTGCAGTGTAATGTGTGTATATGTTAAGGTATTTATATTGATTGTCCTTTTATTAAAATATTGAAATTCTATGTTTACCAAGAGGTGTATGTGTGGACAATACAAAACACCATGTATTCCGTACACCAAGAAGCTTCAGGGCTTCGACAAGCCTCAGTTCTTCATTGTAATATATAGTGGCCTCCACTGATGTCTCTGCTTTGGTAACCATCTACACTGTAGGTATCATAAATTGAAAAAGCAAGTTAGATTAGACTTCTGTAGATGTACCAGGAGTGACAAGAAAAGCGAAGGCAAATGCATAACTATGGCACATGTTTTTGTGCTTAAGAAATCTGTCACAACAAAAACGAGACTGACGCTGTAAATTTTCGCACTTAACAAATACACTGCTGGAAATAAATTAGTGCACCATATTAAAAGTCTGCAATTCCCTCAAGCTTTACTGATGCAACAGGAAATACGAAGTACATGAAATGATTACATTTCCATATCAATCGCTAAGGCGGTTCTGAGGTACCAGGTATCGATCCATATGGAAATACACATATTAGTATGTGCTGTAGCGTCCGTGGGCGGCACTTCATGCGCTAAATCTAGAATCCAGTCGACCGTACAGACGGCGAATACTGTCTTGGAATACGTTATGCCACGCCTGCTCGATCTTTTCACGTAGTTCTGAAAGGGCTGATGGTGGACAAGCCGCACGAGTCATTCCTCATCCCTCCATATGCCACAAGTGCTCGATTGGAGACATGTCCAGTGATCCTGCTGTGCATGTCTTGCAGAGCACGTTGCGCTTCAGAGCCGGTGTATGGCCAAGCGTTATCTTGTTGGAAGAATACATCACCTTCTTGTCGCAAGAACGGCAAAAGAACGGGTCTAACAATGTTCTGCACGTCAAGCGCAGTGTAGAGTCCCCTCCAGAAACACCAAAGGCGAGCGGGACTTGCACCTTATCGCAACAGTGACGATAAGGCCTTGGGTCGTGCCAGCGTGTCTTGGATAAATCGTGAGCGGTTTCAATAAATTGTACCGTAGTTTCAGCTGGTGCCAATAACAGTCGTGATGTAGTCCAACCTAAAATGGTCACATTTGTAGGTACCTTTTAGAGGGACTTTCCTAGAGATGAGTGAGTTGCAGCAAAGAAATGTTTGTCTCTGTGGAGAGGTGCACGCCGCTGTGAGGACGGGTTTAAGACGCCGTGCGCCGGGTAGCCGCCTGAGGCGCAGCGCCGCCTTTGTTGCTGGAGTGGAGTGCTGCGCCGCACACGCCTTGACGCGCCGCGCGGGCCTGCGTGCTTCGTTAGGGCGCAGCACGGCACGGCACCAGCACTCCGTACTCAGCAGTCTGTGCTCCAGCTCAGCACTCGCGTCCTGCATCGTACACAGCCCTCGTCCTCAGCTGCAATGGTGCTCTGCTGAGCACCGTATGATGAGTGGCGGACGATACTTCTGATACCAATATCTCTCTCCCCTCCACCCCTCCGTCGCCCACAAGAGTTTATTTATTTATCGAGAATGATTTCTGGGAAGAATAAACCATAATGTCTCTCATTTTGTCGTCCTGGTCATTTCGCGAGACATCTGTGGGAAGAATTAATACGCCCTTTGTCTCGTCTTAGAAAGTACGCTTACGAAAACCGTTCCACAGTTGGCAGCGCCTCCCTTGTAGCGTCTCCCACTGGAATTTGTTAAGTTTCTCGGTAATGCTGTCCCGCTGACTGATCGATTCCGTGACGAAATAAACCACATTTGGTTGGGTGTTCTCAACGTCTTTTATTAATACAACCTGATAAGGTTCCCAGATCGATGAACAATACGCAAGACTCGCTCCAGAACGTGTGTTGTAAGCCGTTTACTTCGCAGATAAATTACATTTCATCATGATTCTCTCAGTGAATCACAGCCTGGCATCTGCTTTTGCTACAGTTTGTTTCATGTGGTTATTCCACTTTAAGACTGTCCGTACGATGGAAATGGAAATGCCGTGTGGCTATGGCCCCCATTGGGTAGACCGTTCGCCAGGTGCAAGTCTTTCGAGTTGAAGCCACTTTGGCGACTTGCGTGTAAGTGTTCATATTGTCCGCACACTGCTCGAGAAGAAGCTGCAGAGAGAAGCTTAAAGGCCGCTGTGGCCGAGCGGTCCTAGGCGCTTCAGTCCGGAACAGCGCTGCTGCTACAGTCGCAGGTTCGAATCCTGCCTCGGGAATGGATGTGTGTGATGTTCTTAGAGGTTTGTTACGTTTAAGTAGTTCTAAGTCTAGTTGAATGATGACCTCAGATGTTAAGTCCCATAGCGCTTAGAGCCATTTGAACCATTCTTCTGATGAACCCTCTGCAATGCTCTTAATTGGGAATTGGCGGGTAATTGTGTAGATGTACATGCACATGTAGATGTTATGAAGTGCCACTGCCAAATAACGTAGCTCGATAAAAATTGAAACATATACAGAAAGAATTGCTGAAACTTACTGCAGAAAGTAACAGCGAGAAATGCATGAGAGGAATAGAAATGACACTTTTATTCACAGGCATTAGTTACACTCAAGTCATTGCGATTCATAATGATGCACTGAACGTTATAGAAGGCGAAAAGTGGTTTTTAATAGGACGTGTGCCACCGCAGACGGCAAATCGTGTCTGCAAATTGCTCTCATACTGGCCACGATATTAGAAAGGAGTTCTTGTGGTAGGGGGTTCCATTCCCCCACCAGTGTGGCTGATAACAGCTGGGTGGTCGAGATGCATGTGGAAGTGCTCCTAAATGCATTGATCATGTGGAAATGAGCCTACTCCATTGTGGGCCGGGAGTTCCCCAATAGGGAAAGTTCGGCCGCCGAGGGCAAGTACTTATTGCATTTGACGCCACTTTCGGCGACTTGCCCGTCGGAAATGGGGATGAAATGATGATGATGGCAACACAACACCTAGTCCCTGAGCGGAGAAAATCTCCTGCCCCAACCGGGAAACGAACCCGGGCCCCTTGGCATGGCATTCCACTCCGCTGCCCACTCATCTATTGGGTGGAGACTTCCCCCATGTGTTCGATGAGATTTAGCTGTGGGAACTGACAAACTGTAAATTTCTCTGAATTTTTTTTCATTCCGAGATCTCCTCAACCTGCGCATTCCGATTAAGTTGCGGATTGCCATTAACAAAAATAAGATCAGAGCCCTGATAGAAAGGAGTACAGTGTCACAATAATGTTGACCTGTGAGTTCACCGCGTTCAAAGATTTTGATGGTAGTACGCCCATGTAGCATGGCTTCCACACCATAACACCTGAACAAAAAGAGCCAACTTCGACAATGCTGGACATATCCTCCCTCATATGGTCACAGTTGGGGACGGGTAATGCACCCTGAAACATTACTGCAGACGATCTATTTCCTCAGTCAGGTGTTACGGTGTGGGGCAGCATAAAGTTACATGAGCGTTATGACCTTCAGATCGTTGAACAGGGTACACTCACCGATCATTGTTATTTATTGTAACACTGTACTCGTATCTCATATGCGTCTTTTGAGGGGACATTCGACACTGACTTTATTTTTGCGGATGACAATGCGTGACTGCATCAAGCTGCGAAGGTAGAGGGGCTCTCAGAACGAGAGAGTATTTGGCGAATGGAGTGACCTGACCATTTCCCCGACATAAATCCTGTCAAGCACGTGTCACGTGCGTTGGGGAGGCTTACTGCAGCAACTCCCCATGCACCAACGACCATCCACCATTTGTCAACCGCACTGATGGAAGAATGGAACGCCCTACCACAAGAACTCTTTCCGTCCCTCGCGGCCTGCATGGTAGCAGGTTTCTCTGAATGCATTGCTGGAGCTCTGCATGTTTGCAACAAAATTTCGCAGATATCTCTTACAGACAAGCTAAAGAATTGACCCGTGTCGGCCAACCAGAACTCAGGGCGTGTGATTTTCGTCTGTATGCCTCATGTAGTTTTAGCCTTTCATTGTTAACGTATTGCGTCCGACATATGAGTTCTGCTAAATTTATATGAACAAATTTGGCAACAATGCCTGCCGTCTAGCAGTCCTCTCTCACATCTGTTTATTTCTGGTCACCAGTTTTTCATTCTTGTGCTGATCATTGTTATTAGCGTTGGACAGTTATTTAGTGACTGGGAAGTTCCTAGACCTCCACATCAACACTTTACTTTCAAGATAGCGCCCAACAAGTTGGTGTACAATCACAAGCTCATTCTTAAAATGGCAAGGAAGGATTTTCTTTGGAAAATTGGATTCGGCTTGGTGCAAGAGCAGCGAAAAAAGAGGGCAATATTTGATTGCTTGTGAAGAGAAATTCGGCAAAACGCAGCAAAAATGAGTGGATCAACATCTGCTGTTAATGACAAACCAGCACAAGAACAAGCGCAAGCTGCGAAAAGTAGGTGCATCCTCTGGCCTAGAAATAAGAATTTAAAAATTCAATTTACTTGTCAGCAGTGGGAAAAACGGAAGTGCATCAAACATTTCCTTACAGTCTGTGATCAACGAAGACTGTTGAATCTCTGAACAAACAGCTTATATTGTGTAAACATAACTGTAGGTATTATCTTTTCTCTAATGTAATAAAATGTATTATTTCTTCAAATAATAGTCAATTGATTCAATTTCACAATTTATATGCTTGCCTCTACATTAATTTGTATTATAGTTATTGATATTATATGTATGTAGCCACATTAACATACCATGGGGATCCACTGGACCCCATGTTACCACTTGTGTAAAATAATGCCACGTTAACAAAGGAAGGTTAAGCACAAAGCACTCTCTTCCGTGACAGCATGTCGAGCAAACGTGGAGACTCTGTCAGCATCTGTGTCTCGTCTTTTGTAATGTTCAAATGGCTCTGAGCACTATGGGACTTAACATCTATGGTCATCAGTTCCCTAGAACTTAGAACTACTTAAACCTAACTAACCTAAGGACATCACACAACACCCAGTCATCACGAGGCAAGAGAAAATCCCTGACTCCGCCGGGAATCGAACCCGGGAACCCGTTTTGTAATGCTCAGGGGTCCATCACAAACCGCTGCTAGTCCAGTGTAATTGTTTGAATAAATGCGTAATTTCTGTTCGTCTCAACGGACGTTTCTTTTAGTTATCTTCAATACTATAGTGTTCCTTCTAGGCATGCTCCAAGTTATGTTATTTGGCAGTGACACAATGTGCGAAATTTACTTTCCTCAGCAATGGTTTTGGTTTCATTGCTGTACACCTTGTCTTTCATTTAGCCCCACAAAAAGGAGTCCCATGTGTTCAGATCCGGAGAATGTGACATCTTGGTAACCCAGAGCCAGAGTGCTGTCTCGAGAGTGTTCCCTCCAGGACATCAAACACTCTCCTGTTTCTAAGAGGTTGAAGTCCGTCTTGCATGTACCACAACTTGCCGAAATCAGGGTCACTCTGGATAATGGAGTTGAAATCATTTTCCAAATGCTCCATTTACCGTTTGGTAATCACCGTGCCTTCAAGGAATATCGCACAGATTACTCCTTGACTAGACATTTCATGCCAGCCGCGGGTGGCCGAGTGGTTCTAGGTGCTTTCATTCCGGAACCGCGCGACTGCTACGGTCGCAGGTTCGAATTCTGCCTCGGGCATGGATGTGTGTGATGTCCTTAGGTTAGTTAGGTTTAAGTAGTTTTAAGTTCTAGGGGACTGATGACCTCAGATGTTAAGTCCCATAGTGCTTAGAGCCATTTGAACGATTTGGACATTGCACGCCGCACACTCACCCGTTGAGAGTGAAGAGACTTCTCGATCGCGAGATGCGGGTTGTCAGTCCCCTAAATGCGGCAGTTTTGCTTGTTGACGAACCAATTCAAATAAAAGTGGGCTTCGTTGCTTGACAAAACCATGCAAGCGCTTGCTAATTTCCATCATGTCCCGCTGCCAATCGTGTTGTTTGAAAGTTGTAATTCAAACCGTTCAGAAGTTAAGATTATTTTATTTCATACAGTTCAATAATTAGTCCATTAAATTTCAGGCATGCAGCGGGGCATATAAAATTTCCTCCACTGATATTTCGGCAGCGTATTGTCCGGCCATCCTCAGAGTGAGACCTTAGTGCATCGGGCGCACTGTATATCGGATAAAGACAATTTGCAAGAAGAGCTGACATACCTCAATAGCATTTTTAAATCGAATAGATTTTCTTCGCAACATATTCGTAGACCATTCGATGCAAAACCTAAAATGCAGGTATGCAATGGGGAATAAGATAGTAATTCCTTTAGATCTAATGCGGTTTTGCCCTATGTGGGTGCTCTTTCGTCGAAGATAGGCCGCACTCTGAGAAACACTGTGTTAAGGTGATCTTCCGGCCCCCCACGAAGATTGCACCTTTACTCGGCTCTGTGAAGGACGATTTACAGCTTCGTAAAGCGGGTGTGTATCAGATGCCTTGCGAAAATTGTGAGAAGTCGTACGTAGGTCAAACAACACACACCGTTCGTCAGAGGTGTGGGGAGCATCGAAGATACACACGTTAATTACAGGCACACAAGTCAGCTGTGGCCGAACATTCCACGAATTACAGTGATGTGAAGATTTTAACATCCACCTCTTCTTTTTGGGAATGTCTTCTAGGAAGCTATAGAGATTTAATTAGCTAATAATTTAATAAATATAATAAATATAATGGTTTTAATTTAGTCAAAGCGTGGAATCCGGCTCTTGGAGTAATAAACTGCAGAGAAGTCGTCATGGTGTCACCGCCCCCGATCATACATCGATAAGCGAATCGAATGTTTGTACGCCTTCGCCAAAGGCGGCGCATGTGTAACCGTATTTCCCTGCTGCCGACCAGCATCTGTGACCCGCATGCGCAGTGCCCCCGCGGTGGAGCATGTAAGGCCTCGCTTGGCACCTCGTCATTTTATGCCAATAACACCGCCTTCCTTGTCCTTGCCCCCACCCTGCAGCGCTCCCAACACCTTCTCCAATCCCATCTTGACTGGTTCACCACTTGGTGCAACCAGTGGTTGCTTAAGGTCAATCCTTCCAAAACCCACGCGATCATTGTAGGCAAAACCAACACTTCCTTCCGACTCCTCGATTTCTATATCACCCTCACCCCCACCCTTAAGTACCTTGGCGTCACCCTCGACCGTCGCCTCTCCTGGACCCCCCATCTCCTGATAATCCAAGCCAAGGCATGCTCCTGACTCCATCTCCTCAAGCTCCTTTCTGGCCGTACATTGGGTCTGGACCCCTCCACCATCCTCCATACCTATAAATACCTCATTCGCCCTATCCTTTGCTACGCACACCCTGCCTGCATCTTCGCTCCCCATACCTTTTACAAATCCCTTTAGATCCTAGAACGCCATGCTCTTCGCCTCGCCTATTGCATCCGTCTCCTCTCCCCCACGCGGATCCTGTACGACCTTCTTCCGTTCCCCCACCTCCTCCTTTTCCTCGAAAGGATACAGATCCTTTACACCTCCCTTAAACTCGATCCTCCTCACCCTCTGGTCTCTCCCGTCCTCTCCAGCCCCCGTCCGCTGTCGTGCCTGTATTTCTACATCCCACCTGCTCTCCATCTCTCCCCTCTCAATACCCTCTCCCAAGGTTGCTTCCACCAGCTCCGCCTCCCTGATGATGCCCTCCTCCCCTCCATCTACCCCTCCTACCAACTTTTATCCTCCCTCTCTCCTCCTGCGTTTGTTCCTATGGGCACCCCCTCTCCCTTCTCTCCCCCATCCCTCCCTCCTTCCTTTCTCCCCACTCCTCCCCTGGGCTTCCCCCTCAATTCCTCCTACCATCTCCTCTGCCATTGGCATCTTTGCTCTCCCCTGTCCCTCCCCCACCGCCTTCTTCCCCTCTTGGCAGGTCCCGGGACTCGCACATGTTGCGTGGACGTTCGCACACTGGAGATCATCGCCTAGTGTTCGTGTGTGGCGTCGTGTTCGTGCTCAAATGTTCCAGTGTTTGTTCTTTTGTGCTCCAACGTTCGCGTGTGCCATCTATCATCTCTGTGCGTGTCCTCCTGCCTGAACATTCTTATCTTGGACTCTGCGCCCGTGAACGGGTCCGTGTATTTTAATTTTGTATGTGTACGTCTGTATATCCACCCTGTCTGTTCTACGATTGACTTCTCCTGTATCTTTAGTTTTATCTGTGGCCGAAGAGCGGCATAATATGCCGCTGCTGGCCTACCTGTATCAGGTGTGAAATTAACAATAAAGGAAAAAAATCTTGTCATCAGTCTTGTGACTCACTCTGAGGAGGGTCAGATGGTACGTGGCCGAAATGTCAGTGGAGGAAATTTTATTTGCACGGCTGCATGCCCGAAATTTAATGGACTATTCATTACGCCGCGAGAAGTTGAAAATGCACAATTCAATAATTGTCACTCTGTATACGCCGTATGTGAACAAAGTTTCATTCGACTGAGTCGAGCCCTTCGTCGTGTTTGGGCGTATGTAACGGCCTCATGCTGCGGCTGGGGGAGTTCACTTGCTGGGCCTCAGTGGTTTGCAGCCCCTGTCGCCGGAGTCGTGTCGTATCGTGTCGTGTCGGCAGCAGGCGTCGCCTCTGGCGCCTGGGCAATGCGCTGGCGACGGCTCATAACGTGCGGCGCGGCGCCGCCTTCAAAAGGTGGCCGCTCGATAGCCGCTCCCCGGCGTTTACTTAAAATATACGAGCCCGGCCCGGCCCCGGATTGCCGCTCTCCGCAGCCGGCATTTAATACCTGCTGCACCTCCCGCCGTCTCTCTCCTGCCGTCCTGCCCTTCACACCCGACATACTCGCCGTCGGCGAACTTCACTTGGCCACTTGCAATCTCCAAGCACACCAGGACTCCTCCCATCCAGCAATCACGTATACTGTACAGACCTTGCAGCGGATTGTGATTACATGCAAAGCAACTTGTCAAAGCCTTTTGTTTTGGAGACACCTATAAAATCGGCATCGTATGCGGTAGCAGCTTCCCGTCATTTAATAAAGTACCTATTTTTCTTTATATACTTTACAGACAGTGACTGTAATGCTCTTTGAAAAAATAAATAATCGTTGCTCTATGATTTCTCAGCATGGGTAAGAACTTACATGAAACGAAATAGCATTCACATAAATGCTGTACAACAAATGGTATCAGGGGACTGTAATTGCGTGTTTGCAAGATATCCATGTGCTCCCAAACCTTTGCAGGGTGATTCTCATTAACGTTTAAAAACTTCCGAAGTTATGTAGATGACGCTGAGACAAATAATTCAATATACAACACACGGAGCCAAAAATGTCGGGAAATAGCCCGAAAGTTCATGACAAATGTTGAACTTGATGTTACCTCGTGACGTATCTCGTAGCACGTGCAGCAGTTGGGCTTGTCGTAGTAAGGTAAAGTGGTACTTATCGCTCCGCTAGGCTACACTGGTATCGTCCTTGCATACGGTAGTGCTCGCGATTGTGGTAATACGGTGAACCAGTTTGCGTTTAAATAGTTTCCAGACATGCATCTACGTCACAGAAAGTTTACGACTGTGCATTTTACTTTTTCACGCATGGTTTGTTACTGAGGATTGTTGAATGCGTGAAACTGATTTTTTTTCTTTATTGTTATTTTAAACATCTTGTACAAAGGTGGGCTGTCAGCAGCTTAATACGCTGGTCTTCAGCCGCGAGTGGTACAATATATGACATAAAGGAGGTATAGATAATACAATAAAAATGGGGGGCAAAAACTGTAGACATGAAAAACAATATACACGAAGCCGTTCACGCTGGACAACAAAACACACTAAAACCTGTTGACACGGCGCACAAAACACGGACGACTGCGACGGCACAGGTGAAGGGTGGTGGCGTGATGGCACTAAACACAAACACGAAGGCACACACACGAGACACTGATGGCGATGATCTCCGGCGCGCGAATGTCCACTGAGCGTGTACGAGTCTGGGGACCCGCCAAGAGAGAAGGAGGGGGTTGAGAGAGGGAGAGGGGAGAGCAGAAATGCCAAGGTCAGGGTAGATAGGGGGCAGGAAGGAAGGGAGGAAGGGGGAGCGGAATCCCGGGGAAATAGGGGTGGAGGAGGGGGGTGGGGAGAAAAGAAGAGAGAAGGGAGGGAGGGTGCCCAAAGGAAAAAACACAGGAATTGGGAGGGTAGGATCAATGTTGATAGGAGGGGTAGATGGAGGGGAGGAGGGCATCATCAGGGAGGGTGAGCTGAAGGAAGCGACCTTGGGAGAGGGTAAGGAGGGTGGAGAGATGGAGCCCGGGTGGGATGTGGGAATACAGGTGTGGCAACGGATGGGGGTGGGAGAGGATGGGTGAGACAAGTGGGTCAGGAGGATCGAGTTTACAGGAGGTGTAGAGGATCTGTATCTGTTCGAGGAAAAGGAGGAGGTGGGGGAACGGAATTAGGTCATACAGGATCCACGTGGGGGAGGGGAGACAGATGCGATGGGTGAGGTGGAGAGCATGGCGTTCAAGGATCTGAAGGGATTTGTACTAGGTAGGGGGGATGGAGATCCAGGCCAGATGGGCGTAACAGAGGGTAGGGCAGATGAGGGATTTATAGGTGTGGAGTATGGTGGAGGGGTCCAGACCCCACATACAGCCGGAGAGGAGTTTGAAGAGACAGAGTCAGGAGCATGCCTTGGCTTGGATTGTACGGAGATGGAGGGTCCAGGAGAGGCGACGGTCGAGATGACGCCAAGGTACTTAAGGGTGGGGGTGAGGGCGATAGGACGGCCATAGGTGGTTAGATAGAAATCGTGGAGGCGGAAGGAAAGGGGTGGTTTAGCCTACAATGATCGACTGGGTTTTCGAGGGATTGACCTTAATCAACCACTGGTTGCACCAAGCAGTGAACCGGTCATGATGGGATTGGAGAAGGTGTTGGAAACGCTGCAGAGTGGGGGCAAGGGCAAGGAAGGCGGTGTCATTGGCAAACTGGAGAACGTGAAACAGAGACCCTGCACGTAAGTGAAAACTGAAGGCTAAAACTGTATTGAGAGAAGAAACCCAATGCTCAGCCATACTACACTCTGAAATCAATGTCAATTATCAGATAAGACCTAACGTATGGAATGACATCTGCTTTGTTGCTATTTGTGAGCACTACTGTGTCCCAATGGAAAAATACATGAACGAAGACAGAGAAGCCAAGCGGAGCCATGTGCAACACTACCCCCTACCGGCGGGGGTAGGGTCGACAATCACAACCGCTGTACGTGCGGCGAGTTACATCTGGTGCCGTCACGTGTTCAATGCTTTTCATCCACTATCGGCCACTTGTGTCTTATATCAAATAACTTATTTCAGCGTCATCTACATAGCTTCGATGGTTTTTAAATGTTAATAAGAATCACCCCCTATAAACGTTTTTCAGTTTAGCCACTCGCTCATAGGAAACGGTAGACAAGGTGTAAAAAACAACTAGTGATACTTTCCCGCTTGAGAATGCAAAACTTAACCCTTTACTCGATTACCTTAATGAATATGTGCGTATGAATTCCTCCTACATGTTTTTCGTAAATCTCCCACTGATGTTATTCCTTAAAGCATCCTCGAAGAACGATGGATTCCTTCAGAGATACAAGCAGGTGACCTGGAGATCGGGTAGCTAATCTATTTGGAATAAGTCCTGGAATGCCATTACGGTGTATTTATTAATAACCAGCCGCTGTGGTCGAGTGGTTCTAGGCGCTTCAGTCTGGAACCGCGCTGCTGCTACAGTCGCAGGTTCGAATCCTGCCTCTGGCATGGATGTGTGTGAAGTTCTTAGGTTAGTTTGGTTTAAGCAGTTCTAAGTCTGAGGACTGATGACCTCAGATGTTAAGTCCCATGGTGCTTAGAGCCGTCTGAATCATTTATTTACCAACAAGAACCGTAAAACAGTTTTCAATGATCTAGTTGACACAATTTATCACAAAAAGTGATTACAATTCGAGAACATAATTAGAATGACTAGTACAGAGACCAGATGTGGGTGACATCCTATCACCGACTGGCGAGATCGGTGCACAGCAGAAATCTTATGAACACTTATATAATTTCGTACCTATTCATGTGCTATCGGTAGCGGAATAACTTTCATTTGTTTACTAATTTGCATGATTTACGGCATAGTGTTATTGCAGTGTAAAAGATTTAATGAGCTGTAGGTTTCCTCAAGGATTTACTATTGCTAAAGTGAGTCTTAACAATTATTACTTTATAAAGAAAAATCTCAGTTTAGAACCTGAATTTATGTTGTCTCCCGATACAGAGGTCACCAAACAGGTATCTTTCTATGGCACGCGTACATCTCCTCCCTTCGATGACTCACTAACACACGTTATGGTCCATCCATCAACAACGCCTTCGTGGGAAATAGTTTTTGAACGGCTGCATAAAACAGTGAATTACTTCTGCTAGCTGCAGCGTCCCAATAAAAATGCAAAATTACTAAAATAAAATGCTTTCTAAAATAATGGAGACCTTGCAGGTTGAGCAACAATACTGTGACCATTTGTCGAATACAAATCTTGAAATTGTATAGAGAGCGAAACACAATTCACTAACTGTGCTGCAATTATTTACATAGAAAGCCTCCAAAAATCCCCAAATGTTGTCACTGAATTTTACTTGAACAGGCTGTAAACTTGAGGCTTTTCCGCGATGTGTCATCGATAGGTGGAACGTGTAGTTCGGTACCTCACAAAGGAAGAGTACTTCATGTGTTGACAAATAATGTCTCCGATTACGGATTCTTACTAAACCACGGGCCGATTGCATTAATAGTCAAAGTGCCAGAAAACTTGACATACAAATTTATATAATATTATAAATTTTTCTCAGATCCCGGGACCCATTGACGTGTGGTGCACGACCATTGGATGGTTGGGACGAATTTATTTTCGTATCAGCTGAACATGAAATTAAGGAAAAGTACAATATGACATGAACTGGTAAAGAATCTAACCCTTGCGTTTAAATAGGCGAAGCAGAGACGACAAAGCTTGAGGAGGCTTGGCTTCCATTGCTATGCAATTAGTCGTGTGTAAAATCACATCGATTGAATTTTGGTTGCACCACCACAGTATGCACGCACCCGCCTCGTCTGCTGTAAAAAGGCCAGCGCACACTCTGATGCTGATGGGGAAGGATAGCCGTGTTTATCGCCCATAGTATGCTTCTGAAAGTTCAGCGCATAATTATTCGATTAATTTAATGTTTGCTGTTGTTGTTTTGTGGCCTTTTCACAGTCCCTTTTACGTCACTCGCGCTGACAGTATAGCCGGCCGTAAGGTCGTCACCCCTTCCTGGCACGGTCACCGGACAGATATCTTCACATAAGAATTCCTTTAATTGCTGACAGGATAATGGTATCAGATGGGACAGCTAATTCGACGTAATTAATCTCCCGTTCATCACAGATGTATTCCGCAGACACTGTAAGACCATGATTAGAAAAATGCGCAAAATTCTGTCCATCATGGGACGCTATTTGATGTATTATCATTATTAGATCAGATAGCTAATCAACCGTAGTAATAATTCATTGGTAGAATACAAAGCAGAGAGTTTATCTTTAAATATGTGGGGTCAATGAGAGATGAGATTATGAGATGTTTGAAGGAATGTTCCCCTTGCCTATGCGCTAACTTCGTATAATGTCTGTCACACATCCAGTACAAAGGTGCAAATTAAGAGGACTCCAGACAATGTACACTTGGTTATTGTAACCATTTTCATGTAAATGGCAGGGTTTATTATGCGAGAGTTCTTGCTTATCTTGAGTTACAGCTATAATTACACAGGAAACTGCTGACTGCTTGGATATAGGAGCGTTACACTAAGCGGAAGATAGGTGTTGCTTCGTGGACTTTATCATGCATCAACATCTACCAGGGCTTCTGCGAGCATTGAATGCTTCAGCAACGAGTTAGAAAATGTTCAGTCATCCCAGCAAACTCTGGGCTACATTCTACATGTTACCTGGAATGTGAACACAATTTCACTGAGCAGCAAAAATAGCTCTTCCCTTATCCACTTGCACACCACTGATTAGCAGCGAAAGTGTGGTACATAACTTTCAAGTCTTCAGATTTGATCCACTTATGTAATAAATGGCTTACTAGGACTCATGACGATCAGGTAAACTGACATATTGTACCTGGAAATGCTATCGTTATTTTGATTTTGAAGCTTGGTTATTTGTCTGTTATAAGGATTTTTTGGGGAATTCTACATGGCTGAGATACATTTTTCGTTGAACAAAGCATCTGATGCACACTCTCCCTATTCAGGGTAATTCAGCTGTTCTTACCCATTAGTTTTATGCAACCCGCAAGGCCGTAAAATAACAGGGGGAAATTTTCATATTCTTTCGCTCGCTACGTCCAAACTATTAGTCCCACCGAAAAAATGAACAGGGCCTTTTTGTAGAAAAATGTACTGTAGTAAATTTTTGTACTGGCATATATTTTCGGGAGAGGGCCAGCTTAGCCGAGCGCGCTAACGCGCTGCTTCCTGGACTCGGCCTAGGCGCGCCGGCCCCGGATCGAATTCACCCGGCGGATTAACGACGAGGGTCGGTGTGCCGGCCAGCCTCGATGTGGTTTTTAGGCGGTTTTCCACATCCCCCTGGGTGAATATCGGGCTGGTCCCAAAGTCCCGCCTCAGCTACACGGCTCACAGACATCTGAACACTTTCGCACTATTCCATGGATTACACTAGTGACAGACAGTTAGGGTACGCTAATTCCTTCCCAGGGGTACGGGGTGGCGGCATAAACGGCATCTGGCCACCCCTTCAACTAACATTGCCACATCCGATTAACCATGCCAACCGTTCGTATTCACAGGAGAAACGACACAAGCAAAAGAAAGGAAAGATATATTCTCGTGAGAGATCCTAGTTCTCTAATTATTCAAGAAAAACGTACAAAAGTGACCTTCAAATACGTTATTCTTATATAACTTGAAAACTGTTGCCTCCAGGAAAAACGTATCACAGTGAAAAATTTATCTCCATTAAATTTCCCACAAAAAGATCAGTTGACAAAAAATGAAATGTTCGTACGGCATTTATTGCCTGGGATATAACCTTCGGGGTTCGGCCGCCGTATTGCAAGTCTTTTTTAGTTGACGCCACTTCGGCGGCTTGCGTGTCAATGGTGGTGAAAGACACGCAACACCCAGTCCCCTGCTGGGAATCGAACCCCGGCCCCCTTGCGCCCCGCTGCGCTAAAGAGGCGGACAAAGATGTTCATTATTAATGTAGAACTGGTAGTTTGCACAGTGAGGGAATATGAAAACCTCGGGTGTGATTTTGAAAGCGTTGCAGGTTACATAAAGGTAGAGGCAGCTGAATCACCCTGCATACAAGGAAATATGTTAAGATGGTTCCTCTACTGAATTGTAGCCTCTTTATGCCACCAAAAGCTACGTAACCAGTACTGA